>NW_025222156.1:69770-242610 GCF_014066325.1 Apis laboriosa
TATTGATACATTTAAGAATGTAAATGTATGTATAAAACATATATATTATGTTTAAAAATATTAAAATAAACAATAAATATATATCATATTTGTTTATTTTCATATTTTTATAAATATATATGTTCACAATATATAAAAATTAAAACGAATTTGTTCACATTTTTAATCAGTAAGATAAGCAAACAAAATTATAAAGTTAATCAGAAATTAACTCGTGAACGCGCAATTGTTGAACTAATATAGAGAAAGACAGCAAATAATGAGAAAAGGATAGAGATAGAATAAAAATATTGAAATCAGCGCCATCTCTAAAGTGCTACAAATGAAACTAAATAAATAAGGATAGCAAATAGTAGGAAAAGGATAGATATAGAATAAGAGTTAATTGCCAGCGCCATCTCTTGAACGCTAAAGTTATCTTTTTACAGCGAGTCTTTCTATAAATATCAAGAGATGGCGCTAGTAGTCCGTTTTTCTCTATCTCTATTTCTTTTTTAATATCTTCTATCCTTTTTATATTTCATTTGCTGCGGAACTCAAGAGATGGCGCTAGTTGTACGATTTTCTCTATCTCTATCTCTTTTTTAATATCTTCTATCCTTTTTATATTTCATTTGCTGCGGTACTCAAGAGATGGCGCTAGTTGTACGATTTTGTTCTATCTTTATGTCTATCTCTTTTTAAATATCTTCTATTCTTTTTATATTTCATTTTCTGCGGTACTCAAGAGATGGCGCTAGTTGTACGATTTTGTTCTATCTTTATCTCTATCTCTTTTTAAATATCTTCTATCCTTTTTATATTTCATTTGCTGCAGTACTCAAGAGATGGCGCTAGTTGTACGATTTTTTCTATCTCTATCTTTCTCTTTATGTTTGCTCTCTTTGTTTACTTGGTCCGCCATTACAGATACGATACGAAATGTCAATATACATTCTTTTGTGATTTCTTTTTAACTAAAATATATATTTAAATTAGAATTAAAATATATATTAATCTTTAATGTAAGAAATACAGGTATTCTATATTTTTTTATTCATATCAAAATATTACAATTTTTTTATAAATGTATAATGTTATATAAAAATTTATAATAAATGTTTCTATTCGTTACAAATATTACATTTTTGTTGGTCGTGTAAAGCAACCAATAAAATTTTATTATATATTTCTATCAATAAATTTCAAAATTATTTTTTGAAATCTGGATGGAATCCTTAGACCATTATCAGTCTTTTGTTAAAATGTGAAAGTTATAAACTTTCAAGGCATCGAACTAATTGTACATTACTGACACTAAGTATGGTACTTATATGTTCACAATATTTATAATACTAAATGTATCAAAATAAATAATCATGTTCAAAATGAACACATGGTATGGTTTTAGTTTGATTTAAATTATTTTAAATATTTCTTTGAATAAACACTTTCTATGAAAAATAATATACAAAGTAGAAAATTATAGATATATCTTTATAAGACACTGTATCTTACTTTGGTGTCAATCAATGTATTCTACATCTTATAATTAGTATTATGTAGCTATTTAAGGCCATAGAAGTTCTATATTTGGAGATTGCAGTTCCTCAAAAATTTTGTACATCGATAGTACTACTAACCAACAGTAGATCTAAAAACATATTCAATTTTATGATATTATTATTATTAATGTAATTACATACAATGTAAATACATTAATAGATAAAAGAATGTAAGAAATAAATTATATTATACATACATTATACGACATCCACAACCAAATGCACATTGCTGCAAATGTTGCATCTAGCTGCAAATATAATATTAAAAAATATGAACTATAAAATATATAAAATAATATAGAATATTTATAAGTATTTATAAAATATGAGAAACTTACGTAAATATAATATCCTCCTATAAGCCAAAGTCCAAAAACTAATTGAAATAAACATACAAGAAACCATAATACAAGCCAAGGAAGTAACCATCCTCTTATTCCTTCTTTTATTCCATGTATCATCAAACCACCTGATATAATCAGGAGACTAAAGTAAAAGATGAAAAATCCTCCCACAACTTGCATTGCTAAAAAAAAAAAATATAGAATATTTGAATATATTTGAATATATATGAATATATATGAATATATATGAATATATACGAATATATATGAATATATATGAATATATATGAATATATATAATTATCAATTATACAATCTTATATTACTTACATCCTCTAACATCAGCCTCAAAAAGAGGATTATACAATTGAGTTGAATCACCTCCATTTAATTGATAGGAAATTAATGTAATAGATACTATACTAATAGCCTGAAACAAAATATACATAAATTAAATTATAATAAAATATAAGTTATATTTAATTAAAAAATACGTACAATTGTATAAAAGGCAATAGCTTTACATCCTGTCTTGATATTATTGGTCCAAACAAATGGTGACCAACAGGTTTCCAAAATTGTCATGGCTTTGTTAAAATAAAAATTCACATGCAATAACTATTTGTCACGTTCATTAGCTATTAAAAAATGTGGATGATCTAACTCGTAAATACACCTACTTGTTGTTATTAGTGTAACGCTTGGGCGTCGACACATAAAAGGTGTACCAACATACAAATCCTATAAAACTAGAAAAAATGCTAGGGAATAAATTTAAGAAAATATAATATATTTTTTAAATTCATTTCAAAATTCAAGTTTCATTTTAAATATATATAATACATTAATATATTTTAAATTATACAACAAAAAAAAAACATTATTCAATATTAAAATATTGAAATATTGAAAACAATTGAAGAAAACTTGTCCAGAACAAGTTCAAACATACATCTTAAATTGAATTAATGTATTGTCTACAAATTCATGCAAATTATGTTAAAATTTGTATTTTGATTGTTATTTTTATAATTGTATATTATTCATAATAATATACAATTATTCATTTAGTTTAGTTTATTCAATTTCTTTTACTATATGTGATTGGTTATCAGATATCTCTTGACTTATTTAATTTTGCAGATTATTCATATTTATTAAAGAAATTTATTATTTTATTGAATTGATTCTATCGAAATAATTCAAATATTTTATATTATGTTTAACATACAGTGAATATATAGCGACACAAAGTATACTATTAATGGTGTCGTTCACATTCCCTCCACTAAAATGACTATTATGGCGGCTCTTTCAATAAAGTCAAAAGTAATCTGACGAAATATATATATATTTTTTTTAGTTTTTGTTTTTATTACAAATGAGTTTAACACAATTAAAAAAAATAAATTAATTAGAAACTATTTAGAAATATTTATTAACAAAGGAACATAAAGAAAAATAAAAACAAATGAAGAACAAAATTTTCTCTTAACAATATGAACACACTTTTCACTGAATTTCATTCTAAATACTTCTTAATTTATTATTTAAAAAAATATATACAATAAAGAATTTATAATTTTAAGACTAATAATTTTTTTATGATAGTTTTTATAACAAACAACGAATAAAATGTTACGCGTTTCGCAACCATTGATAGCAGTTAACGATGAAAGAATAGCATCTTTAACGCGCTTGACAATGCAAAAGTATCGAAGTTAATATGCATATTACCAAGAATCGAGCATTGTCGGTGATTAACCCGTGGAAAATGTAGTTCAATGGTTTCGAATTACTTGGATGCGGTTTCCGCGGCGAGCAGCCATTTTGGTACCACAAATGTAAATAAACTGCCTGAAACCAGATAAGATCTGTGACTGATAATACAGTCGTGAAGAAAAAAAGAACCGATAGCCTTTGATTACGCCAAATGTTAAGGTTGGTGCAACGACAGGAAGCTTTCACTTAATCGGTTATACACCGAATATTATGAACGACGAAACTCATGAACCAACGAAGTTATAGGCGCAATAATAATGTCAAGAGACTGTGAAACATTGAAATCTATTTGCCAATTAATTTTCGTAGCCTATGGCTCAGCATGTATAGGTATGTAAATGCTTATCAAAATATATAACTCGTTCCATTTAAATGATAGAGGCATTGCAAACAAGCGCTCGTTTGATGTTTTAAACGATACGTGTTCGGTAATTTCTTCGATTCGTTCACTAATAACGGAATATCAGGAGGTCCACGATTCAATGGAACGTTGTAGAACTCGCACGAGCCTTTTAAATTCCTATAGTCATCGAACACAATAGCGTACTGCGTAATGGACGAGGTATTCATCTCGGGGAGAACGAGATGATCGTAGTCTTCGTATTTCGATTGCGTAACGAAATATCGTAATTCAATTGTGTATCAACATAATTGTATAATTCCAACATAAATTATCGTATTTTTCTTTTATTCGCACTTACATATATACAATTTTGTATTGAGAATAACTTATGAAATAATATATGAAATATATTATTCAATAAATATATGAAATAATCGTACGAAATAATGAAATATATATCAAACAATCGTTGAATATATATTACAAGTGGATTAATTTCAAGAATAATATAGGAGTAATAGTATCTTCGATCAGAGCTACTGTAACGAGAAGAATTTATACCATAGTTGGCACTCGATCTGCGAGTACGTGTTACGACTCGTTATTGTAGGTGTATCTAATGTCAAGGGGATCGTGAATATTGCATCCTTTGCTGGTCTCTCGAGGGAAGAGGATCGCTATGTTGACGTATAGAAAGAATAAAAACAGTGGATATATGTAATTCTTTATAGTAATATAATAGTTATCCATCTAGTTCTAGACGGATGAGTCTCGCACTGACTCAAGGAGTTTAGTCTAGACCAAAAGCTATAAATATAAGTAAGTATGAATATATAAGAGGCTACTCAGTTGGATCATCAAAATTCTCTGTTCTACTTCCTTCAACTGTCCATTTTAATCATTTTCTGAGATTAATTCGCTATCATGTTGGTTTCTTGACAATTTAGAAGAAAGCGATCGTACAATAACAAGTGATTTTTATTCTCTAATTAAATTGTATACTGTAAGAGAAATTTTTTTAGTTAGAGATTGTACGATCTGTGAAAGAAAGAATATTAGATTAAAAATTTCTGAGATTCCTTCGTTCCTTCGTTTCGCGCGAATTGATGATATAAAGAGAAGACCTTGAAGACATTTACAGATTCATCGTACGTTCTTGTGATGTTTGCGAGACACCAAAAAGAAGATTAATGTTTGTCTCGAAAATTATAATGTGACAGTTCATCTTAACCTTAGCGTAAGTATAAATTAGCTTTAAACTGGCTCTCAATTTAGATGCCTGTTCGAAAGCATCGCGCACAACGTTGCCGCCGTTTCCATTCTTGAAGCTACATCCCAACTTCGTGAATGGTAAGTCTCGTGGCATCGTCTTTACGCAGTTAGTGAACGCAACACCAACAGATTTTAAATGAGCAACCTGCACGTGACTTTATCCATGCTTATAGAAAATCAAGGGATAATAAATCGATGCATCGTCTCTGTTGTAATTGTAAGGAAGAGACATAAGATTTTGCGTTCAATTTGAATATTCATGATCGTTTTCATTTACAATGAAACGCATACGTTTAATTTGTAGAAAAAAAAAAAAATTAACTTTGAGCAAGAGAAACAGGAGCATGAGTTTTCTGTAGAAAAATTTATTAAGAAATGTGCAAAACGAAAGAAGTAAAACAAATTTTATTCTTAATTATTCAACCATGATTTATCTTTGATTCGGGACCAAAGTTTTGCGCACGTAATGAAAAATATTACTTACGCGCTTACGGGATAAAAACGAAAAAAGTTTTATGGAAAATATCGAGAAAAGAAATAAGGCGACGAGTAAAATTAGAAATTTATTTTAAATAGAATTTTTTAAATATCAAGAGTAAAATGTTACGCGTGTACAAAATGAATTACCATACTGCAATTAAATTTCGTGTATTTCGCTTTTGAAGGCTCGTTTAACGCGGCACGGATTGCAGGAAAGGAATTGGCCGAACAAAAAGTTGTTGGAACAACTTTGCGTTTGAAGAAAAGCTATAACATCATTCAACCGATTTAAAATTAACCGCGTGCAATCCCAACAATTTGGGGATCGAAAATTTATTCCCAAAGAAGATCATGAATAAAAGAAGAAGAAGACGGATGCAATTTCTTTATTTAAAGTTGTTCCAGATCGATTCTCGATTCGCTTTGTAATGGAAATAGAGATGATTGTTAGAATCACCATTCTTGAAACGATAGAATGTTTATACCGCCCGGCAAACTAATTCATGTACGAAGCTATCAGAGTTATCGGAAACGCGATATAGTCGACTCCTTTTGTGTCGACGAATTCGCGTTACTTTGCTCTGCTATTTCATCCTCTGTTATTCCGGACACCGTGCAAGCTCGCCTCGTCGATCAGGTAACATCGCCACAACCGAGAATTATAATAAACACACGGTGAAAAAACACACCGTATAACACATCGATCCATATATCGCGTCGATAACACGCTTGAATTTTAAATTCATTCCCGCCAAAAGACGGAGCCCAAGATCTTACAATACACGATATAGCAAACAATTTTCCAAAAGTAAGAACATAAAACACGCGTAATCCGTTGAAAAATTACCGAAAAATTATCATTCGACCAATATTTCTACTCCATAAATCAAAATCAAACGATACAAAACGAATTCACCCTCGTTTCAAATCGTCGAATCGAATCCTCGACATCGAATCGATCGCTTCGAGGATAACAAAGAGATATTTTCAAAGAAGCAGCGAAGCTTGGACAGGAAGGTGATTAAAAAAGGCGGAGGAGAACGCGAACAAGAAGAAAATTCCAACATGGTGTGCGCACACGGTCGGAGTTAGGGGAAAGGCGCTATAGAGGTCCCCTCTAGTGAGATTGGGCCCCGTTCGGGTCTCTCTCGCATACTCTCTCGTGACGACTCGAAGGTTTCCTTCGCACCGGTTCGTGCCGTGGCTCGGCTCGTGCATATACGCCATGGTCTCTCGTGTCGAATCGGGCCAGCTTCGTGGTGCCCAGCTGGATCCGTGCACCGATTTGTCGGCCTCCAACTCGTCGTCGAGGTGCTCTGCCGGCCCACCGGAGATACGTTCTCGATCGGTCTGTCGTCTCGGCTGTGAAACGTGCAGCGTGTCTCGGCTGATCTGATGTAAACCCTCTCTCTCTTTCTCTCTCTCTCTCTCTCTCTCTCTCTCTCTCTCTCTCTCTCTCTTTCTCCTTCTTTCCTTCTCTCTTTCTTTCGCTCTCTGTCTCGCCCAGTCACTCCTTCTCTTTCCCTGCCGTGAAACCGCATCGGCCGTGTGTATATCGCCTCGATTACACCAGAACGGTTGAGCGTCGCCGAGCGGTCCCAACGTCTGGATCCGTGGAGCGCACTTGGCCGTCGTCGCCGTTGGTATTCCGTTCCATTCCTCCAACGATCGTTAATTAAACCTGGTGTGGACACGGTGGACACTCGTGGAACTCGATTCGCTCGTGGTGGAACACGATAGATCAAGATCTTTGGTGTGTGTCTGTGTATGTGTGTGTGTGTATGCATGCGTGCGTGTGCGCGCTCATGTGTGCGTGTGGATTTTCCTGGATTCGTGCACACCGGGTCGAGAAATGTATACGCGATACTGGTGATGATTTCTACTATCAGTGTTGTAAGATTTACACCATTTCCTCTGGATGGATCGGTTTGAAGATTTTGGATAAAAAAAAACTACGATTGTTGTGCGATTCGTTTCGTTTGCGTTTCGAAGAATCCTGCGAGTTTTTTTCTTTTCTTTTTCTGGCGGTGTCGTGCTTCTTTTTTTTCGCGAATCGAATCCTTCTACGCGGGGATTCGTAAGCAAGTACATGTGCACTCGAGGAATTTAAGGAACTGGAAGGAACGAGAGGTTAAGCGGTTTAGAGGACGATGATCGACCGATGATGCACGTTAGAAATTGAAAGCTTTCAAGGGGAGGGAAGGAAGGAAAGCTCGAACGTTTGGGAAACAGGGGAAAGCAGACATTTCGTTCTTCGCCGATTGGCCGAGAGATTCTGTTCGCCGCTCTCGTGCTCGGCCAATTAATCGATTAATCGGTACGAAAGAGACGGTCGGTTTTCTCGGCGAAACTGGTTTAAGTGGTTCGCATTAGCATCTTTTAATATGCTACTGTTACGGAATACAATTCCTCTCGTCCGGTAAGTGGACGAGATTAATGTTCCCATTGCGGCGAGGGGGCGAGCCCGAGCTCTCCTCCACAGGCAAATCAAAACGTTCACGGTGTCGTTTCTCTGTCGTGAGCTGATAAAAGCGATACGCGTGCACCTACGTATATACGATTAAGATAAAGGTGGCGGAGCCAAGTGGAAGGGAAAAGAAGAAAGAAATTATTTATAATCGGTGGTGTGCGCGTCGACGACGTTCTCGACGTTCTTGATTCTCGGATTCGGTCGGTTAACGAGCCGCCGAAAATCCATCTTGTGGGAAAAGAAAAAAGAAAAAAAGTCGAGCTCGAGTGAAAGTGGATGGTAGCCGTCGCGCATTCCGTGCGCTTAATCCCCCAGTGCATTCGTGATTAATTAAGAGCGGAGTGAAAAGCGATCTCGCGCGCGCTCGAAGAATCGTGAAGAATGCCTTCGAGTTGATACCTGTTGTACGTGTTGTGTGAACACATATACGCGCGTGCATATATATCTCTCTGTGAGTATATCCGTGTGTGTGTCGATCGACCGGTGCAAAAAACCGATTCGTGATCTGCTAATCTAGTCACATTGACTTTAAGATTACCTCTCTGAAACTAGCGGCCCGAGGAAACGAGGACAGAGAGACGTTTCGTGCGTACGAAAATTTGTTTATCGTTCGCGATCTAAGAAATAAAAAACACGATATTACGATAATATTATCTCGCCAACGATAAGGCAGGCTAACGTGCGTAGAGAAATCTGGAATCTGGGCTCTAAAGATTTTCAATAAACGTTTCGATCACGGTCGACCGTCTAATTGGAGCCAGTCCAATGTCTCTTTTCGATCGATTCGAAACGGAAATCGGTTTAGAAGGAGATTAAAAACAAAAAAAAGAAGAAAAAAAGAAAAACGAACAGAGTGAAGGCAGAAGTGGAACATCTAGATTTTGTGTGGAACGTTTATTGCTCGTCGATCCCGAGTAATGTGCAGGATCGAACGACGTCGATTTAACGATCGTTCGAAAGCGAGAAGCGCCACGACGAGGACAGGTTTATCGGCGAGGAAAATTTCTGTTTCGAAGTGCGAGTTGTGATTTCTTGCGTGTTATCACACGGTGGAAAGGTGTCGATGATAATTCCACGTGAACGAAAATATCATCCGGCCGAGGAAGTACTTGTTATGGATATCTGCACGGCGATCGAACGGGAATACTTTCTCGAGCGGAATTACGTGGATGGCATCCAGGAAAGAGTTTTCGAACCCTTGCAGGAGTAAGTATAAATATATATACATACACGATCGTTCCAATCTTAATCAGAAGATTTATTAAATATACAAATATTTCCTTTTGATATCTCTATATTTGTCGTATATTAATCGTATGTATTTAACAAGTTGTGTTTGATGAGCTGATATTTTTGATATCTTGGAAAGCGTGAATAAAATTGAAAATCGAGTCAAGTTTATGAAGTTTGTGCGTAGAATTCGAGAAACTATTTCACTATTTGACAGATTTATATTAACTATTCAATATTTAAGGAGAATCAAAACAAATCAATCATGAAAATAAAGAATATTTAAAATGGATCATTCGCTAGAATTATCCCCATAGATAATTCTTCCCCGAAAAACGAAACGTCAATAACGAAAATCGATCGAACATTCAACCAACAACTCGCTCGATACATAATTCAACAACGCTCGATTCGCCAAATAAAATCTCCGATCTCGTTGAACAATCGTTCCTAAGCTAAATACCTCCACCTGTTAAAATCTCGTATCCTCCTTCTGTATGTAGCGGGATCACGAAGCGTATCCTTTCGTGGAACGTGGAGCCTCGGCCACACGATAATCACACGAGAAAGTACAATGGAAGCACGTTGGTCCGCTATTTATGAATATAATGTTCGATCGTCCCGCGCCGTTGTTCGAGCGGAAAAGATGGAGATTTTTTATCGATCGGTGAAAGTCGAAGTTTGCCGGTAATCTCGCCGATGCCGGAAGCCCTAAACCGTTCCTAGCCGCGATTGTCTCCTCCTATGGGGGAGAAAAGAAGTCGGTTGTGCATCGAGAGGATGCGTGTGCAGTCTTCTCCTCGTGTCCCTCTAACATCGTGGCCCATTAAGATGAACCGTAACGGGGCGCTGCCACGTTTTTTCTCCTCGTTTCATAGGAAGATCATTGTGGCCACGATAAATCACCAAAGAGTTTGATAGTTGAAAGCTGGGATTGGTTTTGATTTACGTGCCCTTTTCTCACTTTGAATTATTTTTAATTTGAGAGACAATCGACTCTTTCTTGCGTAACATTGCGTTTCGAATTTTCTTAAACACATCGTGTAATATCTTATTTTTTATTTTTATTACAGATATTATTGTTTCATTGGGCAATGGATTTCGAATTTGAATTGTGAACAACTATTTTTCTTTAAGTATCGTATCATGGATTTGATTTGGATGGAATGAATATAGTGATCTACGCTTTTAATTCTTGCTGTAATGTATTTATTTGATAATTTTTCTTCTCTTTAAAGGAAAAAAAAAAAAAGAATTGGAAATAATTATTTTTAGAATATATCTCTCGTAATTTGTTGCCTTAGGATTTAATTCTTCGAAACTCACCTGTAATACTTGCTTCGACTTCCGTGCACGACAAGCGTAAATAAGATCAAATTCCTTCGTTCTTATATGTACATTATATCCCGCTGTTGTCTCAACAAATGCCACAAGTCGTGTTTTTTCGATGATTGTGTTCACTGTTGCGTCATCGACCGAGAAATTCAGACCAAGCGATCGGTTTTGGCAGCTGTATCAAGACAGGTGTGGAAATGTTCGTTCAAGATTTTTCACCTCGAATTACCGAGTACTAAATTTCTTTCTCTATATTCGGAAAGTCGTATGGAAATAATACAACGGGAACACTGCATCCTCCATGAATTTCGAACATCTATTTCGAATATCGGTAATTTCATTAGAGCAATGAAAATTGTAATAGGATTCCAGATACTGTATAGAATTATTTCACGATGATCGTTAGCACGGTATCCTGTTCAATCGTGCGTGAAGAATCAATTTACCTAAGTCCAGTATCGTTTATGTGATCGTTCTTTCTTTCTTTTTTTTCTCTCTCTTCTGTTTTTTTCCAAAAGAATCAACGATAATCTATCAATTACGAATATTTAACCAGTTTCCCGCTTACAAATTTATTTACTCGACGATAATTACAATTTTCTTTAGCTACTAGTTCAGCTCTTACAGGTTATAACCTGTACGATAATTATTAGGAGAAATATTAGAAATATGTTGCTTTTAGTTAGTCAAAAAATGTTTATAAAAGTATATATAATGATAATTTATAAATTTTTAAAAAATCCTAGATAAATAATAATACAATTTAAAGAAAAGTAAAATAATTATAAGTGTATAGAGGCCAAATTGTCGCTTGACTGTAAGAGGTCATTGGCTGTTTATGCTTTGCTTCCATTTTCGTACACTCCGTGTGTGGTATCTCCTCCATTTACCCCTACCAATCCACGTTATCAGGTTCCTCCGCGCAAAATCTCCCTTATCGCTTAAACTTTCGCGCATTTTCGTTCGAATTTTCATTCTTCGCTTTTACCAAGCGATCAGCAAAATCTGTGAAAACGTCTCGAAGCTGTTCGACAAACGATAATGAGCGATATTCCTCTGTCCCCTTCCCTCTCTCTTAGGGATGTCCCTCGTCGCGGATTCACCGGCTCTCCAAAAGACACGACGTATAAATACCACCTCGTTTCGGCTTCCTCTCTCTCCCCGGCCACCGTTCTCCCTCTCTCTTCTGCCTGGTAGCACGGAGTCTATTTAGATAATCTTCCGCTTAGCGGGAGCGGCACTCGGTGCGGCAAGGGAGCCTCTTCTTCGCGGAGGCTTTCACCAAGGTGGCATCATATTCCTGATCCGCGAACCGGCCGCGTTTCTTCGATCCTCTCCACTCGTTCCTCTCGGTCTCTTGTCGCCTCTGTTTCCTCGGCCGCCAGTGTACAATAGAGGTTTTCGGCGTACGCCACGCCTGTCCCTCCTCTCTCTTTCTCTTTCTCTCTCTGTTAACGCGTGACCTTGAGCCCTTGTCCTCGCTGCGACATCAAGATCTAAGAAGAAGCTCGAAAGATCCAGTGTTGGCCGGTTGGATCGCCGTGAGATGAGGCCATTTCGATTAACCGGTAAGCGAATCCAATCCTCTCTCGACCATTCGTTTCGTCGATGCGTGGGTGATCGACCCGATTGCTCGACGATAGACCCCGTGATCTCTGATTCAGATTCCTCGTTCGCATTGTGAAATGAAAGATTTTTCCGCTTCGGAATCTAGGTAGGCCTCGCTATTCGCGGCGTGCGCCTTTAACCCTTTAGCGCATCTGGCGGATGATTATGTGGACATGGGCCCGCGAGTGTTTATTCTGGGGTATAGAGGACGTAGAATGTTCGTCGAAGTGTGAAACTATATATTAGCGATTCCTCGTAATACGAATGAATATAGGTGTGTATTTTCGATAGTTGTAAGATTTGGCACTTTTTGGGACGGTGAGTGTTTCGTGGAAAGTGAAAATAATTTGGCATAATAATTTTACTGTAAATGATAAAAAAGAAAGAGGGAAAAGTAATAAATAATCTGCGGATTTTTATGCAAAATTAAATTTTTCTGATTAAGAAACTGGAGTTTAAATAGGAACTATCTGGTAATAACTATAATAAGTATAAATGACAAAATATATAGATATATAATGAATGGCAATATTAAATACTAAATGTAAGAGCTAGATAATTTAAAAATATATTGCGTTTAATATCGTGTCTCCATTCAAAATCAGTAAATTTTCAGGAAACTTTAAAGCACAGAGATTTCGATTATTCGAAGTGTTATACTTACTCGTTCAAACAATCGAACAAACGATAACGATCTGTGGCGATAATTTACAAAGGGAAAACGCGGAATAGAAAGAATTTTAATGGAACGGGGGGATTACTTTAGTTTATCATCGATAAGCGACATTGAACGAGTTTCTCAGAGCAGCCGAAGCGATAACGATCGATCGAACGAGGGAAAGGCACGCGAGACTCTTTATCTCGCGTGTATTTCATTGTTTATCATTGGATACAATTGGCTACGTGTGCAGTCGCGCAGATGTTCGGCCACAATTAAACGTGATTGACGCGAATCTGCCCGATTCTCGAATCGTCGCGACAAATTAGTTCTGTATAGAGGCAAGCTTTAGGAACGATCCGTGCTTGGACGTGTTCGTGTTAAGAGCAATTCGAACGTGTCTCTCTATCTTTAGAAACGTTTCCCCGAAAAGAGATGCCTCGACACGAAACAGAGTACAAAAGGGGTTTCGCGAACAGAAGTTTCACCGTTTGATCATTTCCTTCGAAAGACGTCTTGGCAATTGGCAGACGATTATTAGCAACGAAATTTTTGTTTAATCGAGCGAAGGTATTTCCCAGGAATTCTAAATTGAAATTCTGCTTTCTGTTAATCGCGTTTTTCTTTTTTTCAATAATTATTCCTTCTATTTTTATGACTATCGTTATATAATTATGATTAGTACAATTTTATCATTTCGGCAAAAACAAGTAAAAATAATCTATATGTATGTAATTAAAATTACATTTACTTTTATCGAAATCTGAATAAAAAGACGTCAGGAAAAATTCACGCGAAATAATCCAAAAGAGTTCGCGAAATCATAGATGTTTCAAGATTTCTGCCTCATTTATTGCTCAACGGTTGCTCAAAAGATTCTTCGCGGTGTCAAACGCTTCTCCTCGAAGAGGCCGAAGATGTGAAAAAGAATATTTGGCGAAAGAGTGGCGGGATGGATCGCAGCAACGGCGCGGCGGCTTATCGTTTCGCAAATAAACCGAACGAGACGGTTTCTGCCACATTGCGATGACAAAGCACCGTGCATGTTTATCGGTTGTTTGCACCACCGAGACGCGCGTTGCGCCTCTCGTGCAAATAACGTCGCCTGAACGGAATGCAGTTGCCTCTTTTTCTTCGCCGCTTTCCTTATTCGTACCGTGGCTTCATGTGCCAAGAGAGAAAGAGAGAGACTTTTGGTCTTCTCCAAAAGATCGTCGGATTAAAATTAGCCGTCTCTTCGACGAGACGGTTGACACCTCTCTCTCTCTCTCATTCTTTTTTTTTTTATTTCTTCTTCTTATGAAATCTGACGAATGAAAATAGAAGCTTATATTCGAGGAGGGCTCGATTGACGATAATGTTCGTAGAAAAGCTTGATCGACGAACGGTATCATTTTTCACGGTGTGTTTTGTCCCTCGTGGATTTTTGCTTGTTATACCGGGAATTCTGACGTCGGTGCATCTCTCATGGATATCCTTTATGAGAAAGTATATATATATATACACGCACAAATATTTCGCATCCCTCGTCGAATATTTACGTCATATATCATTGCCCCTCGGAATCTTCGTATATTTTCCGCGTGCCAGGCCGCTTTGTCGCGCGCGAAAACCACTCTTCGATCGTTGAATCATCCAAATCCGGCGTTTGGATCCCCGCACGAAGATCACGGCAGGGCAAAGTGCCAATAAACGAGTGTGCCACCTGCGCTCGATATGCTTCACTCTGTGTGCACCGTCTATTACGCGAATTTTTTCTCTAGCTAGTCCAATGGATTTTATGAGATCTATTTTACGAAGGAAGAACGATCTCTCTGTTTATTTTTCGCTTTGAAATAGTCTCGCGGAAGTATGCTTTTGAAGATCGAATGCAACTGAAATATGCGAAAGTTGGTTCATCGATTTAGTCTTTGTAGTTTAGAGTAGTAGATGTAATTTTTTAAAATAATAGACAAGAATTAACAAGGTACTCGAGATCATAGTATAGAAAGCGAATGGTGATTTTGTAGCGTGTAAAAATAAATTGCAAAAAGAATAATAACATTTTTACATATATAATATAATAATAATTGGTTGATTAGATAAAAGATAATTCTACGTCTAAAAATAAACAAAAGATATAGATATTTTTCATCTAAAAATTAGTTTTCGAAAAAATTGAATTTTATTGTATATTTTTTGTTTACTTTCACATGTAATAATAATCATTTATCAATAGTATATTCAATAAAGAATTTTATATTTGAAAAATTTTCATATAATCATCACTTGAAAACGAAAAAATATTATTCTTTTTCCTTTGTATATCATCGTTTTAATCATACAAAGAATCTGAAATCATTCGTACACTCCATAAATAACACGCTATTCAAATTTATTCAATCAAAAATTATATTTCACAGAAGAATTTTTTCCAAAGACACGTGTAAATCTATCCCCTCCCTAAAGATTTCGATATACTATCGCCTTTTGAATCGATTTAAATTCGCGATATCGAAAGCCACGTGCCGACGTGAAGCGAGATAAAAATTTCTTGGAATAAGGTGGGAGAATGGTGGTGAGCGGTCGCAGAATTCGAAAATATCGCGGGTGCTTGGTTCGAGGAACGAAAAGAAAGCGAAAGAAAATGCCCTCGGCTATCCTGCCGCGCACCAGGCATCTTTGGCTTCCTTGCCTTCTTTTTATTTACCTCAGCGCGACCCTGGCACAAGTTCAATTCGTTCCGGCCAATTGGACTCGGGGCTGTGTGAAAGAGACGCCGCTTTCCGTGGACCAATCGACCATTTTCTCGAGAGGAATGCATCGGCTCGCTCGCGGCAGAAGTTCATAAAGAAATTTGCATTTCCAACGGTAGGATTCTTACTTGCGAGAACTTTTCATTCGGTTGATATTATTGGTTCTTTCTCTTTGTTTATTGTATTTTCTCGGTTCGTTTTATCAGTGAGATTTTTAATCTAAGTTTCTCGTTGAGTGATGTGGAAAAGTTTTTTAATATTTCCCGGTAATTGTGAGTAATATTTAATGAAAAAATTTATCGACACTGGAAATAATTAATCTGTAATATTCTCCTAGATACATTAAATGTTGAGATAAGTATTAATTAAATGTTTTAATTATACTTATTTTGATTATACTTCGTATTCTAATCCTATAATATTTTTTATCGTATAATTTTAATTTGCCTGAGTATTATTGATTGCGAATTAGAATGAGATTTAAACAATCTTATTTATATATTTGATTATTTATATATTTAGATATTTGGGATAATTAATAATCAGAGACAGGCAATAATAAATCATATTCCTGAAAATACGTGAACTACGACTATATCTATAATTTAAACAGTTAAGCAAAAATAATTCATCACTTATCACTTAATATTATAAAATGTGAAATTTCGATTATAATTGTCTTTTTCAATTATTTGTCGATTTCAATTATGAGCTATTATTAACACACTGTAAATTCTACTAATAAAACAATAATCTCTCGAAAAAAATAAATTCAAATTGGTTCCTCCACAAATAATAAAAATGTAATTTCTTCACATTCGAATATCTTTCTATACATATTTTACATATCGAGAATGTACCCAATATTCCTCATGATATTCATCAGAAAATTGACTTATTTTGAAAGATAATTGACTTTTGCAAATCGAAATTCGCATTATCGATCGTGAACTTTATCAGATTCGTTCGAATCGAACTCGGCATCCGTCGGGAGCACAAGCATGAAATAATTCATTCCTGGAATTGAGTGTCACTCTATCACCGCTATCTGACAGAAAACACATTAGACGAGGATCGAATAGGCTCTAGAATTTGTGATGCGTCGAAATATTTCTCGTTAATTCCTCAATCTATTCCACGGCTGTGCATAAATTCTTGTCCAATCCCGAGGGTAATTTGCATACATTTTGATTTGAAAAAAAAAAATCAATCCCATTTTTATATCACGAATAATGCACAACGGAAATGATTTTTATCGTCGTATAAATCTAACCGTCTCGTTCATCGTAACACACCAAATAGGTACAGTAAATCGCAAAAGTATTCGAAGAATATTTTATAGGGAAATTCATTTAATTGAAAATTCTAGTTTTAATTGTATAATTAGAATACAATCGATTATAAAAAGAGATAACAAAATATATTTGATGAAATGAAATCTTCGAACTTTTAGAATTTTTTCACGTTAAGTAGTTATATTTTTTAATGAAAATATTTTTACAGTTTTTTATTTTTAAAGTTTTGCTTTATATCGTGTCATTGCAAAGTTATATTGGAAAAATAAAAAAAGAATCCATTTCATCTTTTCAACAAAATTTCCATTGTATCTATTTCCATCGTTAATATTTTTATTTACAGTTGTATACAATACTTTCGTAAATTACTGTACCTGTAATATATTCGCGATAGAATAAAGCAAGCGAAACGATGCGATCATCGCTTTTTCGCGATAATAAAACGTCGTAATTCAATGTTCGAAAAACAATGTGTCTCGTTTCTTTGTACGTGAACGATGTTTTCAATGGAGAAGAGTCTATTGGATGGAGAGAATTTATTATCCCTATTATTATTTGGCGTTTGATGATGGATTCTTAATGCCCCTTTACTGAGAAGATGCGCGAACCATTTTGATATAGTTAGCCTTCAGTATTCGGAAATAGAAAAGACATACACAGGTATTTATAAACGTCCAATATTTGCAACCATAAAGCTTCCACCGTGATACTGTTTAGATGGGAGCCAGCTTTTCGATGATTATGCAGCACTGAAATTCTTTTATACGTATATTCGTTTATCATATTTGCTCGAAAATTAGAATTTGCTAATTTGTTTTAATAATAACTTTTAATAACGTTGCATCTATTGCGAATGAACAAATGTAAAATATTAAAATTTACGATTTATATAAAATATTAAAGTTATTATTAGAAACAAAATATCTATTGCATATCAATAGTATGCATATTAAAAAACACAATGATAAAAATAAATTATTTTCAATTATTATCCTTACGTATTTCACGAATAAATATAAATTGAAATTGTATCAAAGTAAATACTACAAAATTAGAACCGTTGGACATCTGGAATTTCCAATTTATTCATATGTTCATTGATGTATTAACTACTAGCAATTTTCAATCTCCCGTGATTAATTTATTCGTTCAAATTATAATACTCGTTTTAACGAATATTATCATAATAAATTCATAGTTGGATAATTTATGGGAGGCCACATGTATTATTATCATTACGAAAAATTCCATTCGCTTTTAGGACAAGTATTTAAAATATTCCTTTCCTATTATGATAAAGTTATAAAATGATAAAGAGCATACGTATATATTTCTTCCAATGTGTCTTTACAGTTATAAATATTGCTTCCATTTCTGGTAAAGTTAAATGCTTCCCTTTTTCGTACAGAAATTGTCGGTGTTGCCTAAATCGGATGTAACGGTATAATGACGTCAGTTTCCGATTGACATTAATCGTATATAAGGCTAAACATAGATTAACTTCATAATTATATTGTTAATTTTATAAATGAAATAGAAATCATTATTATGCAAATTATACCTGGAATATAATTAAAATTTAGAAAATTCCTTCTTCATGCGATTAAATACTTATTATACAATAGAATAAAACATAATATTAATTTAATACCATTTTAATCGCCATTTTAAAACCTTATTTTAAAAAAATGAATCTTCGAGTTCAGAAATATTGATACGAGTTTAGAAATCGAATTATTTCATTAACTGGCATATATTCCTTAAATTTTCCTTAAATCAGAAAACAGATCTGATTAAATAACATACGCTTATGCGAATTCATGCACCCGCGTACGCACTCACGCACGCACTCACGCACGACCACCGCTTCTTGAATTCCTGCGAACGTTTGCGCATTCCCTGATAACTGTGGAGAACGATTTTATTTATTTACGCCGCGTCGTCGTTGACTGAATGAAATTCCCGTGAATTCGCGAGAAAGTTCCATTAAAGTTGCTGGAAGTCGTATGCGCGCATGCACACAGTGAAATCTTCGGAATAATTCTGTAAATCAACTGCAATCTGCGTGAGAAGAAAAGTTTACGAGTTGATTACGTTTGATTTGTGAATAAAATGAACATTAAGTCGCGATATTATCGAAACTGCTCGTGTCTCGTTCTATGGTGGTTAATTTATAATGGTGAAGCTTGAAGAGAGCGATAAGGAGTTGAAATACTTATTTGATACATTTAATGAAATCATGTTCTGCTTAATCGTTTCTCCGCCAATTGAAAGAGATGAAAATGAATGATTTGTGAAATTTTCTGATGTTATTATCGATGAAACATATAATTATTTAAAATTTATGTATCTGTGTGTACCTTGCTAAATATAAAAAAGTAATTTAATTTAAATTTTTGTAATATAGAGTACGTATTTCTAATCGACATATATATAAAAGAAAAAAAAAAACGGAAAGAAAAAAAAGAAAAAAGAAAGAAAAATACATGTCAAACGTCGAGCGTTGCCGCGAAATTTATGCTCGTTTCTTCTGTCGAATCAAACGTTAAAGTCGTGCCCGTGTATTTACTCAAAACACAATTTAGGTTTATCTTACGTCATTATGTGGTCCGTGAGTTCATAAAGCATGATGGAAAAGCACCATAATAAGATCATTGCCAGCGTAAACTCTTTATTAAAATAATGAAGACTTTGATTGTTAATCTAACGAAAAAAAAAAAAAAAAGAATAAAATTACTACGTTAAATGGAATTCTTTGCGAAGAATAAAATGTAATTTGTCTGGCGTTTTTGTACAGGGTGAAGGGAGGATGAAGAATGCCCCGCGTCGGTGGAGACGGGGGTGGCGGAGCGGAGAAGGCAGGAGGAAGTGGATTCGGAGGATGGCTTGGGGGTGCAGCAAGAGCCATGACAGGAGGAAGTGTCGGAGGTGGATACGTGGTTCTAGGTGGTACCAGATACGGTCTCAGACTTTCTCAGGTAAAAAGCTTTCGTTTTTAATCCTTCTTCTAATAGTTTATCCATTTATTTTAAATTTTTTTCAAGATTCACTCGCGTTTCATAACTTTTTTTTTCAAATTCGTAATAAAGAAAATATATTAGAATATTGCGATGTATTTGAAATAAATAATCGTTGAAAATTCTTCGATTTAAGAAGATCTCTTGGAATTAAAATACATAAATTGAGAATTTGGATTTTAATTCTTTTACGTTCTTCAACAAATTCTATATTAATGAATAAAATATTTTATCTCGTATGATAAAGTTAAACGATTTGCTGCTACAAATTGATTTTCATAATATATAGATTATTCGTGAAATTTTAAAGTTAATTAAGCATCAACTTGAGGAGCAGGAAGTTTAGAACTATCATATTTATTTCGTGATGAAAAGATTAATGTATACTTAGCTATTTTGTTTGGAATACGCTGTGAAAAAATTTACGAGCTTGTAAATTGTTATTATTAGTATCACGGATGTTTATTCATTTATAAATATGCAAAAATTTACAGAATATTTTAACATTTTTACAAAATATCCAAATATCCGTATATAGATTCCAAAATTTTTACGCAATTTTTTCCTGATAAATTTAGAAAATTATAAATACACACAAAGATACATCGAACAATATTCGACAACAAAATAAACGAGGGTCCTTATAATTATAATAGAATGACTTGTGCAATTATTTTTCATTATCCAAGACTTACATTATCTAAGACTTCACGATACTGGCATTATTACGAATCCTCATTGCTCGCGTCGTTCAAACACGGTCGAAAATGTTGTTGTTCGATCTGCGTCATCGAGGGGCACGAAGGGGAGGATATGTAAAGTTTTTGAAATTTCACGGTACCGCTGCCAGCGTGATTTTATATTGGTTAACGCGGAACCCGCGAGGAGACCGACGCAGCGTCCAGCCAAATAAGAATCCAAATTCCGTTGGCCGTCGGTGACGACCTTCGACGGATTCGCGACAGAGAAGAAACGTTGTTCACGCGAGCAAAATGAAGACGTAGGAAATCCTAAATATAGAGGCGATCGCGCAAATAGAATGCCGCCAGTCAGTGACTCGAATCCGAGCCATCCCCCTTTTTTCTTATTCCTTCTTTCTTCCTCTTCCTATTTCTTCGCGCTGACTGTCCTCGTCAGAACGGAATAATATTCCACGTTGACATCATACGAGCACACGTAGCGACATGAAAATCTTGACACGAGTCTGCCAAGTCCTTCGATCATCGATAGATCATCGCGAGTACGATTGAGAACCGATCTTAACTTTTTGTGATGTAAAATTTTTACGTTTCTTTGCAGCGAGTTCCGAGAATTCTTCTTTGATTCTTTCTTTTTTTTTTTTTCTTTTTTTTTGAGTAATTAGTATAGTTATATAGTGAAAAGTACGGAGGATACTTTTTGAGGTATTAAACTTTTAAGTTCCTGGTTCGTTTGATTTATAAGCTTCGACGATTTCTCTTTTTTCGTACAATTAATTAGTTCTAGTATTATGAATTTTGAAGAATGAGAATGTTTTTTTTTTTTTTTTAACAATTTGAAATATAATAATATATGCTTGAAATCATAAATGATATTCTCAAATCTAAAGTATATTGTTAAAAATAGAAATTCTGGTTATAATATAACAACTATAAAAGTATAAAATATATTCTATTTTATGAATTTTTTAATATTTTTATACTTTAAATAAAAAATATTTCAAATTGTAATTCATATCATAATATATCAAATTGTAATTCATAACTTTTTTCAATATCTTGAAAGAAAGAACAAAACAAAAAGATGAAATTAGAGTACTTACAACCCAAAATTCCTTAAATATTGCATACAATTAAATTCATATTCACTTTTGAAATGAAAATATCGAATTCAATCTGACATATTCGAATAATTTTTCCTATTACATTGTATACGTATATTTTGGTATAAATATCGGTATTATTGTATATAATAAATTTCTATTACGGAATTATTGCTTAATATGGATCCTCCGATATGTAGTTCGTTATCTTTCTTTTTAATATCTTTACGCTGTATCACGTTCTTAGTCGTGCAGCGTAAAATGTCAAAATAAAGATCGAAGCAGACATTTCGGAACGTATCTCGGTATCTCGGGAGGATTTCCAGAAAGGAGATTAGATGGGTTCTACTTTCCAGCATATATACTTTCCGTACATCGTGTTGCATACACACAAGAGTCAGAGATCTATTTCAGAGGAGTTTATCTCCGGGCTCGTTCGTGGGAAGAAACAACGTCACCTTGCCTCGACGCCATTGTCTACCTCCCTTATCCTCTTTACCGCAATCGTTCTTGCACGTGTATCAGTTGAACCGCGTGAAATGACGCGAATAATCATCACGAAGTGACTGTGACATTTCAGAGAGACTTTGAAATATCTCGATGCAAGAAATCTATTCTTCGAAGTCTCGTTCAGTAGTTGAATGTCAATTTTGTTGGAGGATAATTTAACTATGGAAAATAAACGAAGTTAAGTTTGAAGGAAAATTAGGATAATTAAAATATAAATTTCGTATGTTGTTTTTCACTTTAATCGTGGGATCGTTTACCATAACATTTCCAACTAGGTTAAAATGTGATCTATAGGGGAAAAAATTATTTAAATTAGGCGTTCCCTCGTACGTATGGGCAAAGTGAAATTACCTTGTATAAGCAGGTTCTACTTCCTACGTTTCGTTTTACAGGGTATCACAAGAAGCAGTCTTTGAATCTCTTTATATATATACGAAGCCACTTCATAGGCTTTACGGTCCCATTTGTTCCACTGCTTTCGTGCTGCATTAAACAAAGGAGTATAAGGAGTGCTCTAGTCTATATGCGCAAGAGGCCGCCATTTTTCATAGTGCGTTACAAATTAAAGATAAGACTTTCCTAAAGTCTTCTTTCGAATACCATCATAGATTATTTCTTTCTACTTATATATTGAAACGTAAAGTTTGAAATAAAATGTTTCGAAGTTTAAACGTTATAATTATTACCATTATTAATTTTATTTATTGTTTTTAATATTTTTGAAAATACTTGAAGAATAAAATTTTGAATTATTTAATTGTGAAGGAAATTTCATACACATTAATGAAACATATGCGTAGCTGCTTTCTTGCTGATTATAAAATACACGTAATATGACAATGTAAAGATTCAGCAGTTTTATGGAATCTATTTTCGAAGTTTACATATGTTTGTTATAAAACTAACATATGAATTGTCTTTTCATCTTGAAACTTAATCAGTGAATTCTTTCGAATTCTATTCAATTAAATTTTAATCAAACGTGGAATATAATTCTTGTAAATACTTATAAGAAGGTGATAAATCTTAACAAATCTAAGAATAATTTAATCACTTCTATAAAAAGTAGTGACAAAAGAAATTTTTCAACGAAAGAAATCGAAACGTTAATAATCGTTCCCTTCCAAGAAAGTCTGTCGTCATTAAACTCTTAGATTACAGTACCTATACGTTTCATATTCGTTCTCAAATTTCTACAAATTCCAATCCTTTCAGTAAAATCTCAAAAATCATATCCAAATCATCCAGAACAAAAATTCAAATTCACAAAACAAAAAACCCCAAAAAAAATATGATCTGTTTCAAAAAAATTTACCATTAAACTTTCTTTTAAAGATTCCAAAAAAATCTTTCACAGTATCTACTTTTAATTTTACATTTTACAACACTCAACAAATATTAAAATAGTTCCAATACGATTTCACGCACTCTAAATCGCTCATTTAGAATAAAATCCAGAAAAAAGGAAAAGAAAAAAAAAACGATCGATCTCGATTTCTGAATTCCAGGAAAATCTGCCGCCATTGAACTCGCGGGAAGAATCGCAGGAGAGGCGTCGAAAGAGGAGTTCCAGGGAGAGCGACTCTCGCGAGAGACTGACCGATCGGTGTCCAGAGAACTCAGCGGGTCTCGAGCTGAGCACGAGCATCGCGGACTGCTGTTGCATCGGTCCACGTTCGCGTCTGCCGTTGCCGAGAGTCCCGCCGTCGACGACGATCGCTGCTTCGTCCTCGCCGTGCGTAACAGGCGGAGGTGGTGTAGGTGGAGTTGGAGGTGGCGGTGGAGGAGTTAGCTGTGGACAGTCTCCTTTTCCTGGGCCTCCCACGTCTTCGAACAGCCGTGTTGCCGGCGTGGAACAGCCGGCGACGCTGACGACGCCAACGACGACGTCGGCGCAACCGACGTTGGTGAACTCTAATAATAACCGAGGGATGCTGCAAATGTCGGTGGGGAACAGCACTGGCCAACAGCACCATCAGGCACAATCGTCTGCGGCTCTAACGGCGGCGGTACCGTCGGTATCCACCTCCACGTCGTTCAACACGTCCACCGCCGTCCCGACGCTGCAGTCCGTCTCGGTACCGCGACAGCTAGCACAGTGGACCAAGCATCAGACGCTGAAGCTGCAGGTATTTAGCGAAACTTTTTTTTTCTACATCTTGTTAAATTAGATGATCGAAGATCAATTATCGGTTTTGATTTCCTTTGCTCGTTTTTCATTCTTTTTGGATTCGTGTTTCTATTGTATGTATGGATAGAATAAAGGGAGAAATTGTTGATTAGATTGATTAGATCTATCTAGTGGATAGGATGAGTGTATTAAACCTGTGATGGAAGATTTCGTGGTTGGTTTTTGGAAGATATTTTTGGAGGATCCAAGGAACGCGGTTCGGAGGCTGTAGAAAAACTGTTGTGATTTCGTAAGAGTGAGCTGGTTCGTAGGAATTTGGGACGAAGTGTCTTCGACCTGGGAGGACGCTTTGTGTCAAAGCTCGAGAGGTGGGTTACAAGTGGTAGAGATGTAGTATTTTTAATGGCTGGAGATGGGGAGAGGAAGGTCTCTCTCTCTCTCTCTCTCTCTCTCTCTCTCTCTCTCTCTCTCTATTGCGAGGATTGATTATTATTTATTTCCTTCCATTTTTCTTTTATCTATATCCGTTCAACGTGTATCTCCTTCTTCTGTCGGCCTGTAACTGTCAGGGAGTGAGAACGATATATGAGATCGAGGGAAATTAATTCGACGATTCTCGGATACCACGGATAATCTTGGCTTAAGCCAGATTAATTTTCGAATGACAAGAACTTGGTCTTTGTTGAATCTGGTTCACCTGTTAACTCGGTTCAACCTGTTAATTTGTCTCGACCGAATTCCAACGAGGATAAAGAGGGAAAATTAGGATCGATTTGGAAAGTGACGGGCCTAGAGAATCGGAAACTCGTATGTGCGATACGTAGGTGTCTAGTCGAAGAACGATATTCTATTTTGGTCGTCATCTGTCTTTTCCCTCGCGGCAGGCACGAGGCAACGCACGCTGCGCAGCACGGTCGATCCAAAAATTGGATCGTCGCAAGTGCACGATCTTTAAAAACCTCGTGAGAAAGATCAGAAATCTGAACATTCAAAAAATCGTATTCGAAAAGTTCAGATTAATTATAAAAATAATTTTGAATACGATCTTTTGAATATTGAGAGGAAGTAGGTTTTGTAAATTTAATAATTGTAATTATGATGATTTATCTATGCAGGAACCAGCAGTGATAGCAGTGGACCGATTGCACAGGTTCCGATGGAGCGGGGGCGGAGGAGGAAGTAGCAAAAAGTCCTCTTCCGGCCCCCGGAGCGAAAAGGCCGAGCGCCTTCGAGAGCTCACCGAGAAACTCAAGGGACCAGCCCCCGTACCACCACCCAGAAGACCTTCGCGGACTCAAGCATCCTCTCCACCCCCGAGTGGATACCAATCACCCTCTCAAAATTGTCCTCAGGTAAAGACTTTCTTTTTTTCTTTTTTTATATAGCGAACATATACAAAAATTTGTTTCCCAATTGCAAAGATTTTTATAGATCGTCAGCGGATTTTTAAGAATCGCGAAGAAGTGAAATCCCCGATTTGATATTTCTAATTTTACTCCGGAAACATGATAATTGAAGAAAAACTTTGCTAGCTGATATGTGCCAAATGGCAGTCGTAAACTCGTGCGCACAAACTTTGCAGATATAAATCGCATTTTTTCCCTGAAATATTACATTAATCTCGTGTTCTTTCTTCATGGAAAACGAGCAAAAATTTTATCTCAAGATTTACAAATATATAGATAATTTTAAGATTATTAAATACTACATTTTCTGCCTTCGTTTATTTCTTATAAAACTTGATACTCTAAAAGATCAATATCGGGATATCAACTACAAAAGGAGCTAGAAAAACGATTATATTAATTCGCAGAGAAATTCAAAGAGAACATTTAACGTGTAATTTGAAAATATCAATATAATTTTTCAATTAGACAACGAATCAAGGATGCGGTCGCTGCGACGGTCGTCCTTCCTGTCGAAGTTACACGTACAGCGAGGGAACCGGGCATGGTTCGGGCAACCAGCAACATCCTCAATATCCATTGCAACACAACCAGCCGAAGACGTTCAACCGGAGTGACAGTGTCGGTGACGAGTGTTACAGTGAGTCGAGTAACGATGCATACAGGAAGACGTGCACCGACTCGAGGAGATCGCGGTCGCTCAGGCAATATGATAGGAACAGTGGTGACGTAAGTGACATAAAAAACGAGCTGAACGCCAGTGCAGACACGGCGAAACACCTGAGACAGTACAGTGATTCGGTGGTGGATAGTGGTACGTGTGTGGACGATTTGTGTGATAATTTGAACACCGCCTCCGGTCAAGGGAACGAGGGTGAAGCCAGGGATGCAATCACCAGATTGGAGCCCAGAGGACCTCTGCTTACGTTTCATAGAGCCGGTGCACCGTTCAGGAGTGCTTCCTTTGGCCAGGTGGACTTCAATCAAGGTAGTTGCTTTTGAATAATAATTTTTTCTTTTTTAATAAACTTTTTATTATCAAGAAGATTGAAACAATGGAAACAAATCCATTGGGGGACAAACAGTTGGTGTAATCGAAAATTATACAGTTACTACGATTTTACGTCGAGATAAGTGAATTCTATTGAACGGTTAGGATGCTAATTAAAATTTTCAATGAATGGAGCTTTGCTGTATTTCTGATATCTGATATTGATAATAATTTAACAATTCTGGATAATATGAATGAATTTTATCATGGATTTATATCAAGATAGAAAAACAGACAAGAGATCAATTAATGAATTTGAATGATCAATTAAATATCTCTGATTCTTGCAGATTATTATTAATATCTTTTGAATTACAAAAATACTTTGAATATTGTCGTTAAATATTATCATTAAGTTTTATTTTCGTAACTTATATTAATCTAAGTTATTTATTAAAAAGATTTTCTATGGTTTGAAATACATATGCAAGTTTAAGAAAAATTGACAAACTCATTCAATTTCTTATTATTATTCTTCAAATTTACCAAAAAAATCGCGATGAGAAAATTGATAGTATGAAGTATGAAACTTCTTCTAATTATGATAGGTTCGTAGATTTTGTTCGCAGTTATCACACAACCGCAGCTATAAATGAGCGTAAACGAAACGGTAGAATCTATGCATTTACGAGAGGCATTTGAATGGGCGTAGCAGTGGGAGAGCAGAAGCGACCGTAAGAACAGTTACTCCAAAGCATTCATTGTACTTTGTTTCCGTGTTTATCTTTTCGGGTCTTCACCTGCTCGGAACTGGTTCTACTAGTCACTACCCATAAAAGGTTCTGCTTTACTTCTTTGCCGGAGCATTATTGCTTCGTAGATTCGAAGAAATTTTCTTCGATTCAATGAATATTGGAACTTCTGTAAAAGCTTTGCAAGCATTAATTTTCTATTATCACAATGGAGTGTGTATAAAGTTTTCAAAATCTTAAATAGGAATTCTTAAAGATTGGCCAATACTTTTCTTGAATTTTTCTATTAATCCTTTACCTTATAACGACAGTACATAATAAAGATATTATATAAATTTTGAAAGGTATTTATTATTTAAATTTTATTGTATTTCGTGAGAATATTCTAAATATTTCAATAATTTTATTTTTAATTGTAGGCAAGAATTCGATTTTTATAATTCAAATTATAAATTGTAATTTTTCTGGTTAATTTAATGTTAGTGTAAAGAAAAACAGAATAATAAGAATAGCAAGAATGAAAATAAAATTTTCAACATCCTCATTATTCATCATTCTTCATAAGTAATACGTATTTTCTTCAAGAAAATGTTAAATCGATCTTCAAACTTCAACTTCAACTTCTACCAACGAGTGTAAAATTGAAAAAAGAAGGAAAGAAGAGGAAAAAGAAAAGGCAAAGTAAGAGACGTAGAAGACTCGAGCATCGAGTTACATAACGGGACACGATAATGTTGCCTTTGGTATCGTTTCGTTTTCATTTCGAGACGCGATAAATAATCGCTCGGGTGTCGAGCGAACGCGGAAATTTGGAAGAGAAAACATTGTCAATTAATTATATGATTTGTATACGGCCAGTTGTGTACTTGTAAATATTGGCCAGTCCAGTCGGGGTGGCGAGAATGCAAATTCCGGCTGTATGGCGTTTCGCCAAATAAACACTACTCATTATGTCTATTATTACATGTAGATGTCGGTACAACCGTGGATAGGAACAATCTAAATCCGTAAAAAGCAGCGAATTTCTCGAAATTCTTTTGCTTTACAACAGATCTACGAAAGAAATATTCTGACAAATCGAATTTTATCTTATATCCTATTATCTATATTTTTAATGAACTTCAATTAATGAATTATTATATTTTTACTATAAAATGTAAGAATCATTTCATTAATCCTTTGCAGACAAATATTGCTATTACAGCAGTAAAGATAAAATTTTCACAATACTGTAATATTTTTTTTTATTTTTAATATTTAGTTAGTCTTTTTAAAATTTAAAATTTTGTTTCATGTAGAAAATATTCTCTATTTTCAAGAATCAGAGAATATTGGTTTTATTAAATACTAGCTTTTCTCAACTTTTCACGAACAAAGTTCTATAACATTGAGAAATCCACGGATTTTCTTTCCCTCCTTTTCTCGAACATCGTATTTCCTACGTCTTGCTTTCTAAGTTTCACATGTGTTAAAAAGACGCCCTAAATTCGCTCTTCTCTTGACCACATTTTACCTTTACACGAATTCCAGTCCAATAATTTTCGAGGATATCGAATACTTTTCCTCACTGGTGAAACTTCCTCACTGAGTCGATCGAGGCCCGTCTACTTTTCCGCGGATCTTTCCTCGTTTGGCAAAGTATGAAGCTTGTTTACGCTTGCAACGGTATGTTTTATCTTCTCGTCTCGAGAAAGAAGAAGAAGAAAAAGAAAAAGAAATGAGAGAAGAAAGGAACTCTATATAATACACAGTTTACACTCCATGCCGAAAATAGCGAAACGGTTCTCTATAGATCTGGATTTTTCTCTCTGGACACGCGTAACATTGACTTTCGTCTACGAAAGTATAATAACTACGGCCCTGAACTATATACAAGCAAGCAGATTCGGTTTCACGATAACTAGAAATAAGAGAGATATTAGAGATCGTGAACGGCCTTTAAAGATAATGCTTTTTATCCCTGGCCTGAATAAACGCATTGTTTGCTCGGTTAATTATTTAAATTCTCTTTCTTTCTCTTTTCCTAAAGCAATAAAAATATCATTGACAATTTCCACGAGATAATTTTTCTCTTTTTTTCAAATTAAAAATCGTGTGCACGAAAAGCAAAAAAGAGAAGGAGAGAAAAACTAGAATGAGGAAGAGTGCAGCCGATTTCTCGATGTGTAACAAGGGCAAAAGCATGAATCGCGTGTGAGGCATAAGCCGGAAATCTCTTCGCCAACAAATCTTTCACGGAACACCTTTTACGTTCGAAAGTAGTTAAAGTTACGGTTTACGAGGACGTGTAACTTGGTATCCTCTGAAATACAGCTCCAATCGACGGCCATTAACGCTGGAAAAACGCTTGATCACCGGAGATGAGAGGGAAAAGGAGCTCGAGAGAAAGCAAAGCGGGTAGATAATAGATTTTCTACTCGAGTATCGATGGAGAAAAAAATCCAGAGATAATAATAATTACGACCACAAAGTTGGCGATCGCATTGCTCGCGGCTGATAATTGAAAACGAAACATGATTATGGAGGGAGAGGTTGGAAGGAAAAATTAATCACGGAGAAAAATAATTTTTGTTTTATGGAAATTATGAAAATTTTCTGTTTGAAAAAATGTGAGAAAAGAGATAATAAAGAAATGGGGTGGAAAATATGAGAAAGAGATGAATATGATGGTAAGATTATAAAAATATTTTAAATGTTTCTATTGTAAGAATGAATAATTAAATTGTATAATATTCTTCTCCTTTCACGATATTAATTAAAGTGAAAATAGCATGAATGGATTATATTCTTTAGCGTACAATATTATCGTGTGCCCGTAATTGCGTGCTTATGCATTCACGAGTTCCATTATTTTTCTTGTCCCCGTATTTATGCTCGTGAGAAGTATTCCCATCAGGAAGATAGCGAAAATTAACGGATGTGTGTTTTACAGTAAACGAAGGATTTACATAGTAGTCAATTTGACGTTTAATTATTGCGACGATAATTACGAGACGGTCCAGGTAACATGGAATTCATTATTATCATATACTCGATGATTTACAACATCTGTTGTAATTATCGATAGGTTATACATTCGATCAACGAGTTCCTTATTGCCTTTAAATTGAAGAAAGATTATTTTCAGATAAAAATGTTATTTTATGTCTATAGGAGTACTAAATTTTGTTCTCAAAGCTATTAAAATTTACATGGAAGAATAGTTTCTTGTTAAGCAAATTAAACTTTGTATACAAAATCTAGGAAATTGTGATTATTTAAAAAATTTTCTACACCATGTACTGTACATTTATTACACTTATAAGATATAGATTGCGATACGTGCAAAAATTTGTGCCAAATTAGAAAAATTGTAACAAAATACGAATTTGTTACGATTCCTTGGACGATGAATTTGCGGCGATCTCAATAAATTATTGAGATCTATCATGATTTTTCATGAATTTACAAGTTTTCCAAATAAAATTAAACAAGCTATTAAATTAACAGTATTATAAGAAAAAAAATTTGACGTACACCAATCAAATAATAATTAAATTTTAACATAAATTCATTTTAAATTTAATTAAATGAATTGCAATACCGAAAATTATTATTAACTTAACGCAATTCACGATTTCTTAATTAAAGTAATTGAAACAAATACCTGATTCTCGGATGTCACTACCGATGATATACACTCAGGAATAATTGAAAGAAAGGAATAATAAAAGTTTCGAAAACGACAGAATTCGCCTCTTAATCGCTATCTTTTCACGGGAATTCGGCCAAGACGACGTGCTGTCGTTTCAAAACGTCACCGAGATCTTCGTTCTCGTTCTCACTCTGTTTGTTATTATTGGAATGGTCCACCTTCTCGTGTTGAGAGATCTGCCAAAATTACCTGACACACGAGCAGGTAATTAAAACTTGCTCATTCTTTCTCTCGTGCTCCTGTTCACCTCTCAACAGTCGCTGGTTTTTCAATAAAATTCATTTCGAAAAATTATAAATCTATAATTTCTCATTTTCTTTTCACGCGATGACAGTTCGATTAGAAACTAATGATTCATAGTTAGGAGAAATGTTCGGGATTGATTCGGGCGGATGTTTACTTTCGATTTTCTGCTTCTCTCTTTGCCTTTTTTTTTTTTTTTTAAATCTACATGCACAGTTTCGATGTTGGAGAACAGTAATTGATAAGTTGGGGGGATTGAACGAAAGATAAGAAAGATATCTTCGCGTGTTAGGACTTGGGAAATCGTTAAGACTTATAATTATATTTTTGATAAGATTTTAAGATGTAAGATAGTTGTGTTACGAGCAAGATATAGTAACTTGATTTTCTTTAGTACGTTTTATTATGCTATACGATTAAAAGGATATTAGATACAGTTAGAACCGAGTAGTATCTCTTAAAGGAATTAGCAACGGTTATTTTTCCCTGCTAATGCATCGCGAATCCGTGTACAACTTAATTACTCTGGTGTGTGATAGGTGGCTAGTCATCTCTTCTTCCACGATGAATCACCAAGTTTTCTCAACCGTTCACTTCGCTAGTGGTAGTAATTTCAAAGATGCTATCGCTACGCGAGATTCGTTGAATTAGTTTAAACCACCGGTTCAATTAATTATGAACCGTACTCTCCCTCGTCAAAATAATTCACAAAAGGGAACAAAAGTAATATCATTCTCGTTCGATAACGTTCAATAACGGATAATAATGAATCGAATCTTGTGTTCCAGTTAGTCGACAGAAGGCACAGCCGATAGCCACGTCGAATCGGGCCGACAGCAAGGATGTTCGTGCGAGCACGTTGCCACGAAGACGAGGAGACGTCAGCCCGGTGGTCTCGACACCGCAGAACAGCCCCAATCGTCAAAGTCCAAGGACCTCGACGCCTAGCGTGGACAGTGCTGTCGGCTCGGCGGAAGGGTTGGGCGTACCTCAGACCGGAAACGTCGAGGAGATCCGACCGAGGAGCGATGGTTCCGACAGCTTGGCCACTTCCAGCGCTCTCACCAGCCCGGAACCGCCGGTTCCGGAGATCAACGAGCCGAGAGTCGATCTGGTACAGGCTGATATACCTCCTATCGAGATCGTCACGTCTGAACCCGTTTTTCCGCTCGTTGAAAACGCACCTATCGAGGAAACCGCGCAGAAAGGTAGGTTAATCGATAGAAGAAATTAAACAGTAGTTTCTTATTTTTCGTTCGCTTCAGGGATGTATGCGATAGAGGATACGAATACGTAGAAATACCGAGGTTTTGATTTGATTGCACAGTATTGTACTTGAAATATCGTGAAAACACTTTTCTATAGCAATTGTTAGTGACAGTTATCTTTCCTTTGTTTAATGGACGTTTTATGTTTCGATCGTAATAGAAAGTTTCTACGCGCGCTTATTAAAGTGAAATTTACTTTGGTTTATTTCGTGATTTTTGAAAGGAAGAGAAAAGATAAGATATATAATCCAGAAAGCATAATTTATACATATGCGCTTATTGCAAAACAATTATAATAAATTATGATTGTTTTATTATATTTATCTATTATGTTTGCACATCTTAAAATCTTAAAATCTTCCTATTAATACTTTAACATAGTTCCATAAGTTATTTCATGTACAAAATTCCTCAAATTTTATTTTTAATTTAATTTCTCTATTCGTTATTTTATTCGTACGATATTTTCTTCTATTCTCACGATATATCTATTCAAAATCGAGCCACGAGCAGAGATTATCCTAATGCCGAAGCGAATCTCTTCCTCTAATATAACAACAATTTGTTATTCGATTTCGTCATTGGAAATTGGCAACATAATATTACTAAAGTTGACATCCCCGCTGTTTGTAATTTTAATTTAATGACTTCATCCCGTGCCAGAATCGCGCCTTCACCCTCGAACTCTCTCATCATCACTCTCTTTCTCTCGTTCATTTCGCGTTGCTTATCAGCCTCGCGTATCTTAATAGAGATCGTTTCGTCACGCGAAAGATTCAACGACCCGCGGCCACACTCTTAATTATCGGATATCCGTTGACACGTTTATCGAGGCATCGAGTGGCAAGAATTAGGAATCGGTCGTTGAAAGTCGGCCCCGGCTCCGTTGATGTATTGGAGCATCGAATCGAACCGGATGAGCCGGGCCAAATATTTTCGCTTGTCCCACAGTGGTGGCAGAGAAGGGTAGGGAAAGAAGGACTATTTTTGGTTGCATCGACAGGAGTACGGGTACAAAGGTGCACCCAAGTTTCCACTTTATTTCGCGTGGCCTCTATTTTCGGAACGGTGGGTGCCAGGGTCGAAATAGAAATTTCAACGTCATCGGGCTCCAACCCATCTTCATTGATGACTTCACACGCCCGTTCACTGGTGTCTGGACTTCTCTAATTGTGGTGTATACCACGGTTGATGATGATTGACCCAGGTTACGATTCAACCGTTTTATTATTTAATTGTTTTTTGATTTCTTCTTTAAAGAAGAGAGGAGAAGAAAAATGAAGATTGGAAGCGAACGAGGGGAAGCGAGACGTTACTTTTGTTTTACCCGCGATATTTCTTTCTGTTTGTTGGATAAGTAGGCTTCTGTTAGCTCTGAGTCATTAAAACAGCCGGCTAATGGTTATTTTCCTACCTCCGGCTAGCGGTTGTTTCCTAACTACGTTATTTATCAGCTTGCCCACTTTATGTACCGATGCTTAAATTCGTGTAAAACTCGGCTTCTTTTTCGATTAATATTTCTTCGAAGTAGCATAGCCATATTATAAAAAAATCTTAAAAAAAAAATTAATATTTCTTCGCAATTTTTTTGAAAAAGTGAGTCAAAATTCGTTATTTCCAAAAAAACTATCGTATTCATAAAGAACAAATTACAAATTACTTACAAAAAAAAAAAAAGAAATTCTAAATATTATTCAAATTATTTAAAAACTGAAAAAATTCCATCGAAATCGAACTTTCTTTTATAATAAATTCACCACAACTTTGAGAATTGAAACAAAAATGATTTTTACCCGCAGAAAACAGGCTGGAACCTCACGAGGTGATAATAACACCCCCACCCGAGGAGCCACGGCTGAGTCAAGCAAGCGAGGGTAGCGAGGCGGCGAGCGAGGCACCCTCCGAGACGTCGTCACCGTCGGGCAAAACGAGAAGGTATCGAGGGGACACCAGCAAAAGGAGAAAGGGTGTGTACATAACCCAATGGCCGGAGTCCTTGGACACCGACAGGAACAAGCTGTCAGCTCAGAGCAGCGAGGAAAGAGACGAGCCACCTGCAACGCCCAGCGATCTTTCTGATTGCGAGGGCCACACACCTAGAAGGTAACACGAGAATGAGCACTGATATATTGGAATAGAATGCAAATAGACCTAAAACTTACGACTTATGGAACGCAATTCAAACGCAGAAAGTCGCGAAAAACTATTTTGCTTAAAACTATTTTCTCGTTCGCCTGATATAACCTGTTCGTGTTTTCGATTAAAATGGATAAATTTTATCGAAAATAAAGAGGAATTTTTGATAATTTAATTGAGGATAATTATGAGAATGAACTCTTACAAAATTGAATTGAAAATTTCCTCTTTAGATCTTCCAAAAAAGAGTTTTGAGAATATATATCATATCGCTACTACACACTATATTCTTTAATCACTCTAGTCTTTCAAAAATTCAGAATTACTTACAAGTTTTTAAAGTAATTCTTTTAAAGTTTTTAAACTAGAGATCATCAAAGATCTATCAAAGATATCTAAAACGTACCTCATTTATTATTTCTCAATTCAACTTCGAAGAACGAGTTCCTCAGCAATACAATCGTTGAAATCGAGATGAAACACTCGACGAGATGAAAACTTTAAAGTGATTTTCATCCGTGCAGGTACAGCAAGAGGCCTCTCCGCGGCCCTTACGGGCAAATGCTGGAGGCAGAAATGGCGAAGCCGCGAACCGCCGACATCTCTCTCGAGGAAGGTCTTCGTCCACGCAGAAAAGTATCCGCGAATCTCTCGTACAACACGAGCTCGAATAACAGCGGTTCAGAGCCGCCCACGCCCTGTCATCACAGAACCACTTCCAGCCCGAGCAAACTGGAAGGTCTTCCGGGACCAAGTCCCGAACTCCTCGCGGAACTGCTTCGAGGATCCTCCGAGAGGGTAGCTCGTGCACCCGCGCATCGAAACGTGAGTACTTCTAAATTTAATATTCATTGCTTCGAGGCACGAGATTTGTTATGATAGAAGAAGAGATATCGACGGAACAGGAAACAATGTGATAAAGTAAACGTAGATGAGAATGATTTAAGTCAAGCTGATACAAGTCGAATTCCGAACCATTAATCGAAATGAAGATAAATAAGCATTTCTTGCGGCTCGAATAATCGTGGAATCTTTATTATCTGAGGCTTTTCTTGTTTGAATATTATTATTATTTCGAACGAGATATTTCCTGAACGTCCTTATTTTATTAATGGTTTTCCTTATGTTCAATTGCATTCTATCTTCATTCTTCATTTTGGAAAGTTCAACCATGAATAATCGTGGATGGATAATAGTTGAAAGATCATGAAAGATGTGATAAAATTGTTGCGTAGAATAGGAAGTATACTAGATACATTTAACAATTGATAATTGATCTTTGATAATTGGATCTTATATTTTAAGAAACAAGATAATAGTATCTAAAAGGATACATTTTTTTTTCTCTCTACTCTTCTACATCCCGCAAATACTTGAAATATTTCACAGAAGTACATTCTCAACGAATTAACAAACTCGAAAAGAGAGACTCGCTAATTTGCTCCGTTTCATCTCTTCTTTTGCTCGGCTTGAAAAATACCTAAGTTACACGAATGATAATTACGCTTCGTGTAAAAGCGTATCCGCGTACGATACGGCGATGTAATGAAGAGCTAATCGGCGGATCGATTAACGAGCGGACACCAGTAAAAACAAAAGGGGCAGAGAGGGAAGCCAATGCTCTCTCGAGAGAGTCAAGAGCACCGCGATTGATCTTATCGCGGCGTCGTATCTCTGCCAGCCTCTTCGCCGATCTTCCTCGCCGCACTTAAACATCTGGCGACCAATTTTCAATCGATGGATGTCTCTTCAACTCACTTCTATTTGGTTCACATGACGAATCGTGCGACAGAAATACCGATTAACTTTCGATCTTTGGAAAACGATCGTTCAAAGTATTATTCAATTATCGAACTAAGATTACGTCGCAATAATCAAGAAAATTCGTTATCTCACAATTGCTTTTCATTTCTTAATTTTGGAAATATTATTCCATGAACGAAAAAGAAAACTTTCTAGAGAAGAAAACTATTATAAATTACTAAACCATTATTCAATATCAAAATATCTATATTTCAAGCTTCCTATTCTACAATTGTCTTTCATCCTCTAGATTCTAGAAAGAGTATCACACACTATTTCCCAAGCGAAAAGGCAAACTTTCCAGAGAACAAAGCTAACATAAACATTAAACATTAAACATTATTCAACATCGAACTAAATTTGCAAAGACCATTATCCAAGAAGCAAAAAGGCGAGCTTTAAAAACCGAGTAATTCGAAACAGATTTTCCAGTCGTGGTACGTCGAAACGTGTAATCTAATAATAATGTTCGGTCATATTTCTGGGATGAGTTGTTGGTGGTGTTTGGCCAGTGCACTCGAGGTTAGCGTAGTGTCCCCTTGATTCTGGCAGGGTGGGGGCGTGCACGAGAGGATATTCCTGGCCTTAGGTGTACCTGGGCCTCTGAACGCGTGCACACTGTGGACAGAATCCGTCTCATTTTTACGCAACCCGACCTTGTTCGATACACATCGACACGTTCGACAATGTGCGTGTCGTGCGACCGGGCGAATTCGCCCCCGCTTTTGTGAAGCTGTCGCTTTTAGGGTCTCACGAGGCGATGGGGATGCTAGATCGATGCTCTTTCGTTAATTAAACTTCGTTCGTTATACGCAAATGTTTCCTTTCGAACGATTTTTGACGGTGGTAATTTTGTGGATGGATATATATTGTTGGTGTTGTTAACATAATTTCGATATGGTAAATTGAATTCGAGTTCGACGGGTGGTTGAAGAGTGGAGGTGGATCCTCGAAATGAATTCTGTAATTTGTACACATGGAATTTTATTAATTTCTTGTAATAGTAATAAATCTCTGGTTGTAATTTATCGATGATTGAAACGTTATTTCATGCTTGTACGAGTTTAATAGTTGGATCGTTGGAATATAATAAGTATGAGAAATTGATTATTTACGTGGAATTTTAATTTTGCTCAAATAATTTTCTCCGTTTTTAAAAGTAGGGTGTTCCGTATCCAATAAGAGAAGCTGAAAATCACCTCAAAAGTATCACCCTTTCAACTTCTTTTTTTAAACTATCCAAGTTTATTGTGTCTAGCGTCGAATACACAATTGAATCGAATCCAATAGTATCTAACTTCGTATCGCAATCACGACTATCTTTAGCTGAAATATATTTCGTTTTGAACCTTTGCCGTGAAAGTCGGTCCGGCCCACCGGTTACTTTCTAAGGTTTCCATAATTTTCCTCGTAATCGACTGCTAACTTTTAACGAACAGACTTTCACGTACGTACAATGAAAGGGGAAATGGATTGATTCGCGGCTACGTGCCGGTTAATAGCACGTCTAATCTCTTTTATACCGATCGTTTCGCCATATGAATTCGCTGTTTCGTTACCACAATCATAAGGAAGGTTATCCAACAACGAGTCCAACAACTTGGAGAATTAGAGCGCAGATACTCGTTCGAAATACGGATAAAAATAAATTACCTTTGGAAGAACCGTCACGCATTTTTATCTTGGCTAGCTCGACGATCATGTACCTACGCGCGAAACGGAAATTAATCATGCTTGCAGAAAACGCCAGTTTTTCTTTTTTCTGAAAAAAGAAAAAAAAAGAAAAAGAAAACAGGACCGTTCGTGATACGTAACAGAGAACGTTTCGTCATAGTATCGATCCGCGCGAAAATTTCGAGAAATCGAAAGAAATTGTAAGGGAAAATCTAAAGATTTCCTCTCGATATTATGTTACGACTCTGAATATTATTTGCATTTATTATTAGGAATGTTATATATGTATCACAATCGTGTCAAAACGTAATATATATTTTAACGTTCGAGACGAGTGAAGATTTTTTTAAATCGGGAGTATCAGAGGGAAAGAAAAGAGATGGACATTGGTTGACATTCGTGTGGAAATAAAGCTCGTTATTTTATGCGCGAAAGCATAGAATTTCTAGCGGAAAGGATCGCTAAGAAAACATATAAAGCAAAACCTCGGTTGAAAATAACGGGGCCACGGGATAAACAGGGATATTTTCAGATTGGATTCTTTGTCTATCTTCTGATGTCATCGATTTTAGGTAGGATATTGCGTAGATTTCTAGGATTTCATGAATGAATCCCGAAACTTACAATGCCAGATCGTTTGTGACGTCCGAATGACGTCGTAGTGCCCACGTAGCTCCTTGAATAATTTATAGCTATCGTCGGTCTTTATCACTTCACGAATTGTTGAAAATCTATTTTTCTCTTTCTTTCGTCTTTTAGTATTTCGCGTGTTGAAATATGTTTAACATGTGTCATAGTATTAAAATTAGTTATATCCCTAAGATATATCTAAAGATAACGTGACAAGATTCTTCTACTTTTCCTAAGAATAATTTAATCGTAGTATTTTAATTCGTAATGAAGTTCAATTTATCAAATTTATATTATACTTTATAAATTTCATTGAAAAAGATATAGCGTATTGTTAATAAATGATATCTTCTTTTTATAAAAAAGAAAAAATGCAATTGTTGATGCATATTTATAAGACTAGATGTGCATTACGATAAATCTTATATCATCTAATCTCATTGACGAAAAGTTTAAATAATAATAAAAGTTTAAATTATAGAGAAAAACTCATTTTCAATGAGTTTTGTAATGGTCATTGGTTTCGACACGTAATCGATTTTCATGGACGAAAGTTCACATTATTCAAAAACAATACGTGAGCAAAGTGAATGAAAAGCAGAACTGCATTGAGGGCGATCGACAAACTCGAATAAAATGCCCGAAAATCTCGAGGCTGAGACGCTGCAGACTAAACAAGCGTCCTCGAAATAAATATAGGGCATGAGGCGATAAAAAACAAAATATAAAATAATTTCTTGCACTGTCTCGCAATAACCAACGAGCACTGGCCAATCGATATTTTTGTATATTTTCTCTAACGAGATTAATTCCTCGTTTATATTGTCTTCGAACACGAATACGTAAGAATTACGTTATGTGGTGGAGATGTTCCTTCTTCGAATTACATCACAATGAAATATTCGAAATATTCAGTTAATAATTTAGTAAAGGAAAATATTTGAGATATTCACTTCGATACACAATATTTATTACTACAGCAAAGTAAATCATTGTGTTGAGTGATTTATTTTTTGACGAAAGTGTTATTTTATCCCGTGGAAATATTGTTACTCTAATATTAGCTTACGATGTTTCAAGTTCTACTTTCAATTTGATTAATTCACTGGAAGGAAGATTTTGAAAATTGTCAATTTATATAAAATATGGATAATTTTAAATGCGCATAATAATCTTATTATTCTTGTTAAAATTGTTGAAATTTAAAGTTTATGGATTCGAATTTTTACGGTCAAAGCTTTATTCTTGTATAATGATGAATACGAATATATATGATTATTAAAATAAGATGTTAATTATTAAAAGTTTGTTCTCTTTAATATAATATATTTAAATTTATTTCAATAATATGAATAAAAATCGTTTAAAAAAATGTGTAATTCTGCTAATTCAATGAAATATCTTATTTCATTTTAATTTTTATTTATTTTCGTTAAGATACGTGAATTTTATACAAAATTATTCAATCTATTATTCTAAATCCTGTTAAAGGTATCAAGGAAGTGCATTAGTGATAAGTATCCTTGTTGAGAGAAATAAATTATTATTAGATATCCTGCCGAGATAAGCAACCACGTGTTAATTCAGTTTGGCGCAGATGCGAACTTCCGGAGTCACTAAATAGACTTCGACGTGAACTCACGTGCAAATAAATTTCCGCATAATGGTAAATAACATCAAATCGAGCATTCTATCACGATGAATGTCTATTTATTTTTCATGAAAATAACGTAGATTTATAATTAAAGGTAGTAATTACATTTTTCGACAATTATTTATTGCAAATTTGATTCGTTTCCATTTTTTTCTTTACATATTTTTTTCTTTATATAATCGATTACACAATGTTCCCCTGTGTATATTTATAAAAATTTTTACGAGTGGACATCTCGAAAAGCGTCCGTGTGATATAAACCACGACAAAGTTAAGAATTAATCCTATCTGCACAGAGTTAAGGATAATTCAATTAAAAGTTGCGTAAGTCAATATCGATACAAAAATACAACGAACAACGGTTATTCTTTGTCATCCTTCACAGTAATTAAAATATATTTAGGAAAAATATTTCACAAATCAACCATGTCATACGCGATCTTCACAGATTAATAATAATTAATAGAGATAGAATTAATCCAATGATACGTACATGCAAAATACATCAAGTAATATCGTTACTCTTTGCAATCATTCAAAGATAATTAGAAGAAATATTTTAATACAAATCAACCATATTAACCGTGCAATCAACACAAAATTAAGGATTAACTTTACTAACTTTCACAGAATTAAGAACAATTCAACTCTAAAACTCTTTTAACCCAACGTATCAAAATATAACTTCTCTTTATCATCATCTTTATCAATAATTCAAAAAGTGATCGAAAAAGAGAAATTATTTCGAAAATCAATCCCGTGTCGCCTCGCCAAAGATTTTAAAGATCAACCCAACTGCAACCTCGCCTAATCCCAGCGAGAATTTTTTCGACGATCAGTTTAACGGTGTCGCAAGGTCGTTGCAGCGAGCTTGCCATCCGGGAGCAAGGTCGAGCGCGGCAAAGCTGATTCGAACAGGATGGACAGGATACGCGGGCGCGCGCCGTGCAATCCACGTGAGAGCGTGCGCCGGCGTTCTGGAAGCGTAACCATCTCTGCCTCTCTTGCTCCGTATTCTCTTGGGCATCGATCAGCCTGGCCGTGGTTGTGCGACGGGTCGCCAGTTTCAGGCGTAACGTCGTCTCTCGCTGCCGCATCGCGAGAAAGCTCCTCGTGAACCTCGTGAAGAGGAGCGATCCGTGGAGGAGCTTGCAGCCTCAGCCTCGTCCGGCTCCGCGGATTCTCTCTCGTTGTCACGTGTGTGACCTTTCGATCGAGATCGGCCGGTGTAAAAATGCGGCTTGATAACGTGTCACGTCCTACCGTCTTGCGGGAGTAGAATCATGTTGAAAACGAGAGGAATAGAGTCAAACGATTGTTGACGTGACGCTTGTTTTTACCCCAACGGAGGTTTTTTTCGGTGGGCACACAGGCTGATCCAAGGCCTTTATTAAACGTGTCACGTGTGAGTTTCTTGAGAATCGTGTCGTTGGGAATGGTAATCGAAGAAGAACTGCTTGGTAGATAACTTAGTGCGGCCGTGATGATTAGAGTTAGGAATGACGATTGATTGATTGGCTTTGGTTTGGATGGAATAGACTTGACCGAGCTTTTCTCTCTCTCTCTCATTTTTTTTTAATTCTTTTTTTTTTTTGTTCTTTGTTTCTTTTTCCCCCTATTTTTCTTTCGTTCGTTTCAGTATGGCTATTATATAGTATATAGTTGAGAGAGAAGATAGAATAATGGCATGTCGAATAGAGTTAACCTGGGATTATAGATGATTAATTGGTAATTGGTGGTGATTAAAGGATTCCACGGGCTTAATAATGTTGCCGGTAGCAACTAGAACTAATATTAGGAGAGTAGCTGCATATTTGCATCACGTAAGCTCGGCGGCCACCTTCTATTTATTCTCGATTCTATTCGCAACGTCGTGTACCATTTACGTCTCATAATCTATGGAAGGGGGGTGGGGGAGTAATCGTATCGATGTTTTGACGTTTCGAGAATGCAAGATGTGTTTCAAGGTGTTAGACACGATTGACACCGTTTAATTCGGTACAAAGTATATCGGACAACATTGAATTGAAAAATTAAATCTCAATTCGCCGTGGTGGAATGTTAATTGAAATCTGCCGAATGTTTGTTAAATAAAGTGGTTGTTATTGTGAGACCTCGGCTATCGAAGAAAATCGTATGTAATTGGAAGAGAAGTCGATAGAAATAATATAAGTACGGATGTTTGTCAAAGGTCAGAGGTTAACCTTCCGTTCAGTTATGTTATTCCTGTTTCCTGGATAGGATTAGCTGCCTTTGCAATATTAAAATTCATATTAACGTAACTTCATACTTCTTGGAAGCGATAATGTTGAATTTCATGCATACGAAACTCTTCTAAAAAGTATAATTAGTGAATTGATAACGGAGCGACAATCCTTTTTTTTTTTTATTATAAAAATTACTTACATCACATTTTTCTTTAATCCCTTCTAATTATATTTTCTTCTATAATATATGCATTCGATTTTTAAAAATTCTTCTATGTTAGAAATTCTATAGAATGATATTGCTTTTTTTATAATTACCATAAAAATGCGTATAGTTTTTACAATATTGAACAAATAGCGGAACGATAAACGCAAGCGATGGCATGCAAGCCAATAAAAAGGTCAAAGAGTGCGCTTCAGCTTCCCTGCCTCTTAGAAAAGCTCCTTAGTTTTCTAAGCTATTCCCTCCCGTCGAGCTGTCATTATTTAATGTCACAATGAGTGAACAAAGATTCACGGGATAAACTCGTAAAAATCTGAAATGATTTTATACATACATTTCTTTTATAAGATTTGAATCATCTATTGAATTTTTTTTAAATATTTTTCATCCACGATAGAATTTCGTTCCTCGCGCTTATTTATTTTTATTTAAAAAGAAATTCTTTTCTTTTCTAAGTTAATTAATAGTATATGCGAGGTTTCTATTAATTCAATCAATAAAATAGATTGGAAATTGAGTTCTGTCGTTGGAGAGTGACAAGAATGACAAGACATATCGACAGGAGCATACGGTATTCCACCCCTCGAATTCCATCGAGGAGGAAACGCGCGTTATAGTCGAGAGGGATGAATGTAGCCTTGCATCGACATTGGCCAATCTGCTTTCAGAACGTCGCGTTTCCCTATTAGGATCTAATTTCACGTGAAAACGCATTCCAGTTCTAAGATTTCCAAGGATCTCTTATCAACGGGCTAATATAATCGATGTTCTATTTTTCCTTACCTTTCTTTCCCCCATCTTCCTTCCTTTCTTGGAAATTTTATTGAATTATTGATCGGGGGGAGGGAAGTATCTATGGAATTGTACTTTTTACTCGTTACATGGAACGATAATGAAGTTTGCAGTGGTTTCAGAACGGTTCGAAGAGTAATTAAAATTAACCAGGAGTTCGTTATCGAGAGAAGTAACTTTTCGATTGAATTATTCGCTATGTAACGTTTTAACGTCAATTGCAAGTTTAGTAATTAAACATTGTTAAAAAAAATTTAACACTAATAACAATAATAACATTCTGAAAAATTAAGAATACTTAAAAAAGTACCTATTGAATTTGATAGTTCAATGTATTAATTTTATCACACAATCTATCTTGATCAACTTCTTTCATCATCTTATTCCGCTTGCATTGATCTTTGGACTGTTAATTTTCATATATTGTTCTTTTATCTTTGATATTTCCACGAATCGAAGCGAAGAGGCGAAAATCAGGTCCTTTCGAATGTAATCGGTTCGGTAATCGGTACGGAATGGCGTGTTTCTCGGCGGAAAGAAGGACAAGCGTGAAAGAGCGAAAAAGACAGAAAGGGGAGCTTGCAAGCTCACGAGGGGGCCCTGAGTCAGCTTGCTAAATATAACGTGGAAGAACGGTGTGGTACATGCACGACGTGTTCGACGTATGATCATCCTAGCTCGAAGTGTGAAAGCTCTACGTGGAAACGCCAAAACTTGTCGGACCGAGCTTTTAAAGTGGCACTGCCCGATCGCTTCGAAGCGAAATGCTCTCGAGCAAACTCGAAACAATATTTTGTTTTCGATTTAATCGAGTAATTGAAATTATTCAGATACTCAGCAATAAAATATTATTGAAATTATATTTTCGATACTTTCGTTCTAATAGTATCAAAATTTTAAATTTGGAATTTTGATTCGTTTCTATCTATCCTCGATTGAATGATTTTAAAATGAAAAATTGTTTTCAGACTTAATTTCAGGATTAATAACTCGAAATCAGACATAGATATTTAATATGTGATAATATTTATTAAATTAGAATGAGAAAGATGAATTTATCCATTTGTTAACATCGGAATAAAGATGAATAATTATAATTAAACTGAAATAATCAATTCTTCCTTTTAGAAGTTTCTGTTTTATAGATATTGAAATATGCGATAGTATTGAAAATAACGATATCAGCATATTGTTATTTTAGAACATAACTGTTTACAGATATTTCTTTCTCTTATTTATCACTCGTATTACGAAATATTGGAAATATTTTTGTTTGATTTTGAAATGAGATTTGTTCGAAAATATTACATCGAAGATAACTTTTGTTCTTTCAATTCCTGCATCGAGCTTGCGATATTATAATTTTCCAATAAATTAATTATTTTTATTAATATTTCTTGATAGCGTGTTATGGGAAAATGTTAATAAGGATAAAAGTTATGGGATAAAATGAACGATGCTCGCGGCTGATAAGGGGGAATCTTTCCGATCGAAGAAAATTTCCTTTTCTCGATAGCTTTTTACAATATTGTAAAACTTTTTCACGTTTGCAATCAGATATAACTTTTACACAATTCTCTTCATTTTCAATAGGACGGATATAATAATAATGAGAATAAGCGAGATTACGAATTTAAGTAGATAATTGAAAATTTATCTAATAAATATTAATTGCATTTTTATAATATTATTTACTTCAGAAATAAAGAAGACGGGGATCAGAATTTAAAAATTTTTAAACTATATTGCATATTTTGTATCTAATAATTGAACAATTTTGATTGTTCAAGGATTATAAATCATAAATCACATAGTTATAAAATCATTTTGAAATTGTCTTCCGAATATTCTTTGTAGAACAAAATCATCTTCTCAATAAAAAATTCCAATTATTGATCTAGTAGATGAAAAATAGTTGGAAACCTCTTCTTCTTTTATCTTCGAAAATAATCAACAAACTCTATCTCACTCTAATTTAAAATAATCAATCGAAATTGTTCAAATATTGTACCTGCGACTCGCATCGAAATTATTTTCCCAATTACGAATCTATTCTTCCAATATAATATTGTCCTCCATTTAACGTTTAATCTAGAAAAAGAAAAAAAAAGACTACATACAGAACGATCCTCTTCTTCCAGCCTCTCATAGATAATCAACAATCCATCCCCTTCTACCTCAACCGCGTCAAAAACGTTAAACAGAATCTAAATGAATCGTTTTTCGAAAAATGGTGAATAAAATCACTGCTCTGATCGATCCATCGAATCATTAGAATCCCATTGACAAAGAGGATTCCTTCCAATTAAACCAGCAAAACTTGTTGTTCGCGATTCAAAAAGTGTCGTAAACAATTCATGGAACAATCGACATGGGACACGAATGCGGGGAGCCTGATTGATACGCGATTAGAGAGCTTAAAACTGTATCGAGGGAGCGACAAAGGCGTTAGAGAAGAGGATGACGATGAACGCTGATCGCAAGCTCATCAGCCAGCCGTCGGTGGACAGCGAAAATAACGAGCGTGTCAGCACAGACCGCGTGGGTAGCTTTCCTTTTCATGCTTACAACCAATATCCCACAATATACGTGTGTACACACAACGGACCTACATTGCACGCGCATTGTGTGACCATCGTGCTCATTGCCTTCTTTACATCGATATCTTTTTTTCCCCATTCTTATTTATTTATTTCATTTTTGATATCGATCACTTTTCTATTTTTATTTATTCCTTTATTTATTTATTTTTTTAATTTTTGACATCGATTATTCCAGACAAACGTGGAATTGTGTCGATGCGTTTTCTGTATGCGTTTTCTGTATGCGTTTTATCGGCTATTCCGTGAAAGATTCCGCGAGAATAGAATGGAATTTTTTTTTATTTCTATTCTTTCTGATGGAAAATAAGCTGCGAAGTGTGTAGTTTGGAAAAATTGATATTAAGGGATTAGTTTGTGAAAGGAGACACATTATATTATCTATAGAAGTGTACCGATTTCATTGGTAATAGGTACATTAGATAGATTTTATTCTTGCTTGCACAAAATTTTGTGCAAAAACTTCGTTTTAAAAATATATATGTATAATAGATAGTTTATTAATATTCATAATTTGTTATTTTATACGCGAAAAAATATATTTAGTAAATATATACGTTGTTTATACGAAAGTATTTATTACAGTCCGTAAAAACAATTTTTTATTTCGTAATCTTTTCACGAGATTACAAAATAATAAAAATAATATTGAAGATAAATATGGAAGGTGAAAAATGTTGAATATAACGGGAAACACTTTAACGACGATTATGTCATAACGATGACAATCGTCCAGGTTCAAGACATAAAATTATGTTGTGTCTTACGCTTTATGTAATCAGGAATAGTTTTTCTCGTAATCAGTGGCATGACGTTATTATCGGGTTGAACACGTGAATGTGCGCACGTGCTCGCACGATACGTGGGTATGTGCGATCTGTATCACAACACAATGGGATCAACGTGAAAACTTTATCGTTCCTAGACCAATTGATTGTTCAGGATTTCATCGAACAATGGGATAATTGAAAAGAATTTAACTAGCGTGAATATTAAAATAATTTAAAGGATTTTCGTAAGATTTTTTTTTTTTTTTTTGAATATTTGAATCGATTTCTTCTTTCTTTTTTACAATTGATTATTTTCAGTTAATCGTTTTAAATGTTGAAAGCCAAATAATTAATGATGTCACGTAAATATTTTAATTCATAGAGATGTTGGCTGTATTGTTTTATTTGCAATATTCCTTCGAGCATTTTTAATAATTCGTTTCCTAGTTGATGAAATATTAATTTCAATCCTTTAGTTCTAGAGAAACTAAGCAGACTTTCAAACATGATATTATAGGCATTATATTTTAAATATTGTTATAATCCACAGTTATTAAAATTAATTGAATTATGAAAGGATTTTTTAATAGTATTATAATAGTTATAGTTTATTTTTTTCATAATTTAATTTTTTGCCTACATTCCATTTATAATCGAGAGAAGTTAAATGAAAGTCATCGTCTTGAATAATGAAATTCAATGTACAAGTAAAATGATATTTCTATTAAATTCAATTAAATATACTCAAATACAAAACTACTCAAATACAAAACTACTCAAATAAAAAACTATACTCGTTTCAAATCGTTTGCTTTTTACCTCAATTTCAAGGATTTTATCACATATCTAAGTGGCTTATGAAATATTTATATAGACTTATTTTCAAATAACCCTTTTATTCTCTCTATATAAATATTCATTGTATTTTTGCATGTTCATTAATATTCGTTTTTTCTTTCTTTCACAAAGATTAATATTTTTTTAATGTTTCGTTATATTTATATATAATAGAATTACTTGTTAATTAATTGTTTATAAATCTTTAGAGAATAACTCAATGTTCCATATCACTTTAAATCATTAATTTTGTTTTTCAGGATACGAGAACTCACGTGGTCGTGGAACTATACGATACAGAGCGTTCGTACGTGGAAGCACTGCAAATACTAGTCAATGTAAGTATACCATTTTAATAAACTACACAATATCGATGAAATTTCCCCGCGAAATATAATCAAGAACGATTCTTGGAATCATTTGTCGAGGGTTGATTATATTCGAGAATTTTTCCACGTTTTATCAATTTAGCAGGAATGAAATACTAGGAACATAAGCAGCCTATTCAGGTGTTCTCTGAATACGATTGAAAGCATAATTCGCAAAAAAAAAATTGGCGAAAATAAATCGTACTCGTTTTGATAATAAATTTCAATAAAAAATCGATTTAAATTATAATATAAATATTATTACGCTAATATCATATTATATATAATTTTTATTATTATTCAAAATTAATTTTCTTTTAATTGTTCAAAGTAAACGGGACAGGAAGAATATATCTAAAATTTGAAGATTTTTTCCTTCATTTTGCTCATTCTCTTCCAGTGGAGAATATTATATGTAAACTGTGCTTTTCGAAAATGTGCTTTTCGAAAGTTCTTTGAGTATCGAAGCCGCGACCTTGTTTCTTGTAAACAAGCTCGTTGTCCGTTTATTTGCTTCGTACAAGGATTCCACTCTAGTGATCTACTTCATGAAAATTTTCTCGTTAACTTATTCAGCTTCGCATCTCCGGCTTGTTGTTTCCATTAAACGCCACCCGAATTACATATTAACGTTTTCTGATAAATATTACCTAGTCAAAATGATTGTCGAAGAAATTCCTATATCATGTTATTTTTCTTTTTTAATTATCTACTAATATATAATAATAAGGAGAAGAAATTTTTCGAAATAAAATTTTGTGAGGATCGTAAAAAAGTCGTACAGTAAGTTCAAAAGTGATGAAGCAGGAAAATTCTTTTTATTATTTTTAATAAGCAATATAACTTTTGTTGAAATGGTTCACAATATTTTTAAGACGTCCATTTTAAGTTTATACGCTTTACGATTTAATTTGAGCGTTTTAATAAAAACGTTTGGTACAAAATGTTCGTATAAGTTTATAAATTTTTCCTTGAAGAAGTATAAGAAATAATTACTTTTTAAATATAATTATTATGTAAAATATTTTATAAACATAGAAATCTACAAGAATAATATTCAATACCATATACAATACAATAATTAATTATATATCATTTTCAAAACAGTCTCATTCTATCATAAGAAATATAAATAAATAATTATCTGTGACAAATTATCAGATACTTTAACGATTTCCGACAAAGCCCCACTTAATCTCCCCTATACAAAAAGTGGCAATTCTTTACATACATTTTTATCGAAGAAAGCGTCATTTCTCCCCTAAAAGGTTAAAGGTGAAGGTGGCTGAAAAAAAAAGAAAAAAGAAAAATAAAAAATGAAAACAACGTTTCGTTGTATTAAATTTTAAAAAAAGAACAATATTTCTACTCATTACCTAATTCTACACAAAAAGAAATAATTCTCGTTACAACTTCAACCCCTGTCCATCTCTCCTTCTCAAATTTTTCCATTTTACTAACTCCAATCGAGAAACTTCGCACCATTCCCATTATTTCTTACGAAACTCATGAAATCGTCATAGAAAATCGGTCGTTTCTCTCGTCGTTTGACATTTAAAGAAAGTCGGGGGTGTTCTATCCTTGTTGTTCGTTATTCGAAGGCTGTTCGGTCGATAAATAATGGGTGCAATTAGTCAGTAATTATTGCGACCCGACACAATCATGGAAGGACGATTTCTCACAAACAATGCAGCGAATCGTGGCGCAAATGGGCCACAACCTTCGACCCATGCGATACAGGCACGTGGTATGAATTTAATATCCTCGATGACGGCCAGACGTGATTTCCAGATTTATTTGCGCGTATCGATATGTCAGTCGCGGCAATCTTTTACGATGCAACTGGAACTGGATTCTGAGAAGTTGCTTTTTCAGATGAATATAGGCGATGGAAAATAGAAAATCGCTAAGATATCCAATCTGTTCCTCGTCTGATTCCTCATTGGTTCTACGCAGGTAGTTCTACATTGGTTGAATAAATAAGGATAGATCGAAGCGAAATAGAGGAACGAAGAACGTAGTTGAGGATAACGAGAAAATTTTCCTGTGTTTTAAATATTATAAAAAGTTATTACTATGACCTAGATACAATTTTTTTTTAAATATTATATTATAATTTTTTGAGATAGTTCTTTCGTGTTGCTATTTTTTAAATTTTTCATTCTTTTTTTTATATTTTTATATTAAATCGTAATTTAAAACCTGACGTAAATTTAATTATTCCTCCATGAATGAAATAAATTGTTAACGACACAATTGACTCGTATTTCAATATAACGTTGTTAAGTGCAGAAATGTTTAATTTATTCGATTCATATCCGTATTGTTCATTACATTCCATTAATATATTAATTCAATTTGCAAATCGGTACGATTCTTTCGCTTATTCAATATGCATTAACGTTCGTCTATTTTCGAGTCGAACACGCGCGTATCTGTAACATTTTACAGATATTTCCTCGTAAAAAATATTTATTACAGAATTCCATGGACCAACTCGGTCAAGTATCATTATCAATATGTTTGAAAATACAGAAGGAATAATCGTTTCGATGCCATTATCGAAACAATTGAGAATATCGAGGGAATAAAAGTCGATTTCGTTCTAGAATCCAGACAGGGCTATTGATTCTAATGTTAATATCGCGGCGTAATGGAAATAACTGGTTGGTTTCTGATAGTTTATTTATTTTCTGCGACAGACATATCTATATCTTTATCTGACAGATTCGCGAGAATTATTAAATTCTTTCATACACACCATACATACACACACACATGGAAAACCAACGCTACAAATCATTATTCGTATGTTGACGAATTTTGATAATAATACGTGTGTACGATCATATAGAATATATTTTTATTGATCAAAAAATAAATAAGTAACTTGTTAAATAAATTTTTATCAAGTTAAGTTTTTGTATATTTGAAGAAAAATGAATAATTATCTTTTGCGTGTAATAAATTCATTCCTGAAAAGGTTAATAGAAAAGTTCTTTTCTTTATTTATAAAATATTATGCTACATTTTTTTTCGCGCGTAATTTTCACGAAGAATAAATTTTGCTGACTGCAAATTTTTCACAAATACATTAGAATGATTCAGAGTATGTTTCGATGCTATTCTGGAAATGCAGATTTGTAAAATAGAGAATAGTCTAGATCTAAATTCGATTTAAATCATCTAATTTATTACGAGGAAATAATAAATTGAATTCTTACACACACGTACTATATTTCATTGCATTTTCATTGCAAAATAATCCCAGCTATTTTATACATATGGAAGATTTTTGGATATCTAAAATAATTCTGTAGTGTTTTGCGAAACACATACACCAGATAGATTAACAATATTGTTCAGCAAACATCTTCCAATTTTCCTTAATGTCTATAATGTGTCACGAGACGAGAATATCGTCTTGAAAGTCTTCTACGTCTCCACGGAATTAAATTCAAAGCGTCATCTCTTCTTCTACGAGATATTAAAAGCAACGATATCTACGCAATTTCTTTCTCTAAGATTTTTTCGATTCACAAAAAAACAAAAAAAAGAAAAAGAAGAAGAAGAAGAATTCCGTAACATAGTATACATCGGTAATCTTAAAACTGTTTGATTGTCATATTTTATAAACATCACGGTTCACGATGATTGTTGTTCGAGCTGAACGATTATTTAACAGCGTAGCCTTGGGGTTTGGATATCAACGATTTTTCATGTCGTCGCTTCGAGTTAGAAAAATAATAGAAAGTTATCCATCAGGAAATACAAATAAACAGATATCAATTGTGTATAGTAATTGTGATTCCAGATCGATAATTCATCCCTTTGGATGAAGTAAACGGAAATGAAAATGTTCTGTTCTTAATGAGAGAATTTCTCGATTTCTATTGTACTGATTTCAACCGATTCTTACCTTAATGTGAAATTTTATACAAATTTTAATATCAATATCTTAACATTTAAAAATACCAGAACAAACAAACTTCTTCGAACAATGAAAAATTCACTCATCACAGTTATTATATACTTATCACATTTTTATTACTACTATTTAACACTTTTCCTCGAAACAATTTCAATTTATACTTTTGCGTTGCGTGTTACATTAAAATCCATTTAACTTTTCATCCGGTCTAATCCAAAGAGCCATTAGCATAGAGAAGTCGCTAAAAATATACCCAACACAACTATCCACTCTTTGAAAGTTAAACATCCGCGGAATACCTTAGATCCAATTCATCACGTCCTTCGTGAGTTTCCTCGATCGATTCTCTTGTTTCTTTTTATTCCCGAGGTTGTTCCGCGATTCTACGCGTCTTCATGTTACCCGATGAACGGTTATTTATTCGCGTTGAAAATAAAGGTTTCCGTCTCTGACTCATGTTGCGTAAGTCGACGAAATCCCGTTCCTCTCTCGCTCTCTCTCTCTTTCTCTCTTTGTGCATTACTATTCCGGTTGAATAAAAATCGATTGAACGCCGAGTTTCCAATATAAAGTAATACGAGACATTTGTTTTTCTAATTGGATATTTTATTTACAAAAGTGTCAAACTTTTGGTTATAGGATTCTGGTTGTGAACGTGAAAACTGACTGAAATTTGATTTGTTTTAGAAATACCTTCAACCGTTGAAAAGCTCTGAAAATGCAGGCTTGGTGGACTCAGCGACGGTGGACGAGATATTTTATCAGGTAAAATAATCTTTCGATAAAAGAATTTTTCTTCAAAATCGAGAATCATAGCATAAATTTGTTATAATTTACACATTAAATGAATTTTATATATATGAATATCAAATTTCCACGTATAATGAATAAATATGAAATTAACGATATATTATAGATTATAATTTTGATATTTAAAAATGTTTAATTAGTTATTCAAGTCGTGCAAGAAAATATTATAAGCAAAATTATCAAATTAAGTATATCGATATGTGATATTAGGATGTCTGATTATACACGCATCGTTCCACTTGCCATAAATATACAAGCGCGAGAGAAATTCGCGAAAGATAAAAGCAGATAAAAAGCAGATAAAAAGGTGATAATGAAACGGAAATTCATCCATATGAATTCGTTATATGTTCGATCGATGTTTGGATACCACGAGTTCCAATTAAAATTTGTTGCACCTTCCAATCTTTCATTTCTGATTCTCGTGATGGAAGGAACAATTGTTAATTATTTCTTAATTATCGAAACGTGAACACGTTTAATACGATGTCACGATGTATAACGAAACAGACTTTGTTATTAAATATTACGTGGAGCAAGTAATTATTACCAGCCCCGCAGACACAATGTCGTATTCCCTAATTACAAGATAATAAACGTTTGTTATGGTTCTATTAAGAGGAATGGGATTACTCGTGTTTGAGGTTTTGTTTAATCAACAGTCACGTTTTACAGTACGAATTGTAAATTTTGTTGAAATTGAATATGACACAAGTCTTCGTATATTATGATAATTATCGAAACTAACGATAATTCTGTTTTAACAGTAATTCTGTTTTGCGAGTATTTAGATTATGATTTTTGTGATACTTTGATATTTTGTACATCTAAGCCTCAAAGAGATGTTAACCATTGATAAATTTGCAACATTAAAACGAATTCCGTTATTTCTCTAACGATTTATATTTAATATTCTTTGAAGCTTTGAATAGAGTTTAGGATTTAGAAAGAATTAAGTCATCAAAAAAGAATTCGAATATACGTGTTTCAGATTCCCGCTATTCTCAATCATCATGAAGTGTTCCTGGAGGAATTACGTAAAAGACTGGATACTTGGGAGCTTAAACAGACGATTGGCGACGTTTTCCTCGATGTGGTACGATTTTCTTATCGAATACTTGATAATTCCTAAATTAAACTTTTATTCATCGCTGGAAAATAATAAATTTCTCGGAAAAGCTACACGTTATTTAATAAAATATTGATACTCTATAAAAATACTTAATTTTTCTTCTTTGTATATAAACTTTTGTACAAATAATCCAAAGAGAAAGAAAATTTGAATTTAATATTAATATTATTCTTTATTCTTTTGTAGTTCACTAAGCCAGTCGTCCTGGAGACATATACCCTTTTCCTTGATAATTGGAAGTCCGCGAGGAAGGCGATAAAAACGACTTGCCAAGCGAAACCGGCTTTCGCGCGATTCCTCGAGGTATACACGCCATACGTTCTTTTTTTCTCTCCCCCAATTAGCATTTTTATCTTCTGCATTGTTAAACAGTAGCTTGGGTTTAATTTCATTACGATTCGCTCCATTTCACGTAAATTTCTTAACGCTCGAAATAACTAAGTTATAAGAGAAATGGAAGAATTTATAATCACGATATTTCGCTTAAAAATATTCTAATTTTTATTTTTTTAGTATTCATAGCATCAATATTAAAGATTCCTTTATTGAGATGAAGTATTAAATTGATGCAAAGATAATTATATTTTTTACGTATCGACTTTAAAGACAGATTTATCATAAAAATTAATTTAATAAATATAAAAGCCAATTTTTTTCTAATATGAAACAAATTTTGTTTAATTAATTAAATGTTTAAAAAATTATGGATTCATTTAATATTCTTAAATTTTCTTACATTGTTCCAGAATTTAAACAGATATAATAAATTTTCCAAATTTAGAATGATAATATAATGATAAAATAAATTATTTTTGCAATATAATTTGCAATAATTCGATAATAATTTTAATAAAAAAGAAACTATTCTCGACTCGCTCTACTCCTTTCCTCCGAAATCGCAGAGATTTAACATTATTCCTTTCGATCGTGCCAGACAATGGAACGAGAACACAAAGGAAAACTTGGACTGGATCAGTTATTGATCAAACCGGTGCAGAAGATACCCCGTTACGAGTTGCTGATCCAGAGGCTGTTGAAGCACACCGACACCACGCATCCTGATTTCGAACTGCTACAAGCTGCCCAAAAAGAGGTGCACGAATTGGTCGTAAAGATCAATTGCACGGAAAGGGAATCTCTTGAGTGGGAGCAACAGCAAACTACGTTGAGGGAGGTTCAGGCGCTCGTCGAAGGACTGGCTGGTATCGTGACGAATGACAGGTGAACTTTATTTTCTTTGATATAATTAAGAGAAAAATTTGGAGAAAAAACAAATTTTTTTACATGTTAAATAATTAAACAAATAAGAAATTATATTTTTTTTCTTGGATAAAATTATATCCATTAAGATGGAATTTATTTTATATAATATAGAATATTGTTCGATGAAAAGTACTTAGAATTTTTAAAAAACGAGGAAAATAAGAATACGTAATTACATTTTTTGAAATTCTTCTCTAAATATTATAAAATTTCAATTTTCCCGTAAAGATCGTTAAATATCAATTTTTATTTTAAACAATTTCTCGATTGAACGTTACTATGAAAGTTTAATATTTCTCGTTAATATACCGTGTAAATATAGTACGAGGGAAAAAATAAACGAGGAAGAAATTAGAACGTATTAAAAAATATTTTTAAAATTCATCTATATCGTGTACAAATTCGTGTCTTTTTTTTTTTTTTTTTTTTTTTTTCACAATTCAGAGAGGAATAAAAGAGAACGAGATTAAAATGACATTAACCGTACAATAGAGCCTTCGATCGAGTAGCTGCGCGTAAAACGTTGCACTCGGCTCTTCGTTTCATCGTCAAGTGTTCAACCTCTAACCGTGCACGCCGTATCGATTCCCAATACCGATGCGTGTCGCGATGGAAATTGCTGTGAAAACAAAAAAGATTCATCTGAAAATGACACGAGTCTGTTTTATGCCGCAGAGCATTCATTCGCCAAGATTTGGTCACCATCGCATCGAACCAAGGAACCAGAAAGGAACGGGCGCTATTTTTGTTTTCCGATTTACTCGTTATCACCAGCATCAAGAGGAGGAGCGGAACTATCAGAAAACCATCGACGTGAGTACATCCTTTTTGAAATATTTGAAATAAAAATTCATATCATTTTGATATCGAACTTGATATTATTCCTGAAGAATTTTCAACAAGAACGTTCAAAGAATTCTTGTACAATTTCAATTGGTGGAAGCTTTATCGACATTTAATTCGAAGGAATAATAATATACGTATATTATATATTATATATATTATAGTTTTCTATTACACTTATGCTTTCGTCTTTTGTCGAATAGTTCCTGCCCGAATAGTCTGGTTGGCCTACTCGAAGCGAACAAGTACAAAATGCTAATGAGAATACCGTTGGACGATTTAGAAGTTATGAAAGGTAAAAAGGACCGCCTAAATTCTTCATCTTCCATTTGGAAGATTAATAAAATAAAGGAAACTGTTGCTCTCAACAGCCAAAGATGAAAATTTGAGGCGAATGGCCCGCGAAGTAGATCATCTGCGCGAAGACTGCGCAACGTTGACCCAACTTCAGGAGTTGGCATCCACGTTGCACAGCGCGAAGCAACAATTGGAGGATCTCATCAAGGATATGCTGGGCCAGGCGCAGCGTCAATTAGCCGAGAGGAACGCGGCGCATTCACAGTTGGCTTGTCTGGAATTAACGCTTAATACTCAGTAAGTAACACGTCGATTTTATTCATCGAGCGATTCAAAAATAATCCGGCATTGGAGAGTCAATCAAAATTGAATGAACGTAATCTTGTCATCGATATTTAAATCGTCATTTATTAATAAACGTTTCAATCATCACAGATGTTACTCGTGCAACGTTAAAAGCTTTTAAAATCGCTCGTGAAAATTCTTTTCATAATTTACAACAGTTCCCACTAAACGAGTCCCGCTTTCCAATTCCATTGTGTCCAATTCCTTTATGCGCAAAGTTCGCGCGCATATCTTCTCTCGAACATCATTCGCGTATGCAACAAACCACAATCCGAGATGACAATGTAAGAATCCTCGGTTCGATATTACACGCAGTGACAGTTTATTGAACGGCAACATTTCATCCCATTAGCCGCTCATAAAGCGGTCCAACCTTAACAATAAACGTATTTTTGCGCTTTGTTCACCTCACGTTCCAGGTACACGTGCATCGAACCGTATACAATATGCAACGTGACTTAAAAACGACTCGTGTGACACTTGTTTCGTGTATTTTCAGAGCTGGAATCGAGAATATTTCCGTGATGTTCACGAAGCCGGACAAAAGAGCCAGCTGGGAGGAGAGTTTCAACGAGGCTAAACAGAAGTTAGGTGAGTATATGTAATTCTCGAGGTTTGAAGGATAAATAATATAATTTTGCTCAAATGAAATGTAATTTTTCTTTAGTTTTCTTTACGAAAATGAAGGATGATATTCCTTTTAGCTCGTGCTTTTTTGGAATTGCGCCTATGTATACGAATGGTGATTACATGACTATTGATCGTTTATAGACTATTTGCAAACGTTTCGTCAGCGTTTGAAGATGCTGCAAGTATTGTTCTGAAGGCATTAATTCTTGACAAATGTTGACAAGTGTTTGTATTCGTACCCGAGATATGTCTTCATCAATTTATCCAGAGACTCGTAAATGTTAATGAAACAATCGAAGATAATGTCGATTTTCATTTGATTACCAATTGTTACCATGTTTGTTTTTTAATATACCTTCACTTTCTCGTGGCAATAATTTTTCAAGACTATTACACGACGTTTCTTCGAGGAAACTAGATTCCACACACGAGTTTACACTCATGTTCTTAGAAACATGTTCTTAGCCATGTTTCTATGCCCCTTTTGTTTTCATAGTTCGATTGTTTAGATTCTCTTCTCTATATTTACACGTGTGCTCCGTAATTCAACACATTTGGAAGTGAACACTCGACGAAGCAGTATCGATATCGAATACACGTTTACGATTTATATTTCCATCTTATCATACGGCTCTTCTACGTTTACCAAACGTTAAAATTTTCCCTTTTTCTTTTATTAATTCATTCAAATGTACCAAATATTAAAGTCGACGATAGATTTCAAATCTATGATCCAGTAATCCATACTCTTCATTCTTCATTTTTATTATTCCTTCTAAAATAAATAATTAAATTTAAATGAGAAACAGACAAACTTGCAAATACATTCTTATTCAAATAAAAAATTCTTTTACACAAGTATTCTTTCTTGCTCTGACCTGTGTCGATGTGTCTCGACTTACAGCGTTGTCCGCCGATAGGAGGCCCTGCCCAGAATTTGTGGGACCTCTGCCGATTCGAAAGACTCGAGCTGGCTTGCAGTTCACCTGTGCTGCACCCACCTTGGCCAATGGACAGGGCTCGAGAGACGTTTGGGTGTGCAACAGCGATGGCTACGTGGGCCAAGTGTGCGTGTTGAGTCTGACACCGGAACCGCCACAGGTGACATCTTGCAATGGCGTTTGCAACGCGAGGATCCTGTGCGTCGCTGGAATTCCAGCGTGCACCCAAAGGTGAGATTCTGAAACTGCGATTCTTTAATCGATTCATTAAAAAAATTGCTTGAAAGTTGCTTGAAGCTTTCGAGTGTGAGTCGGTCGAAATATTGATGTGATGAATAATTTTATCTAAAAATTCTTTGAAATGTAAGCAATTGTCAATGAAAAAAAGAAAAAGAAACATCTTGTGTATATTTTCACAATTAAATTATTCTTCTAATGATACGTGATTATCTGACAATTGAAAGTTTCGAGCAATTATGTGAGAATTATTTAATTTTGCGAGATCCTCGAGGAGAGAAAAGAAACGGTTGTTATATAATGAATTTTTTTTTTTTTTATAATACTTTGTAGAGGCTAGTAGAAGGGGGCCTTACTTTATTTGTGTTATATTTTAGATCGAATTCGTGCGTGACTAACAACATTTCGTTCGCGAACAGTAAGAGCGGCATAAGCATCTCGGTCCAGGATGTCGATGCCAGTGGCGGGAACATACAGTTAGATAGGTAATACTCTTGACTGAAAATTTGAATCAGGAAGTTGTAATTTTGTATAACGAGGAGTCAACTACAGCTTATTATCTCACGTTTTGTATACATGTCCAGAAAAAGTTCTAACCAGAAGAATTCCGTCACTTCTTACATTTTTATTCATAATTTTGAAATTATTGGTTGATTTCTTGTTATAAAATATCTTATGAAGGAAAAAAAAAATATGTTGTGTCAAAAATATATCCATTGTAAAGTACAATGTATTTACTTAAGCTTTGATAAATATAAAAAATGATTCTTATTTACTTAATACATTTTTCTTCGTCGATTTAATGGAAAGATACGTTAAGAGCTTTTTTTTTTTTTTAGAGGAAATTCTTGCAATTATTTTAATATATAATTATTTGGTAAATTTCACGGTTGATCTAAGAAAACTGTTTTGCAGTAGCTCGAGCTCCGACGACTCGGACTCGGACGACATTCCATGTGCAGATACGGGTAGCCTGAGTTTGAGTGGCGACGTTCCGAGTATCGATAATGTTACAACAGAAGAGGATGTCAATCAACCAACAATGTGGCTAGGTACCGAAGATGGATGCATACACGTTTACAATTGCAACGACAACATCAGGATAAAAAAGAACAAAGTGAAAATACAGCACAACAGCAGCGTGCATTGCATCATGTAAGGGTTCTATCGAATTAACGTATCAAAACAATGACACATCTCGTCTAAATTCTATTAATAATTAATCGATTATAGTGACAGCTTTGTATGAAACTTGACTTTGATTTCTTTTTTTTTTTTCTTGTTTATTCTCATTTATTACAGATATTTGGACAATAAAGTGTTCGTGTCACTCGCCAATGGAGACATCACCGTCTATTGTCGAGATCATAGTAAGTTATATGATAAATTTTATACAAAAAGAAAAGAATAAAAACATTGTAAAATATGAACAAGTAAAATAAATCTCGTATAAAATATTCTTTGGCATGATTTACAATAAATCGAACAGTCTTAATTTATATAAAATTGTTGTGTAATTGTAGTGGGTGGTTGGAACACACCCGATCCAACGTCGGTATCGGTGGGTACCGTTGCTTCTCCAGTGACTAAAATGCTTCCTGTATCCGCTAAACTTTGGTGCGGATGCCACAATTCGGTGAAGATTCTCAACACCCACACGTTGGATATAGAACATACATTCGCCGTTAGTAACGACACATCTTTGTCCGTTTCCTGTATGGCGAGTTCCGGTGGATTAGGAGTGTGGATCTCTTTGCACAATAGCGCCGTGCTGCGATTATTCCATTCTGGTAGCTACGAATGCTTGACAGATATCAATATAGCACCAGCTGTCACCAAAATGCTTACCAGTAAGTTTCTACGTCTTGATTCCTGTGATACTTTATTCTTCGTACAATTAATCACATCTTTTATCTTCTTTTGATCGAAAATTCGAGATGAAATAAAGAAAATTAAAGATGGGATCAAATATATCGTAAATAGATTCCTTTCTTTGATTCGATAATTTCACTTTGAGAAATTATCGAATTATGAATATACAATTGTATGTATAGTAATACAATTGATTAGTGAATTCTTTGTATTGGAATTGCAATTGGATTGGATAATTTTTTTTTTTAAGATTTTTCGTAGTGTGATAAATATAAATGTAAATATATAATATATGTTTTTTTTTTTTAGAAATATCTATAAAATAATTCGTACAATATATTATATTTTTCTTTGTTGTCTTTTAAAAAAAAGAATCTAAAGATTTCGTTAGATTCGAAAATCGACGATAAAATAGAGAATCTTACCTGACATAACAGGCCATTAAATGTAGAAACAAGAAATTCCCCTCAGTGGTTTCGCTTTCCAAATTCGTTTCACTAGTAGACTAATGGTTGTCGTTCACGAATTGAACCGAGGGACACTGGTTCTGGCCTATTTCTGGGTCTGTTTAAGTATACACAAAGTTGATCGAGTCAATTTAAAATATATAAAAAATTTTTATAAGATCATTTTACAGATATTTTTAAACAGACATTATCGCTAAAAATTTAATTTTTAACACAAGAAAAATAAGAAAAAGTTGTTACCTTTACCATAAAATTCTCTATAGTTCATATTAACATTTATTTTTCAGATATAATGATCATTCAATAGAAGAAATTTTTTTTTCTCGTACTATATATAGTATTTATTTTAACGGAAGCTTTAAACTTGCTGCAGGTTGCGATGACATAATACGACAGCACAAGGCCGCCTGTCTCAGGGTCACCGCACTTTTGGCTTGCAACGAGTTGCTTTGGATCGGCACGAGCGCCGGCGTACTATTGACCGTGCCAATTCCCCATATAAAGCCATCCACTCAGAGGATGTCCCAACCACCGATCGTGACTGGTACGTATTGACGTCACGTTCAATCGTTTATAATCGCCGCTCATTGCTTCCGATATAATTAGAATCTGGCCACTGTGCGAATTGCTTCGTGGCTTCATCGCGAGTGTCCGCGACGGCTCGATCAATCATTTACAAAATTCATCCCTCCTCGTGCATCTGCGTAAACCAGCGTAATAAATTTCCGGAAACGGGGCCTTTGACGTCTCTACCAGGCTTTCAATCTTTGTTACAATTTAATTTCGATATTTGTGATACTCTGTTGCAAGAAAATCAGAGTCTCTGAATAGAGGGATAGATGTATTTCCATCGTTTTTGAATTATTCGCACGAATTGTGCCACGTGTACGAGCTTAACTGGTAAGATTCATTTAAAGAGGGAGATAAGTTTGGAAGCATAAATGTTTTGTCGATTGGCAACAGATGCGGATGTTTCCTCGATTCTGATTTTAACATTTATTTTGTTTTGTTTTTTAGGTATTCCTCATGGACATACCGGACACGTGCGTTTCCTCACTTGCGTGGAAACAATAACCCCGCCAAAACCAGACCCGCGTCCAAAGGTGAACAGATATTCTCTGAAATCTAACAAAGCACAACAGAACAATATCAATCGTGGAAAACTGTTGGTAATATCCGGTGGAGACGGTTACGAGGATTTTAGAGGTCCACAGGCATCCGCCGAGCTGCAGGCTGGTCGTGAGGATTCGACCAATCATCTGCTGCTTTGGAAAGTGTGATCTGATCTGGCACGGCCCTCGGTAAGATCGATTAAAAAACAATTATTACGATCAAATTGTTGTGCTCGATTTTATAGATTTATCCTTTCAACGTTGAGATCATATGTACGTACAAATTTCATAGTTAGAAATGTAAAACTCGAAAGAAACGAGAGAAACTTCATAGAATTCCGGATCTCCGGGGTCTTCATATCATCTGCCACGGTGCTCTTTTGATATCCTCGATAATATCCCTATTTCTTCTCTAATCTATATTTCTATCGTAGAAATATAATCACTGCAAAAGGCGAAATCATAAAATATTGGCGTTTCATTTACATTTTTCCACATTAACGGAAACAAATTCCATTTCGTTGATTTCTAAAATTCTGATTTTACAGGTAAGGGCCGCATTTTACTCGCATCGGCACGACATGCCGTGGGATTCATTGTTACGTGTGCAATTCACACGTAGTCGGGTCCGTCATTGTCCGATCGTGACTGTTCAGGACGTGTTCGCCCGACGATTTTTCAGGGAACGCGGGAAGGTTCTCTGGTTGATTTTGGCCGAGTGGATCAAAACCAGGATAAGGGAGGTCCGTTATTATTAAGGTGCCAAGAAGCAAACTGTCGTGGAACCAGTTTAGATATGTTTCTCTCTGATCTTTACGTCAATATCGACGTTAAATGATCAGACCTTTGCCATATAATTTATTCGATTCTTGCTGGATCGTTCTGCGACAGAACTGAAAATCGGTTCGCTGAAATCAAGCTCAAAACCAGACGAATATCTCAAGCCCTCACTTGCTCAGACTATCATCAAAAACCGTGAAAGTTTGATATGGATATCGCTTGAACGTGATCTGATCGTTTTGAATTTCGTATTTGATTTCAGAAAATCGATTCCACGCAAATTTGTACTTTTGCACCGGTTTGAAATAGAAAAAGTTGGCTTTCTCTCGATGATACTTAATTCGTCGGCTGATGATTCAGCGTGTCGATACACTTCGATGTTCAATAAAGAAGAAGGGTATACGGATGAATCGTATGTGATCGTATACACGCGTATTGATTCGCTCGCGAGTGTATATCCCTGTTGCGTCAAATGTATAATATTACACTTTGGAATTAAACATTGAAACGAAATGAATTACGATACCTGGAAGAGCGTTGAATCGAGCTTATACTACGTGACTATTGGCCTAAAAATAATCAAACGTTAGAAGGGAGCTAATCGAGTTAAAAGTGCCAAAACGAATTTATCATTGTCCATCGATCGACGCCTCGCGCTCGACAAGTAGTAGACGCGCAATAACATAACACGTTTTATTAATTATTCACCGATCGTAAGAGAATGTGTTCCATGTTTAATCGCTAATGGAATTCCAGTGAAAATTTTTTCTTTCTTCGCAGCTCAGACTGGATAAATATTTAACCTAGGTCACGAATCAATTTATTTTTTGGATTGGAACGTGATAATATTGTTGTTATTGTTAGTCGAAGGAATTACAATTTATATGGCCAGATAAGGGAGAGATTAGAAACGATCGAATGAATGTTCAATTGTTAAAAGAGAGACGAAATTGAAATTTGTATTCGATAAAATTTTTCGTCCTTCCTAAAAAATAGATATTTTTTTATTTGGGCGAAAACGTTATTGAAAGTAAAAAAAGAAAAAAAAAAAAAGAAAAGAATTATTAAAAGCATAAGAGAGATTGTATAAATCGCAATTTGAATAAAAAAGAATTCTTCAAAGAATTCTTCGTCGCGATAATCGGTTATATTCGAGGAAAAATTGTTTTGTTCGTCTATATATGTATTAAATGGTACAAAATTCGAGAGGCCAATTCGCATAGTTTCCCCTGCAGTACCTTCACGGTACTTCTCGATAGTTATTAAGCTATTTATACACCTCCCGCGCGTTTTATTCGCTTCAATTTACAATTAGAGTAATGATCTGACTTTTTTACGAGTTTGAACGTTTCGAGGATGTATCGATCATACGTAATTAAACATACAGTGTATTTGACAATAATTAATTGATATCGAAATACTTGACATAGTCTTTTACGCAAGACCAAGTGTTGCGTTCCACGATAGAGATCTTGATTTTTATGATATTTAATCGTATCTTTCGATTTGCGCACTTTCGCCCTTATTGATTTTTTGAAATTGATTATTTCCGCACGAGAATTATTCGCATTCGCACGTCGATCGGTTCCTTGATAAACTAAGAAAGAATCGCAAATTTTTCAAATTTTGCACTTTTAATACGATGATTCGTTTGAAAAACCGAGGACATTTTACAACTTCGGATATTACTTTTTGAATGTCGATTCACGAATCTTCTTCCATTCATTTTACCAACTTTAGATCTCTCATGGAGCCAAGGAGTTAGGTGTTTTAGGGTACGTATACTTTGGGGGATTATTACGAAGCTGTTTGTTGATTGTAAGAGATATTGTAATAAACGAATTTGTCATCCTTCGATCATGAAAATTGAAAGAGAATCGTATGGATGTGTTGTCTAAATATATATGCAAAAAGAAAAAAAAGCATGAAAAAAAAAAACATAAAAAAATATAAAAGTTTGTTGAAATGTCTCCAAGATCTGTTGTCGTTTTTTAATGGAAGAGCCGAACGAACGATTCAAATGCTTCAAGACTGATTCGAATTACTTTAATGAATTCGAGGCTTGAAGATTGGAAATGAAAAAGGCTTTAAACACCATGATAAAATTCCTTTCTCCATTAATTAACAATACTATACTTACACTTAGACTTACTAAGACAAAAATTTTGAAATCTTTTCGATAAATAAGATTTTTAATTCAATTTCCAATGCATATAGCCTTTTTCATATCCACTCTTCAATTCTAATCGTACAAATATTCATCACATCTTGATCAAACATCGATATTCCGCCGAAAAAGATTCAATCAAGAATTCGACTTCTCTCTCTCGACGGCTCGAAAAAAAAAACAAAAACGATCACAAGATTCGTTCTACGATCATCATAGAGAGACAAAGACACCTTTTCGATGTGTACATAATTAATGTCGACATACCTGTACGTGTGATAAATCATTGTTCGCAAACCTATTCGAAACAAGGTAAAATCTGTTGCTAGTGGAAAATCGTTGACCACGTACGGGGGCTTATATTTTGTTTATCAGTGTGATTTCTATTATCATAGAGAGGCATATATACGTGTTTTCGCGCGTTTGAACTCGTGAATGAACGGAAATTGAGAATTGAGAAAAGAGAGATATATTTGCCTTCGACCTTGCGTTCGCCTCGTGAGAATCAATTTTCTCGTGAGACAATGTTCGGTGTCATATCGTTTCTTAAGTATCAGTGACTCACGTGTGCTTGGGTGGGATGATGAATCGTATGAAATGAGATGATGATCGTTTCATTAGAAGAAAAGAGTGCATCGAAGGAATGGACGATTTTTTGGTGATATATTATGCCTGTATTGAGAGAAAAGGACAATTGTTTCGTCGTTAACATAATCGAGGAATGATACAAATGATGAAATTTCGTTACGATTTGTGTATTTTGTGAGTGTGGAATTGAACAAAGATATATTATAGATCATTGAGTAAAATGGGATACGAGTGGAATGGAAAAAAAAGAAAAAGTCGAATTATTATTTATTGTATAGATACTTAAGGTATACGTGAAAGTACGCCAGACGTATCACCGATTGATACTGTGTACGAATGAATCTGTGGTATATTTCTAGTGTGCAATACAACTAAACATAAAAGGTGTCATGTATTCAGCAACGATCGCGTCCCGTAAGTTATTGATTAATTGTTGTTAAGTGTCTAGAAGCAAGAGAATACGTAATTACGTATGAAATATATTTGTATTATATGTACTTCCTTCCTTTCCATTCTTATTTCGTTCTCTTCTGTGCATCCTTTTCAACGTTTGAACACACTCACTTTAATTTGTTTCTTTCTCTCTACGAAATATAGAATCGAGTAAAATCATGTTTGTTGCTTTAGAAATCATTTTAGATGGATTATTTATAAGAATTGAATATTGACAGAAAGATAAAAGTAGAATTCGTCACGTTATTTAAATGAAAAATTTGAATTTGAATATTAGAATATGTATTTAAAAAAAAATGATTAAAATTTATTAATAATATTACATCGATACAATAGAAAATGATAAGATATTTATGAGTTACACTGGCTGTAGTGATAAAGTCAGTAAGAATTCATGGTAACGTCATGTTAATCACAAGATTGTTGATTAATCTATTTGTATACATAAGTACTTTTATCAGTGTATATCTTTATAGAAAAGAAAAAGATATATATAATGCTCTTCTTTCTTAAATTCTATTTACGGAATTACATTGTACGGTAAAAATATGCCTTTAATATTTAATACTTTGGTAAATGTTCATTCTTTGCTCTTTTATAATTCGTAAATTACTGCACGCTTGCATTATTTTATTGACTAGACATTATTTATTCAACTGTGATAGAAATGTGTGTCGATACTTGCATTATTGATGATTTTTCGTTGATTTAGATTTACTTAAAATATACTTCTTAATAAACTTAATTGGTATTATTTTTAATTATGAATATACTCTTATGTAAGAAGAAAATTTTAAGTCGATTTTTACAATTTCTTTTTTCAAAATACCCGGTTGAAAAAAAAGACGACACTCACTCTCACTTGCAAACTGCAAACGAGTAGAGTCTTCTGTATTTTACTAGAATCGGGTATTTTGTATAGAATCTTGATGGATTTTTACAAAATTAACAAATGATAAATACGACACACGCATCACACATTGCGATGATAATTTTTTGGAATGCTGTTTGCTCTTACTTTCTTAATACAATTCAGTAACAAAAAATAAAATAAGAATCTCAATTTCGATGCATGATACTTGATATATGTATATATATATATATCTTTTACAAATTTTGTGCAATTTTGTGCAATACTTTCAATATAAAGTATGATACGTGATATTTTTTCTTTTTTCTTTTTTTTTTTAAAGTCAATTAATAAGAAGAATATTAAGATACATGAAATTACAACGGATAAAATGATCTGTACAATGGATCATATACAGTGACATGGAAACTGAAGAAAAGAAACAAGAACATTCGAACACGTGAATTGTACACGAAAAATCAGCGAGGTATCAATCTCAACGCACCTGATTTGTTCCTCAAGGATTCACTGCATAATCTTGAAAATTCCTCGAAGGAAACCATTCCATTGAGATACTTGAACAATAATTAGTATCCTTGGATTCATTCGAGGTAAGAAATTTCACATTTGAATATATCTTGTCTCGTTTTAAAAAAAAAAAAGGAATTTTAAATTTTTCCAGATGAATAAAATGGATCCAAGGATACGAAAGAGTATTAATAATAATAATAATAATAACAATAATAATAAAATAAGAAGAATAAAGCGAAGGATCAAATACTCTTCTGATCATTAACCAAAACAAGAATTCTTAAAATTTCGCGATAATTTCGATATTTTTGCTGTGCCTTGAGTAAATAATTTTCGGCTCGATCGAATTTCGTTTAATCGTACGTGTATACCGAGCGAAGATCTTCCAACGTTCTCGAAGAGTGTGCAGCTCAAACCTGGCTACCATCGTGACTCTTGAGCCGTTTCAGGAAGATCATTCGCTGAAGCCTGTCTCAGACCGACACCGCCACTAAAGGAGGATCGTGTTCCTCGCTGACGGGTGTTGAGGGTGCCTCGGTGATCGGGGTCGACGGATCACCACTGCTGCCCTGGTGGTCTGTGGTACCTGTCAGGTGTTAGAGAGTCCATTTCAATCGGTGATGGAATCATGAACATTGAATCTAAGATCTGATAAGAGGAATAATACCACTCCACGCCAAAAGTTGTTAATTTATGGAAAAACTGATCGGTATGATAATTGCATTACAAGTTTCAGATCATTCGTTAGATGAGAATCTTGAAAGATTAAGATTAAAATTATTCTTTCAATTTCTTTTGGCAAAGGAGAGGATGAATTACAACGAATCAAGGATGATAAGATTAGAGAAATAGATTATAATAGATCACATTGTTTAGAAGATGAAGGAATGGATATCGAGTGCAATATTGATTACGATAGAGAGGATATTATAAGTCACGATAGAGTACAAAATGATTAAGGAATGATGTGTTACGTGAAGATTCAACGAATGATGAATTTTTTAAGGATTCGATTCAATTTTCAATTCAAAGTCTCGTGTAAAAGTCCCTTGATTGTAGCTAGACAACGAAGGAATCATCGAGAGATGAAATAATCCTTCCCTTTATGCATCTTTACTGTATTGACCTTTTCATTTCCTCGTTGCACGTGCCATTAGACAATCGTATAATACGTGATTCCTCGGATGAATACACTTAGAAGTTATGTTACACTTTGGAAACCAGTAGAAGTAAATAGAGCAACCATCCTTCACTTTTTTTTTTTTTTTTTTAGTTCGATCTTTCGAAATTAAGACAATGGTTAATTGGAAAGGTTCGATTGTAGAATGCAGAATAAGTCACGCAATTGCGACGAGTATCATCTTCTGTTTATTTCAATATGAAAATAATGTTAAGACAATAATTAGCTAATTAACATATTAACAAAATTAACGTAGTATTATTATTAACACAGTATTAAATATTATATAAAGCTAATATATTGTTAATTAACACCGTATAATATTGAAAGGAAATAAATATTGCGCACGATTAATCTCATATCTCTACGCGATCGGTCCCACTTGCGTGACTAATTGTTCCCATCTCCTCTAAATACGAAAGTTGGGTTTCGGATTGACCAGACTCACCATTGAACGAGCTCGATCGGCTTCTTGCTGGCCAACAGATCTTGCACAGGGGTTTGAGAAGGCGGAATCTCGGCCGTGGCATCCTTAGCAACACGTAAATGTATGGATCCAGGGTGAAGTGAATGCAAAGGAGCACGTCGGCGGCCAGGTGAAATATACGAATCAATTTTCGCGCGAGTATCGCCTTCTCTGGCAACTGCATCGCGAATTGTGCCAATGGAATGGAAATCTGTCGAAACAAAGCAGCGATAATTTTTGTTAACCAATGCCTTTCTATTGTTGTCACTTGATTCTAACAGATTTGCAATTCTACTGGGTTTTTGCGGTGAATATAAATGCGCCATTAGTGATTTTATTTCGTGATAGCCGATGCAACACCATTACAAAATATAATAGATCTAGCAATTGACAGTTGCTGTCAAAAGTTACAAATCTCGTATTGCACGAGATAATTTTATTAGCATTCATTTGAAACCAGTCTTCATTTATAATAATTATAATAATAATATAATTGTGAATTTATCAATTAATGATACAATCGCTTGGTAGAAAATATCCTTTAAAATATATAGATTTTTTTTTTACACGTTTTGATCGTCGTTTGTTTTTGCATCTATCGATTTCATTGAAATTTTCAATTGCAATTTTTCCAAAAGAATTCAAATTATTTCAATCTTAAAAAAAATTATTCTAATGGAAAATAATGAAATACCAAGAGTGTTATTAAATCGACAAATAAGGACAATTATCTTATAACTTGTGATTCGTTTTAATTAATAAAATTCCTAATCGAATTACGAAATCGAGAAACAATTTCGAAATCAAGCCTTACAATTAAGTAACATCGCTAAAAATGACGTAGAATGAAAAGTGTCACGGTCACGGATAGTATCAACATCAAACCTACGCGATAAAGGTCAACGACAGAAATACACTGTCGCCGATGAAAGAACGCGGTGGAAAATTTTCATTCGACATTTCTCGAAATCTTTCCACATCCTGTTCTGTTCTGCAAAACCATTATCGATCGTACGTGACGATATTCCAAACTAAATCAATCGCGTTTAACCTTCGTCCTGGGCGCCGGAAGTGCGTCACGTTCGCAATTTTGCGCGAGCTAATCGTTACATTATTTTCCGTCGTTCGTACGCTTGCTCGAGGAACGGGAAGAATAACCCGAGTTGCTAAAGTTCAGAGAAGGAACGCGAACGTGAACCGCGCGACTCGATTTGTAGGAACGTAGGAATCGGGGGAAATTTACACGTCGCGCGAGGAAAACACTTTGGAATAAGATGCTGAGCGGATAAGGAGATGGAAATGGGGGAATGCTCGTGAGTATGCAACCGCCGTACCACCGAGTGCATTGTTCGAGGCGATTGTATTCTTGCCGGCAGGATACATACATCGTGATTACTTCGAATTAAAAATTCAGGAATGCGGGAGCTTGAAGCAATGATAATGATCCCTTCGGAATTACACGAAATATCCTCGATTTGCGAATCTTATAGCTTCTTCAATGCTTCATTAAATACTATTTGAATAATGTAATTCAATTTTTATTCAATTTTCTTATGCAATTATCCAGAATTTGAACTTGGAAAGAACTCAGTTGAAGAAAACTTAAAATTCTTTGATTCTTTTTACAAATTTTCAATTGAAAAATCTTGGAGTTGGTATTATTTTATAAAAAAAATATATATATAATATTTCTGGACAATTTTGAAAAGAGAATAATACAAAAAAATATTTCTATAAATATCCTGAAGATTATTTTCATTTTTTAAAATGATCTTAATATTATAGAACGATGAGTTCTAACGGTGTTTTATACGTCTCTTCACTATTAAAATATTTAAATATATGCTTTCTTTAATCAAAGCTAAATAAAGATTCTATTCTGATCCATCGGTATATTTAACCACATTAGCATGACGGTTCCTTTTATTTCCCTCATCCAAGGAAGTAATTAACATCAATTAACGTTATACATATTAATCGCACTAGAAGGGTTAAAATTGAATTAAATATCGCTCGATCACGAATTATTAAATGGGCACTTTAAGGACGATACATGGTGTGGAATAAAAAATATCGATTCACTTTTAAAATCTCGTCACGACGGATACGATGGCAAATTTTATCGATGTTTCGACGACATAGGAGCAAATGCTATCATCAAATAAATCTCTAGCAACCGCGTCACGTAAACGCTATTGCTTCCATAAAAGAACCGGAAACTCCTTCATAGACACTTCCTTCTCGAAATGTCATTAATATGTCGTTAATTATGAAAATATAAAATCACTGCTTTTATTTAGATAACTAAACAATCGTATTGAAAGAATTTGTCAATCGTAACAATTGATAAATTGAAATATAGAATTATAAAATACCAATCTTTCTCGATCTTTCTCTCAAGCAAATTTTTAATTTAGCCAAACGTTTAAATTACTTTTTCTACTAAAAGAATACAATAAATAATAAGATTTCTCTAACGGACGAACGTATTTATCCAAACTATTCGAAAGCGGATGGATTGGAAGTGGCGCATTTCACGAATTCTAATTAGCTTGCCAAAAAGACGCGAGCGTCGTTTAATTGGCGATGGTGTTCCGGCTGGAAGGAATTAATTCAATCAATTACTTCCATCGATCGATCGCTTACCATTTGCGGCATCCAGCATACGACGAAAGATATCGATAACACGGCCATCAATCTTGCGAATGCCCTTTCCTCGGCGGTGGTGACGATTTCCGGCGCTGGCCCCGTCACTGTCAAAAGTGGTTTCGCTCTCGAGGAGGATCTCGTTACTCGTCTGAGGACGCCAGCTTTGCGACTTAGCCTGCTAAGCGCCCTGGAAACGGCCAGATTGCACCAAACTATCGACAGGCAGAGGCCCGTACCTAAGAACCATTAATATTTACAAGATAAATCAATCAATTTTCGTCAAATTAAATACCTTTGTAAAAGTTTAAAAAGGAAAAAGGAAAATCAATAAGATAACTGAATATAATAAAGTTTCGAAACTAATTTTTGTACACAAGTTGTACACAAAATTATCATTACAAGGTATAAATCTTTTTTTAATTTCCTTGTGAAACGAATGTGGTTGATGATTGACGATTCAAGGGAAAAAGGTTCCAATAATCAAGGTTTGGCCGCGTTTAAATTGCGATACGGTAGTCGAGACACGTTCAAGGATTTATCGATCGCAATAATGTTCTATACTCACCGAAAACGAACCAAACATATGCGTAGGCGATGTCAGCTGGCTCGGTGGCTTCTCTGTATCGTACGCATCGTTCACCTTTGTAATACACGCCAAAACCCATCATTGGCATACTTGTCAATGCCAAAGCGACCAACCAGAGCACCAGCATGCAACGTACAATCATTGGGTACGTCACCTGCTGGAGAACACACATGGGTGTCACAGATTGAGTAGCACAACAATCGGGGAATAATATTTTATTTCCAATGTGAGAAATAAATTAATTAGAATCTTCAATGAGTAGCAATTAAACGTTATCCATTCTATTCGTGTCAATTTGATATATTGAAATAAAAGATTAATCTTCAGATTGATCTTTTATTTAGGAATAATGCAATTTGTGTTTTATTCCCGAATAGAGAGAAATTTAATATTTTTATTAATCAATGAAGAAGTTTGAATTTACTTATTTTTTTTATTGATTTTTTTTTTTTTCATTATTGTGTCAATTTGACGTCGAGGGACGAATTAAATTGAGCTAAATGAGGGCTGGAAGAGGACTAAGCTAATACATTTTCTCTGCTATTTACTATTGATCCTTCAAGAGATAGGTGTTTCACAATCTAATTCTCCTTTGTTATATTAATTTGCAAGCAAAAGAATAGAAAACAAGATAAAAAAAACGTAACAACGTTAATCATATCAAATTAATAAATATACATCTAAAAGAACAAACGTATAAATTTATCTCGTAAAGATACACACTTTCTACTTCTAATCAGCGCAATTTTTTGATTGAAAGAAACAGCTGCATATTACACAAATAGAAATAAATAATACTTTTGATTAGACACCGAGCCACGTGTTTATTTTCGACACACGAATCTCATCGATCATTGCTCAACGCAAAGTCAATGAACTTTGATGATGACGCGTGGCGAAAAACAGACAAAGAATATCGATTCGATTCTAATGGACCGCCAACGATTGTTATAATGAGCAATTGAATACAGAGAGTCATCCGCTGTAAGATCAAAAACCAGGCAAAAATTTATGAATGGCGATCAAACTTTATACATATTTTTGTTTTTATCCCAGACTCGTGCATCTCAAAATAGATGAACTTCTAATTTGCGTCACTTCCAGGATCATTGATCTGAAACGTTGTTGACTATCTTAAATCTTATTTTAGATATCTTGGATATAAGAAAAATGCGGGAAAAGGAATCCCATGATATCATTGTTTACGTGAAAAGTTTCGTCATCGAATGGGTGATCTTCGAAGACCAAACAAAGCACGACTCGTTATTTGCAGAACGAAATTCTATATCGTTAAGTCAAACTTAAAAATTAGTGCAAATTATCACGTCATTTGTTATCTGGTGAATATATTACTTTGAGATTTATGTTCCGACGAAGAACATCTTTGGAAGAGGTTTGTTTTGACATAATAATAGATTGATATAAGTATTTGATCTGTAATAATAAAGTAGAACAAACAGAGAAAATCTTAAAGAGATATAAAGATAATCTTCCGTTTAGGAAAATATTTTCTTTAAATTTTAAACCACAAAATTCATTTACGATTTCTAGAATTTTTTTAGTCCTCTGATTTTTTATTATAACACAAAGAATATATGAAATACTCGATTTTTATTTGGTATTGGTGAATTGATCTTCTCTCTATTCTTTGTATTTGTCAAACAACATAATGTATAGTTATTTGAAAATTTTAGATAAATATATTAACTAAGGTATTTTTATTGGAATTGATTCCAAAAATCTTTTATCGAGTAGAATCATTCTTGTACATCCAATTTTATTTGACTGATTTGGAATGCTGTAAATTCTTTTTAGTGCTTGATGCTTATTTCATGCTATGATATAATTCTTCTCACTCATCTCAAACACGCGAAATCCAATTAAAAAGAAGAAGAAATAAATAAATAAGCTACTATAAATAAGAAGACTACAGTATATTCAAATATATTCATAGAAATGATACATATTTTTTATATTCTCCGCTATTTTTCATACGAAAGATTATTAACAGGTTGATTTATTTATTGTATAATATCATATACCTTTATATCCACGTATGAAGCAAAGGTAAGAATATCACCCCTCACAAACCTGATAAATGTGTTTCTCGAGAAATGAAGGGATGAAATCTTCCACTCAGGATTTTTCGTTATTCTTTTGCGGAGGTGGTTAAGTGCTTTCAGGGGAGGACAAGATCTATTCACAGAAGAAACTGAACGTGTTTGACACGTAGACAAAACAAAGAAGAAAAGAAACACTGTAATTGTACAAGCATCGTATTCTCTTTATTATACTCTTGCTTCTGTCACTTTTATCTGTCACTTTTATCGACAAAAAATTTTCAATTTCAAGACCATACGATAAATTGTTTGTTTAGCTAATATTATTTCAATATTTGCAGAATAAGTGAATTTTTAATGGAAATATCTCGGATATTTTAGAATTAATAACATGAGGTTTTTAACAAGAAAAAATTTAAAAACTTTGAATTAGATAGATGGATCAACAAGTGTCTAATTTGGTTTTTCTATCGAAGAAAATATTGTTGAAGAGGAACTGAAATCGGGAAGTTGGATAAGTATTACAAATATTAAGCTTGAAATATATGAAGATGAGGATTGAATAATTTCTTTCTTCGATGATGCAACTTAGATGATAATGAAATGTTTGGAGATTTTTTTTTTCCTCTATATACAAGATATGAATATTTATTACCTCTATTTATCAATATTTTTTAAAAATAATAGATACTTAATAAGAAATTGAGATTATAATTTAATATTGTGACTGTGAATGATATAAAAGAATCAAATCGAAAAGTTAAGTAATTCTTTATTTTCTTTCTTCTTCTTAATTAAAATCAAAGAAATGTAAAATAATTTCTTTCTTTTGATGAAGCTAACGGAGAGAAGACGAGCAAAAACATCGTCTATTTACCTAGTTAACAACAGGAAACGAATTTTCACAGCTGTGTTTCCCCTTTGTATGAGAATGTAGACACTTGACTACATACTTTATTTCAATACAAGCGAAAATCTCACGAATCATAATCATAAATTCCCTTTAGAAAGAAAAGATGTTATGCTAGATAAAGATAACCAGGATAAGCATGTTCAACAATAAATAACAAACGTGATCCGTAACATTTTATCGTTCAAACATTGCTATTCTGTCACAAAATTAAAAAGAAATTATGATTGAATTTTTTTTTTTAATTGATATGATATAAAAAAATATATGAATTTTCCTACACGAAAGATATTAATATCAAATAATATCTATATATTATTAACAATTAATTATGATTATCGAAAGTAATACAAGATAAGTATATGACGTTACAACACTATTGTATATCAACTTAACAATATAATTAACTTTTAATTACTATAATATATATACTGTTATTCACAAAATCATTTTAACAAATCATTCAAGCATACAACTTTCTATAAGATTATATTAACCTCACAATTTTCTCCTCTCCCACGCTTAAAGTATCAAGGACACGTCTTCTCATGTTAATTGGCTGCTAAAAATAGCCCTAAGATAGTCCAAAAAAAATTTTAAGACGTCATAATTCAGAATTTTTAAATCTCATACATTTCATTGGTTTGTAAAGAACGCAAAAATTTGTAAGGAATTTCAAATCTTGTATCTTATGTAATATATTTTATGGATTAGGTGTGAATCAATTCTTTAACATCTTTCTGTTCAAAATTAGAAATTAGGAGGAAGAAACGAAATATTAATTCCTCGCGAAAATGCACACTGTAAATTATTCGTCGATTCTGTACATTCTGTATCCGCCTCGAACATAATTCAACGAGCTCGTTAACACTCTCATTTTCGAAGACAGAGGTTCGCATAAAATCATCGAAAGATAATTTTACGCATTGCCCAATCGTCGATCCAGTTTACTTTGGCTGGAAGCCTGGCCATTTTCACTCTTCTACATTTTTATCAAACTTAAAGTGAAGCCGAAGTATCGTTAAAATGTCGTCGAGATTTTCAAGCTATATTTGGTATAGAGAGGAGAGCCGATCCAGGCGCATTCGAACGTTACTAATCCATGGTTCGTCGACTTTATAATCATCGTTTCTCTGTATATCCTTGAATGAAATCGCTCCATCGGGTTTCGAAAGGTAAAATCTATCGTGTTACAAATTTATAGGGCGTTCGGGGTATTAGAAGTGTCCCCTTGGGGTAGATGCTAACAAGAGAAGTGGATTTCCTAGTTCTCCTTTCAATCTTCTTTGAATCGAACGACTGATTGTGGTTTATTTTTACGGTTGGAAAGGATGTAACGGTATGGGTGAATGAAGTGAATGAAGTTTCGTTGTGAACATGTTCTCATACTTTTTTTTTTTTTTTTTTTTAAGTGAACAAGGAATCAAGAGTATAAAAATATTGATTGGATGAAGAAAATTTGTATTCATATTTATTTAGTGAAGTAAATTAATTGTGAGTTATAAGCGTGGAACTTTACACACAAGTATGAATAAGTGGTTGCAACTTATGAAAATTATTTCAATTGACAATTACAATGTGACTGTATATCTACAATGTGGCTCATGATTTAATAAGGATAAGGGTAAGAGTGTGATATGATAATTTACGAAGTTATTTTCAGTTCTACTTATTTATTATTATTATTGAAGATGTTCTTTCAAATTGTGGATACACATATCGCAAGAAAAAGAAGAAGTGAATGACCATTCGGTGCAGAAATATGGTTTACATTAATTTCACTGACCCTGAATCTTCTCCATCTGCCAAGAATTAAGATATGTGTTGAGTAATTCCAAAAACTTGCTAATAAATCTAACTAAATACACGATCCTTTCTCTCGTATTATTTTCTACAAGAATTGCATAAATATATTATCGCATTATTTTCAAATTTTTAAGAAAATATATCGAAATAAAAATTGAACGTGGTATATTATTTAAATAATGAAATATTGAATGAACAAAGTATGGATGATTGATGATGACAATGAAAACGGTATAGGCACGACGCGTGTCCATATTTGGGTCACAAAATGGGTCACGAATTTTTCATCGCGACGCAACCAGTACAATTGTATTCAAAGACGATAAAAACCCACGTATCTTATTCCCAAGACGAGCTACAATTACAGTATCAACATGGAAATCAATTTTTTCCTAATCAACCGCGAAATAATTAGCTGCTCGTGATCACGCGCTTGTCTCTTCTTCTCGGAAATAATTTAAGGACTTTGGAAAGTTGTCAAGCTGATTACCACTATATGAGGGAAATTTGGCATTCGTATCGTCTGTTATTATAACCTATGATCCCATTTAATCAAACTTCTTATCCGCAATATTTAAATTATCAAATGTACGGGAGAAAATTGCAAAATTTATATTAATCGCTAAGAATAATTTAAATATTTTGAAACGAAAGATTCAAAGATCGTTACAAGTATTAAATTTGTTCGAATTGTAAATAGACACATGGAACGATGATTAAAAGAACAAACAGGATATACATTTTGGTAGTCCAACTGCATTAGAGAAGCACTTGCTTCGCAGTCGGTTTAAATAATTGTTTCCGCTGCGTTTTAAATGGCGGTAGATTGACTCAAACGGATCATTGGCTACATCGAAGTGACAGAGTTAATATTCGTAGTGTCTATATCAATACCATAGATGATACATCTTCGGATTCTCAAGAATTTTAATACGGAAGATTACTCTATGATTCCGTTAGCCAAGCACTGTTTACTGTTTTTGAGATAAAAAAAGATTAATTCGATTAATTCGTTGGTTGCAAATAAGAAGACACTTTGTAATATTTTTTTTAATTATTTTCTAATAATATGCTTGATTGCTTATATTCTATGAAAGAAGTGCGCTCAAGTGTTTCGTGATTCATATCCTCAATGAAGGATCTTTCAGTGTTAATATTCAGAATCTTATGAATGAATTTTTTAATCATAGTGTGACGTATTAAATATACAAAGAAGTAATTGTAAAAGTAGTTAAATAATTGGAAATTTATTTCTAATTTATGAGGCAAGATTGATGAATTCTTCTTCTGGAATACTGTTGCAATGGAGACAGGCTTAAAAAGTTTGACGTTATGATTCTTGTTAATAACTGCACGTATAATATAACAATATGAATAAAGAATTAATCCAATTAAATTCGTACTAATTCCAATTAATATTGTTTATTGAAAAAATGGGTCAAGTCCATACCAAATAGATGTATACATCTATGTGAATCTTATCACGCATAGATAAAAACTGTGATGCTAGTTTCGGCTAGGTTTCCATGACGTTTTTCTCCTGTTTATCTCTGACATGACGAATAAAATTTCTTATTTAAATAAAATCTAATATGTATCAAGAATATCGAAATATCTAACATCAAATTTGTATGATGTTTCAATCATCAAATTGTGCAAAGGATTCACGAAAGTGAATGAATGAAATTTAACTGTTATTAATTTTCGAGTTAAATTTTCGCAACTAATATTCGTCAATTTTTAACAACTAAATCAGCGATTGTTTAAAAAAAATGAATTGAAACTTTAATTTACATCTCGTATTTATTTGCCTCTCGCTTGCAAAAAATATTTGCCGCCACATTCCCATTCAGGTTCGATGCGAGAATAAGCTATCATGAATATCAATGGCCAGTTGAGAAAAACAAAACCTTTTTCGGCATAAAAATTTAATTCAACACTTTCTGGTATGCATATATTATTATTTTCAAATAATATTATTTTAACCACTCATTTAAAACCATTACTCACAGGGATTTAGTTCGAGATAATATGAAAACGTTAGATGAGATACGAGGATGGGGAGGAAAAAAAAAAAAAAAAAGAAACATAAAATGAAAAAAAAAATCTGGTGATAAGCCGTTGTAAATACCGAAACTAATGTTGATCCTTCGTTCATAAAGGTTTATCGAGGATCTTGACTTACCTTCTGATAAACGAAGGGCCTAGTCAAGGCTAGCCACCTTTCAGCTGCCATCACGATGGCGACACAACCACTGAATAAACCGAAAAGCCTCCACACCACGCGAAGAGAACAAAATCCTCGAGTGGATATCACGCTGCCCACATAGATAGTGATATACATTTGCACCAGCATCCCTAATAATGCGACGAGATCGTTGATCGCCAGACAACGTAACATCAACAAGTGTTTTCGATTTCTTCTCTGAAACAATTTATTTCAATTACATAATGACTATTTGCTCGTATTAGTTACTCTTCGTTTCCGAGAATTATTTTCATCTTTTCACTATTTTAGCATATTGGACTTATTTTCTCTAAATAATTTATCATGTGTTAAATTTCTTTATTATATCCGACTGATATATATCTATTAATCATCGATAATTAATTCTGTTTTTACAGAAAACAAATATTTATCTGAGTATACAGATAAGTATTATTCACTATGATTACTATCGATTAAATTTCATGCTTTATATACATTCCGATAATAGTACAATATAAATAACTTTTCTCTTTTCTACTACTAATACATAGAATGAATCATTATCGATATATAAATACGATTAATCGATCATTATTTCCATTCATTTTTTAAATTTTAAAGTAACATCATGTAACAAATTCTTTTTTTTTTAATTACCTTATCACGATGAAAGAGAATGACTAGAGCAGATATGTTGCCAATCACACCGGTTATGTACACAAGTGTAAGCACCACCTGAGCGGCGAAAGTCACGTGTCTCTTTGACATCAGTACAGGGTGAGATATTAAAAGGGGAGCGATCCGCGTCGAATTAATCATCGGCAAGGTTTCGTTCCAAATCTCCGTGGAGGTGAGCGACATTTTCTGACGACTCTCGTTTCTCCTTTACGCAATAATCGATCGATATTTCACGCGTGTGTGTCTTATCCAATCTATGAATCTCCAAACAATGTCCAATATCTTCGAATTGTTTCGTTCTCAAGCGGAAATCTCTAAAGCACGATGTTGGACGATGCAACGATTCTTCAGAGACTTCATTGTTTATTACGAATCACTCTGTGGCCCATAGTCGTTGATTTCGAGCAATCGTCGAATTTCTCCCCGTTCCCCTATCCTTTTCGTTTCCTCTCTCGCAAAAGTAGAAGTTCAAATGGAGAAAACGACAGCTCGAAACTCTTTCCTGCTAAAACATCATTTCGCGACGACAATTATTTTCAGAGTGACTCGTCGTTGATCTTCGGCTCGTGTATCGATACACGTTATCATGTATCTTTGGTACACTATTATCGCCCTCTTGCTCTTCAACAGGCGCTGTTGCTGTTATTCAGGCCACTGCCTCGAGTTTCTCGAGAAACGTGACAACGTTGTACTTGGACCCTTTTGTAAGACTACCTGCACTTATGGAGCCCTTATTCAAGCCAGACTGCATGTGCACCGGGCCACAACCAGCGCAACGGTCCAACAGCTCGTATTCATTGAATGAGCGTAACAAGATCGAAATAAATCTCAGTGAAACTTGTTGCTACGCGTTGATCAGTTATTCCTTGGTGAACCCTTCAGGCCTTGAATTACATCAAAGGTCTTTTTCAGTGAAGAAAGCGAAAGAACAGAATGGAACCTCGAAGATGGTTTCCTCAAATCGCCTGTTGAACACTCCTTCTCACTCGTTTGAACGGTAAGAAAACAATCTTTGCGCATTCAATTTGTTTCCTGTTAATTGAATATTGTAAGCAAACTAATTTGATCGACTGTCGATGAAATTGTGCTTTTCAATTTCTTTCCGAAACTTCGATCACCTAATCCCGTGAGTGAAATCGTCTTTGTTTCAACAGCTCTACACGTTCTTCTCGTTCTCTTCTCTTTCCAGGAGAAGATATCGATGGAGAATTAACGGTGCGAACTTGCGATTTCCTCCAATCGAATATATGGAAAAAGTGAAGAAAAAAAACAACTTCTCCACTTCCGTCGATCGCGAGAGTCGTCGCCACACTGATCGAAACCACGCGGTCGCCTCCGGTTTTGTTTACAATCGATGAACCCTTGCCAGTACGCATGCGCCGTATTTTAAAGTCGGCGTCTATTTGGCGCCATACCTTCGAGACACTGTTAATGACGATGAACTTCCTCCATTGCAAGACATTCAACTTCGTTTGGGATATCTTTGGAATAAATGAATGCAAACTTCGAATTAAGGTAAGAAAGAAACAATAATGAAATACGTGGATAATAAAAACATGCATAGAAATATAATAATAATAATAGATATGTAAGAGAGTATATAATTTAAAGTATGAAATAAAACTATTGAAAAATGAATATTATTGTATGATGAATATAAATTGAAATTTTGCCTGAATATAAAATATTATATAATTTATAAAATATTACATAATAATAATAAAGAAATTTTTAAATATAAAATCGAACATTTAAGAGGATTATAATAAGAGGATTAAAGAGGATGATTTACTATATGATGATGATTTAATCCATTACATTAAGATAAAGTTATAATTAAGTCTAGATCTTATTAAATATCTTATTAATATAATAAAATCTTTTATTTTACAGATAATTCACATGTGATGCAGAAATAGTTATAGAATTTGGAACAATCCTCCAGCAACACGGTTTGGTAACAGAATTTCGTCGGTATGCAGGTATTCGATAAATAATGCATCGTACATATATTTTTCGTATACAACACGGCACATTCGCGTTGATAAATAATTTCAAGCACGACAACGATAAACGTTCGATGCGTGTGCTAAGCGTGCACACTTCTCTCAAGGATGCAGGACACAAAGGACATGAATTCAATAAGAGAATGACAATGTACTTATTAGGACTAGTCAGGACTTGTAATGCAATTCGATAGAAACGATAATACAATGAGCAAATTATTTTATTTTCAATTATCCTGATTTTTTTGGCTCGGTTTTCAGGTATGTAATAATTTTAATTAGCAATTTTAATGATATTATTTTCTCTTTGTATAAGTATTTATTCTTTAATTTCTTTGATATTGTGATTTATATGTATATCAAATTTTACAGAAATGATTTTTTTTATTATTACGATTCACACGACTCGTTACATCTTCAAATATAAAAGAAAAATGCAAGAGAAAAAAAAAATATCAATAGAAAACAGGTCGTTGCATAGAGGTCTCTACGAGTTCATCGAATTATCTCGAGGTGAATGAACTATTACGTTCCCCAAGATGGACCAATAATTGATGTCTTTTTTATCCAATTAACTAGAGACTTAACTGGACACAAACATTATAATAGGTTAAATATTATGATACGTATTTCTATACACAATTTTTAAATTTTGTTAATAATTAACGCTTCAAAATATTTTATAAATTTATTTTTTTATGATGGTTAATAGTTTTGCTTAACTTTTATTTAAGTATCATTAATATGATTTTTGTTTCTACTTTATTAAATCTTTTATAAGGTTTCATTCATTTCCAAGAAAAGCAGATATTCTTTAAAGAATTTTTTAATACTAAATATAATGATGGTTTACAGTTTCGTTTCTGAGTACGGCAAAACGGAGTTAATTAAATGTCGGACAGAGGAGTTAGTGTTATGATCATTCGCAAGAAGGTTTTTCTTTCTTGCGCTATCAACGAAGACCGTCAACGAATTGCGGCCGTATGCTCTAAGAAATCAGCTTGAATGTTGAACAGAGTAATTACACTGATTAAATTGTGCATATAAAAATCATTAAGCCATCGAGAGTTCTATGAACCCTTCTGATCGACTTTGATTCAGATTAAAAAATTGTAATTATTCATCTTATTGATCGAATTGAAATTTCAATTGTATAACATCTATAAGATATTTCAAAACAATGATACTTATGTATATCATTCATAAGGAATGGAAATTATTATTTGATGAAAATCCATAAAATTAATACAAAGGCAAATTTGTAATTCGTTCGTGTGAAATACAACTTAATATTCAGAACATGAATTGACATAGATAATTAATTAACTGTTTAGAGAACCAGATATTCTTGAAAGAAGAGACGAAAACGAACTTTCTATATATTAAATCAAAATTATATATACATTTCAAACAATTTATTATTACATACGATGTGTATCAAAGAGAACACGAAATCGAACAATTGGAGTAACTATAATTTACCACCGACTTTTTGCTTCTCTTTTTCTGTTCACAACCGGATCATAAAATCAATAGATAGAATAATTGCGGGTGTATGGAACCCCTCTGTGACACGATCACAATTCGTCCATCCACGATTCTTTGAAAGAAGATTATAATTATCGATGAAAAGACCAAATTGAAATGTTTTGAATCGTTACAGGCTATTTTTAATGCCCGCCGATAACGTGAGAGATCATCTTTGCGAATGCAAAGCGTACATCATCCGTATTCGTACGATGATAAGAGAATGCGACGTTTATAACGAAGGTTTATCTTTAGATGGCGAAAGGCATAACCATACAATGGGTGATACCGAAACAAACGAGGAAATTAATTTAAATAAAGAGAGTCAAATCGGCGCCATTCTTGCATAACGATCGATGCTGCTTCTCTGATACATACGTGCCGCGAATGCATTGCATCCACCTCAAAAATTCTTGTTAGAGGTATGCTCAATTTTAAAATAGCCCTCTGAAGCATTTATAGGAAATATTTATAGGAAACAAGACGCAAATATATATGCAAAATCGATAATATAGCTAGTGGTAAACTTTAATGTGATGAAATCATTATTTTAGATTCGATATTTTTAATCACATTTATAAAAATATGAACTTTCTTTTTGTGCATTCTCTTTATTAATAATTTTAAAAATTTCTTTTCTAGTGAAATTTTGATAAACGTAGAAAAATTGGTACGAATATTATTTTAATACTTTGAAATTTTTAATGCGTAAGAAAAGAAATAATTACAAAAATGATGTTTATCAAGAGCTAGAAATGAATTGAAGTCTAACAGTTGTGTTTTAATTTTCGGCTATAGATGGCAGATACTGTACTTTTCTGGACAAAAATAAAATTCTAACGATTATGGGACAAGCGAAGATAAGCGAAGATAAATATAGTTTATGATTTCACATTACGATAATTATTATTATTAAAAAAAATTATCAATCTAAATATTTTCAAACAAATTATATTTAGCATTAATAGAAATTGTTTTTTAAAATGACGAAAATTAATACGAAAAAGAAATTACTACTTAAGAAAAATAATAATTAATATAATAAATGTTTATTTCCATTTTAATTTTAGATAGAGACTTTAGGAATATGAATATTAAATTAATTATTTCCCCAGAATATCATAAAATACTTTTATACGCAAGATCTCTTGTAGTTATCTGATATAATTAATTCGAATTATCAATTTTTAGATGAAGCAGTTAGATGCTTGCTATTTTTATCAGAGAAGTATTCATATCACGACGTCACGATATTTTTACGAATCTGATTAGAATGATTGATGAGATACTAACAATAAAAGCTCCTGACATTGGAAAAAGGGTCAGCAGAGATATAATTAGATCATTCTGTTTGATAAACGTTAAAACTATAATTAACTCTTTTTTTTAAGATAAGTTTTTATTATAATCTTTCGTATTTTACTTTTTATTCCTTTTTTATTTTCTAGAATTACTATTATAAAAAATAAATATTCATTTTAATTTTTAAAAGAATTATATAATGATATAATTAATTTAATTATATAATGATATAATTAAATCAAAATAATTAAAATTGTTATGTGTTAAAATTTATTATTATTTATTATTACGATTTTCAATGATCATTATTGAGGTAAAACCAATTTTTTAAAAATGATTTATTTTTAATAATGAATGATTAATGGACAAGGATTACAGAAATTAAATCAATAAGGGATAATCCTTATAAATTACTTATTTGAGTTTCAATAATTCTAAACTATTTTTAGTTAAAACAATCTAATTTTTCAAACAATATCTTTGCTTCTTTGATATTATTTAAAAATAATTATGATATATATTGATTTTTAAATATTAATCAATTCTATGTTTTCTGTTTATTCAAGATTAGAGCAAATAATGATAATAAAAAACGGAAGGATAAACATCATTTACGGTGGAAGAAAAAGAAATGCGGAAGATTATATATTAAAATATACATGATATTAAAGAAATGTAATGAAAGAAAGTGCATTTCATTATGCTTAACAAAGCATTAAAGATAAACATAACAAGATTTCACTTACTGAAAGAAAATTGAGTTTATATCTAAAATTATATTATTAATTTTCAAGTAAAAATATCAATGAGAGAAGATCATAGAAATAACGATATAAAAATAATCATACAATTTTAAAAGAAGTAACAATAATGAAATATATTTTATTGTAAAATTTCAAAAGACTAATCATATATGATTACACGAGTTTCTTGAATGAAACTTTCAACTTTTTTCTTTTGTATTTTACTATTTTTTAATTTTCTTTAATATTAACAAAAATTTATATCTAAAATCTATGTTTATAAATAAAATATTTCAATTGGATATACATAACTTGAATTAACAAAACTGAACAAAATTGAAGGAATAATTCTATTAAAAAAAATATAAATCAATATTATTGTGAAAGTATATAATATAAAAATTATTTAAATTAATCAATTATCAATATTTTATTAGATAAAAAAGAATTAAGAATAAGAGATAAAGAAGAATAAAAATAAGAGACAAAAGCAGCTATTAAACCTTGATCTACACTTGACATTCACATGGCCGAGTGCATAATAATATCTTTGGCATTAAACTTTAAACATCAAATAAACGTGTTTGGATTTAACTACATGGTTTTCCTCCATAGTATTGATGTATTTCTATTAATTTATAAGTAATGTCAAATGAAACAACAATCTGTAATTTAAAAATCAAGAACTGCACGACCATATTTCTTAACACACGTCTACAAAGTAAGAGGCACGATTTCACTGTAAAATCGGTGTAACGGAATGCATTATTACATCACTCGTACTTAAAACTTGACCCATAGCAAACTTGATCCAATCACAGATACCTGAAAACAGTTAATAGAATTTTACTACGATTAATAAAATAAATATAATCAAATTGGAATTTATTATCAATATTCAATTTCATAAAATTCTAGAATAAATCTAAAAAAAATTCTAATTTCAATCAAACATACACACAACTAGAATCGAATTCGAACGTTATATTACTACGTATTAAAATTATTTGATGGAACGTAAAACGAGGATACAATCAATTTCGAAGAAACCAGAGAGAGGAGATAAAAATCTGTAGACAGAGTTGTTTTGTCGAATCTTTGAAAGACCTAAAAACCAGCCGATCCTCCCAACCTGTCGATCAATTCGCTCGTGAATGAATGCATGACGATCCCGTTATCGTTTCATCCGAGTGGGTCACCGACACTTCGACAGGATTTTACTCATAGCCGCTTCGAACGTGCGCGTATCGAACCTATGCCGTGAGCAAACCGTTCCCGTTCAAGCTTGGTGGGGACTTCGACAGGACCGTCTCTTCTCAGGAAAGAAGGTACCTGTGTAATTTCTAATATTCTTAAACAATTTCTACAAATAGAAATATCACCATCATTTGATCTCTTGAAATTAAACCTCAATTGCAAGTTTTAATTCCTACTTGGAAATTGGAAATTGGAATCAAAATATTTCAGATACGGATGTTTCTTCGAAAAGAAAAACATATTTCCAATATTAAAAAATGTAAAAGATATTGGAGATCAAGAAATATCGAATAATAACAGCGAGAATAACAAGATAGAATTAACAATAGTAACAATTTCTTTTTCAAAAAAAAAGATATTTTCTTTCCAATTTTAAAAAAATATTTGAGATCAAAGATATCATCAGCTCGAAAAAATTCAATAATTCGACTAACTGAATTTTTTTAATAAAATCACAAATTTGAGCGAATATATTTTAACGAATACCGATAAAAATCTTACATGAAATATTCCTCGAACTTTTTCATGCACGTTTAACACGCATGTATTTTAACCGCATATGTAATCACCAACTATCAAACGTTTTCCACGATGACGTGAAGAGAATGGGAGGGGATCTGGAAAGTGGAGCCAAGTTTCAGCCGTCCCTGGAAACCAGATGGGGTCTGAAAGCGTGCTCGCCTTCGAGGAACATGTCCATACAGTATTAGTGTCCGCGGGAACGAGTAACCTGTCGTATCTTTTTATCTTTCTATCGTGGAATATCACCAAAGGCTCGTAATTTCGCGGATTTTTTGATAATCGAGAATACGAGAGTAAATATCCAACGGTGGACGTTGAAAAATCCTTGAAGAGGAGATATCTCGAAGAGGAAACGTTTCGAGACAATTATCGAGTATTTTGCAAAACTAAACGATAACTAAAACTGGATAGACAAGTATGAAGATCGCCACGACCTTGTTCCTCTTCGTAGTTGTCGGTACGTAGAACAGTTATTTGTCATATTTGTTTCAAATTTTAAGATGCAGCTTCTAAATTTGACGTGTGTATTTTCTCATAATTGTATATCGTGTGTTCGTGTTTTTAATTTGCATGTAATTATTTATAGGAGATATTTATAGGAATTGATTGGATATTAAAATTAAAAGATTGATTGGATATTAAAATTAAAAGATTAGTCGACGATCGAGTTTAGAATTTAGTAAATGATTCTTCTAGAATGTTTGATATCGTTCATTGACAGTTTTCATTGATGATGACTTGAGATACATGATTTCGTAACGTTTTATGTGGAACTTGGAATTATAGTTCATAAAAGAAAGGTGAAAGTATAGACGTAACATTATAATTATAATCATATAATTATCGCTAAAAAATCGTGAACCTGGAAAGTAAAGTTTCTATATCGATTAATTTGAGGAATTAATATGAAGAAGATCGTGTTGAAAATACATATTTACATAAACTAGAAGCTGCGTTTTCGAGTGTATAATTAAGATATTTGGATATTCTTGTGCAAATATTTAAATATTCGTTTTATGTCATATGAATATTTAAGCGTTCAATACAAGTCTCGATCTAAAAGTTTCTGACCACTAAAGTATATTATACTTTATTACACAAATCATAATCACAGAATCTTTTTATGATATGAGACTTATATATCAAAATTATGTCTAAATATTTAATAACTAGTTTCCAATGTATTTCATTTTATATTCCTTTTCTCTTTTTGATTTAATAAATGATGATATATGCAAGGATTGGAAACTAGTATCTTACAATATTCTTTTTGGGTTTTTGGGCCTTTTCTCCACCATTCACGCTTTGTATCAAAGCATTTTATATTCTGTGCTATCGAACCCAGATCTATCTTGACTGACATCATAGTATACTCAATCTTACTATTTTTTCCTTATCACTCGATCTTACTATTACTGGACTTCATTACTAGATTTTCAAATAATCATCTTTCATTGATAATGGCTTAGTACTTCTCTATATAAGTATAAGCTATATTCCTCTCATTTTAATACAGGGATCTTTGTAAATATGATTCTTCGTATCGAAAAGTGTGGGAAGTATTGCGTTCTTAACCGCACTACATACATATCCTGCTACTATGGCTTTTCGTGGGCTAGCAGAAGTAATTTTCATTAATTTCACGGTCCTCTTCTCCACAACTTAAGCATGACCGATGTGTGGTTTTGCATCATGCGTCGCGATGTTACAGTATTACGAATGTAGCTTGTAATAAAAATTTACTGAAAAAATATTAGAAATAAATCTTCGTTTTTATTTAGATAGTTGTTATATTTGCAATAGAAGTGAAAAAAATGTTGAAATATTCAAAGTTCTTTCAGCATTTACTGAATCTTCTTTCACTAATTATAATAAAAATCGAATAAGGAACTATAAGAGATTTTAGAAATTTGTATATATAAAAATGTAAATAAGTTGTAAAATATTAAATATTAATTAATATTCGATTTCTCAACGATAATTATAAAAATATTAAATTTAGGAAGAAATCAAAATTGATTTTATTCCTTATTTATTTATTCACAATCATCAATACAATACATTACAACATTCAATTTTATATACATAATATTTTTTTTTCTACATAAATGTCCATTACAATGTTTTATTCAAAGGAAACAATAATTGTACTTCAAGCATAATATCCAAAAGAATTTTCCATGTCTGTTGATAATAATTATTTTTGTTATGTTTTATATTTTCTTATAGAAGTTTTTGCTCTGCTTAATTAAAATTAAATTTACTTTAATTTATTTTGTAATTTTTAAAGAAATCAAAAAATAAATTATACTGTAATCATAATTTTACCATATTAACGAAGAAATTTAAGTATTCGTGCTTTGATTATGATATAATAAGAGAAAGTTAAATAGCAAATTAGTAGAAATACTTGATTGATAGAGAATATAATTAAAGTTTCTCAAAAAAGTTTTTTAAAGACGAAATAAGTATATCATATCATATAATATACTTTACATATTATAATATTTATATTTATGCAATATGATATGAAACATTACATAACATGGACAATCCTCAAACCTTTTTCACTTGATTTTTCTATTTATTATCATTCTGAGGCTTTCTCTGCATCGAAAAAAAAAAAAAATAAAATAAAATCTCAACAATTACATCCTCTTCTTCACCAAAGAAATTATTTATCGTAGCGTTTATGTTCCCGCGTAAACGAGCGAAGCGCCGAATGGAACGGTGCATTAAATGATATGCATAAACGCAATTGAATGGCCGCGATGCGACGAGGACAGAATCATTGAAGAGGAAAAGTAACAGTAAAGTCGATCGTATGCATTGGCGCGAACTAGAAAGTGTAAAAAACATCGGTTCAACATTGATAAAAATATTGATGCGAGAGAAATAGAACGAAAGCAAGCGACGAAAGTAAGCAATTATTTTGCTCGTGTCGACAATTGTGTCAATGATTATAAACACGAATCGAGAAAGGGGATCGAAATCGAGTCAATGGCGCGTGTCATAGATGAAATTGTATATATTTTCGAACAATCCAGCAATGTGTAATGATACTCGAAGATAATAAGAGACGTATATATGTATATATATATATGTATGGGTCGTGAAAACTTTTACTGCTGTTACGATTATATTTTTTGTTGACAGCGTGTAATACGCTCGTCATTCCAACTTTCTCTGTATATTTATCGAAAAAATGACTTTCACGTTGGAAATCGAATGATAATTAGTTGGATTGTGATGAGATGATGAGTTTTATATAAATACGAGGCGTCGAGAAAATTTGTCGAGGAAAAAGAATGCAATGAAAGAGATACAATGATCTTATAATTCGCTTGAAAATTTACTCTATGAAGATTTTTGAGAAAGATTCAAGGATTAATTTTTTTTTTAGAAAGGAAAAGTTGTAATAAAGATTCAGTTTCTCTGTAATTAATGTTCGTTGGATCAAATGGAATATCATTTGATGAAGATAGATTGTTGGATTTCGTGTAAGAAAAGAAGAAAACTGTAACAAATTGTGTTTTGTGTATCAATTGTGGTTTCCATTCACTGGATCGATTTATTCGACGAGGAAGCAGCTTTCAAAACGGATACAGAGGCACAGATTCTTATAGGATGATGATACTCATCTAATTCCAATAATGTTTCCACTAAGTTTTCGACAGCTAAATGTTATTTGGGGAATCGGGTCAGCAACGGGTCTATGTGAACGTTTTGTATCCAACTGGTCACTTTCTACATACTGGTTATCTTTCTATCACTTCTTTAGTGACGATCTTCAGATTTTTTTCATCTCCTCTTCTTTTCGTATAAAAATATTTGATGTCAATAACGAAGAGAAACGAAGACGATTTCTCTACGCAAGTAATAAATTATTTATATTCAAAAAAAGGAAAAATATCGTTTTATGTTTTCAATATCTTCAACGATTTATTCTTTCTTTAATGACGATTCAGATTCTATTTGTCACAAAATAAAAAAAAAAATAAAATAAAAAAAAAAAGTATTTGGTATATATAAATAAAAAATATTAAATTTCATTTAATTTTCAATTATAAGATTTCACGATTCATTTTATATAGTCGTTGACTATTTATAAATCCTGTCGAATTTTTTAAATCAGAAAAAAGATTCGATGACAAATGAGCTACGATTATGAGAGAGGCGATTGTAAAGGAGTACCGTTCTCAAGGTAAAGGTAAAGGCCGCCGCGTTCATGGGAAAGTATTGCGCAGATTTACTCCTAAGAACGAATCGTTGTGTCGTTTCATATAAAATCAAGAAACGATGACAGATAAAGAAAAGTGAATTTAATTCTCCATTCATACGATTTTGCGTAATTAGACTGCGTGACTGGGATTACTCTTAAAAAGAAACAGTGAAAGTATCCTTGAAATTTTTACCACCAAAATCATCGTCCTCGATCTTACCAGTGAATAGAATCTTGAAAGAGATTAGAATCTGATCCAGCTTTTGGAACAAGACTGGAATTCCTTAAAATGAAAAAATAAAAAAAAAGTAAATAAATTTTATACAAAATTTGTTTCAAAAAAATCAGAAAGAATTATTATGATTTTGAGAAGTTACATAATTTAAAATCATTTAGTAGCTTAAATATATTGAAATAAAAGATAATTTGAATTGAAATGATGAATTATATTTTATTATTTTTATTTTAGAAATAAGACATTTAATTAAATAAAAAAAATTTATATGTTTGATAATTAACAAAGATCTTATGAGAAAATTTTTCAAGAAACATTTTTCCAAATGTAAAATATCATTTAGCTATTCAAATAAATTATATACAATATTTAATAATATTCAAATAATTTGTAAATGTTTCAAAGTTTATTGGAACTTTCATATTTTTTGCTACAATCGTTCGTTAAATAACATTCTTCTTAAGGATAATCTGTGACTTTATTCTTCAGTAATTCGGTCAACATGTAGGCTTAAGCTTTCTCGTTTGAAAATTTCACTATATTCATGCACGCAACGTAAGCTGAACATTCAAACTGAAACGTCTATGAAACTTTTATTATGTAGATTTTAAATCATTTTCAGATAATACAAAAATGTACTCATAAAATTTCATTATTTTCAATCTTTTCGTTTATTGTGAAACATTGTATGAAACGTGGAATATTAAATATGATAACTTTCTTCTCCGTTTGTAAAATATTACATAGAATTATGGCACAAGAAATATAGGCTAAGGACATAAAAGAAGTAGAAAATGTATTCAACGATCACAAAAGTATTAAGAAAGTGAATTTGCATCCAGTCCAAAGTTACAATTTCATAATTGAGATGCTAATACAATGATGTAAATATATCACAACTGATATGCATTAAAAACATCTATCAATTAATTTAAATAGTTATAAATTATAATTAACATTTGAATTCAAATCAAATCATTTTAATATTTATTGGTGTTTTTATAAGAAGAAATTTATTTTTCGAGAAAATAACCATTTACTTTTTCTTGCAATTTACATATTACAATTACCATTTCATCTCTATAATTAATTCAAGACAATTTTATCCATTAATGCAATGACGAGATGAAAAAAAATTCATATTTAGAATATGAAGTAAAATCGAAAAAAACGTACAAAAAAGGAACGAAAGAAGTGCTATTAACTATTAATTATACAGATCGTAAAGTTAATTTTACAAAACTGTTACAATGTCGCAATCTTTACTTATTTAATTTCGAAAGAGCAAGATTATCAAGAATTTTTTGAGAAACGGAACTGATTTTGAAGCATAGAACGTGGCCAGTCTTCGTGGTCGAAAGGTTGATTGGACTTTTCAAGTGGGTCAGTAGGCTGTGGCCCAATGGCACGTTGGCAAATCTTCTCCTCGAAAACTCGAGTTCCGGAAGTATATATTCCTTTCACAGACTTTGGAACATTTCTTTCAATATCCTTCTTCCTCTTTATCAATCACGATGATTGAAAGGAATTTAATTCCAAAAAAATAAAACCTCTGATATATTTCACAATTAATAATAATGTCACTAACAACAAGAAATTCTAATACATCTGTGATATTTTATTTAAATCAATATTTAAATGATGGTGTGAATTTTTGACTAAGCATATAGGATCATAATTTGCATATTCTTACATGATCCGTCTGTTTAAACTTTCTTCAAAATCTGTGTGTGATTTCATTTTTTTTTGTACATTGTGAGAGGTCAACGAAGATTTTGTTTCTTCTTTGAGTGAATATTGTTATCTTAAACGATTGAGTCATCTCGTTGGAGAAAATTATGTAGTCGATGACGACTTGGTGCAGATGTAATGGAAAAAGATCCATTTGGAATTTGTAACACTTAAACACTGATTTCACTAAAATTGGCATCACGAGAGGAAAACGAAAGTTATTTACTACAGTAAAACGTCAATCATTTAAATTTCACTTATCTATTAATTGGTTGTCCGAAATATGTATTTAACTATATCTAAAAATGTTTAAATTCTGTACAATGCATCCTAGAATGTATCTAAAAATAATTAATTTATTTTTTTATTTTCCTTATGAAATATATATTTTCCTTATGAGTATTTTATGTCCATATTTCAAAATTGTTTAATTTCTATTTGTTTCGTGATGTATTCACAAATTATTTGAAATTATCCAAAGAATCTTCTAATTAATTATTCGAATAATTGACATTTTACTTGTTGTATAACAAAATACGTATTGATTACGAATGAATCTTTCAATTATTCTAAAAATAATAGTATCTTTATTCCATCTTTAATTATCTTGATCTAAAAAAAAAAAAAGAAAAACTTCGTTAACGTTCTATTTATATGAAAATTAATTACGACATTACGTTAACGTCATGAAAAACTGAGATTGAATTAAAACGATCGTATCAATGTTGTTCATGAAAAAAATTATTAATTACAATCAAGGTTATCGTGCTCGATGAGATCGTCGTTTATGATATCCATTCACGGACAGGGGTCAATAGCACAGATTAGGAATGGTGGATTAAATCTGTCCTCGAATCGGTATTTATGGAGATTCTCATGCTCGCAATTTTAGTCGAGATCGATTAAATCCTTTATTAACTGATTCGAATAGTTTAGAATAATAAGAAGAACGCAAGTTTTCATCGTAGTGTCGCGTCGATTCCATATTTTTACGTCGAAAAATCCGGTTTAAAACGTTGAACTTTCTCTGAGAAAGTTCTTCTATTGTTTCTGAAAATTTATTGCCGATTTCCTAAAATAACGACGAACCGTTAATTTTTCAAGAAAATAAAAAGAAGTAAGTAGAAGAGAAGAATACATTTCATTCTTAATTAACAAAAATAATCGAGCGTTTAATAATTTTTCATTATATAAAGTTGTTTCAATGTTTTCATTGTTCGATAAATATTTAGTTTAATTTTTTCGTCGAATATTAATAATTATTTTAGTATTGATCTCGAAATTAATTTGCACATCATTGAGTTTACAATACAGATAGACGAGTCACTGAGAGAAATTAATTACAATGAAATCGGAAGCTGAATCGGGGCAGGGATCCATAGTTGTTCTTCTCTTCCGGTTTGGTTGCAGGATGCACGTGGCGGGAGACACTAGGGACGTGCGTGTTTCAGTCGGACTTTGGTTTCGTGCTTAACTGCGCCTTCAAAAAATCCGGCCTATTTCGAGTACGAAATCTTGGAGGTGTCAAAGGCTACGTCGGCCTGGGTGAGTCGAAACAAACCGGTCGAAACATTTTTCGCGAAAAATAATTGCTCTGAATGCCGACATTGTAAATTCTTCAATCTTCCATCGTGTTATAATTAATCGATTGCAAGTATTATATATATGTAAATATATTGTACATTGATGATTAACAATATTTTTTCCAATTCTATCACTTGATACATTAACATACTCTTATGTGCATATATTTATCTGGATATTGTTGGAATAATGTGATGTGTATAAAACAGAGAAAGTGTTAATGTGCTTATTTTTTCTATTGTTTGTAAAAAAAAAATATTTCAGACAATGTAAAATATGCATGTAACGATTCTATTTTCAAAAATCGACATGTTTCTTATGACTGTTTCGCTGTCACTTGAATCAATTAACTTTCCTCTATGTTGAGTAGTAAGTCATTATATATTTTCTTGCAGGATTTGTAAATAACATACTTTCCACTGTCTGCATCTATTATTTGGCGGCCTGATTTTTCAATATATGTTGTTGGAAAAGAAAAGAAGAAAAAAATCGGGTGTTTTGCGCGTTATCTCGTGTAACTAATTGCGCATTATGCAAGAACTGAATAATTGAATATTTTCTATATCAGTTTTTGAGATATCAAATCTGTGATCATAACATTACAAATTTAAAATTTCACATAAAATCACATAAAATTGTCCTCTTTATTTCTTTATTCATAATATATAATATCCACAAAAATAAAAATGAAAAATAGAATCGAATAATATTCATTTATTCATAACGTTAAATCGATAATTATGTACATTGTCTTATTAAAAGAAATTTATGTTATGAAACGAAGCACAAAAAGTGAATTACCATAAGATCCTAATCAATGGTGTAAAGCATGCGTGAAATGAAACATTATCTTTTTCACTTTAAAAAAAAAAAATCTCTCTTTTCGCTGTTACTTTGACAAGTATGAATAGGATAAATAAGAAAAAAAAAAAAGAATATTATACACATTACATTATTCATTTAAGCCAGGAAGATGGCACGTGTAATAAAAACTTAATTTACATTAAAATTGATCAAAGATCAAAAGGATCGTCTTAAAAAGTTTGCAAATTTATAGAACATTAAGAAAAGCAATATGGATTCTTGCGTAATATGTGATTGCTTAACTCTTTTTAATTCTCTCTTCTAAAAGATCTGGTTTCTCGCATTCTTTTGGAGTAATGGTATTTATCACTTACATAATGTGCATAATTTAATAAAAATTAATATAAAAAACGAATGCATGTCTGGAAGGTTTATTTAAAATGATATTCTATACTATGCTTTCCAGCTAGATAAATATTAAAATAAATATTAAATTGATATATATTTTAATCAAAATATCATCAGAGCATCCAAATATATAGAATTTATTTCATTATATAAGTTTTTACCTCGGAATAAAATGAAATGTTTTGAAATGTTTAGGTTTATTTAAATTTAGATTTAAAAATTTTATGATATATAACTTTATAACAATTAATACCACTATTAACTTTAGGATTTTCGGTGGGCGACGAGCTGGGCTTTGGTCAGTCCCTGTCCAATGTAGAGGCTTTGAAAAGAAGAAGTGTACAGACAAGTAGAATTGGATCATCGTCCTATACTAATTTGGTAAGCCTATTAAAAACGTAGAAACGTGTTTTTAATTATTAAATTTTGTAAATTTGATACGAATAGTATTGACAATTTTTATTCTATTACACAATCTTATCATTATATCACTTTCTATATATGTTACACAGATATGTGCCTTCTTGTTAAGTAGTTCAAGGAAAATCTAAGATGAATAAGAATGTAAAAAGCAATTCCATCATGATTTCTATAATGGCAACATTTTTTTTTTCTTCTTTTTTTCACTGATTCCGATTGAATCCACATATAATATAATGCTCAACATTGTTTTCTTTGTGCAATCGTGATCCAAGTTTGCTTTCTCATTAAATTTATTATAATGAGAAAAGAGGAAACAAATAGTTTCTTTGATACTTAATAGTACCTTTTTAAATAAGATAAAAAATGTTAAATGAGATAACAAAATGTCAATATCTCCAACGATAATCTTTAAACAATATTTCTAATCTTTGTAAAAGAAAACTAATCTAAAGATTACTTTTTTTTTGAAAACTTTTTTTAAATCTTGTAATCACTTTTCGAATCTATCTTAATCGATTGATATTAAAATTACATTAACAATTCACTGGATAAAAATTTTAGTCACATCTTCAAATTTTAGATACGTTTATTTTCATTAAAATATCGATTAAAGTATGCGACCAAGCTTATCGTAATTAGTGCGTGAACTCTTCGCATAAAACTTTCCACAATACACGTTAGGCCTAGTTAAATTCTCATTCTCATACTAATGCATGTACATTTAATTATTATAGATATACGAAAAAAAAAGATGAATGAAATAGGACAAGATCATTAAAATTAAAACTTATAAATCATCAACATTCCTAGTAATTTACATAAAATTAATTAGATATGTATTTCAATTAATTTTTAAACATGTTTCAATTTTCTTCGTTATTCTAAAATAAATATATTATATTTTCCTTAGTTCTTAAAAGTTTAAAAAAAGATAATAAAAATGTTAAAAAGTTTCATTTTATAAATTTTATGTAAATTATATTATTCTATTTGATATTTATTCTTCAATCCTAAAAAAAGAACATTTAAAAAAAATTTTCAATGATAAATATTAATGCACTAACTTTTTATGTCTTTATTTAAATATATTAAGCGCGATGGTGTATTTACAATTCAATTTTCATGGATTTTTAATGCATAATTATTTGAATACATGCAAATAAAAAATTATATTAGACAAGAGAATTTTGAAATGCATAATCATCCGTATATTCACATTTGAACTACCATCCATAATGTATTTAAATATTACGTATATATAAATAATGGAATTGAAGTAGTGCTATGAAATTTCTAAATTAATTCAATTAAAAGTCAATATTAATTTTATCAAAAATTATTCACGTGTTTTTAATCAAATTTTTTTTAAGAAAATATAATATAATTCTAACACATTGATAATGATTCGTTTAAGGCGACCAATCGAGATGATCAGAGACAGCACACTCAAAACACTCGACAAGTGGTGCCTCCTTTCAAACCTTTGCCACCTGGAGCAGCAAGGCCGATAGCTCAGCAACCAGAACGACAAAAGTTGGTAGTACAACAAAATTCCACGGTCCTTAGAACCATACCAGCACCTTCTTTATCAGCAACGCAGCAAGATTTGTTGAGGCAACAGCAACTGATGCAAGAAGCCAAACAGAAACAGCAATTGAAACTACAACAAGAAGCTTTCGCGTTACAAGTATTGAAGCAACAGAGGCTACAACAACAGGAAGCCATGAGACAGCAGCAACTGCAGAAACTTCAACAACAAAAACAAATGGTGGCTCAACAACAGAAAAGGCATCAACAGGTCGTTCCAATGCAAGTGATAAGGGATCAGGTAATTTTCATTCAATTCGGATTCACATTGATTTTTTATTCTTAAAATTGTTAAAACAATCCTTTGACGAAAATTGATGTCTATTCCATAGACATCACCACAGATGCTCGCGGTTGCAGCTGCAGTGCCAGGAAAATTGCCAAACATCGTTGCTGCCATACCACCAGCTGGTAGCATCGTAGAACCAGATAGTTCTAAATCAACGAATGATGGCTTACCACCCTTTATCTCGATGCCACAATCGTCTGCTCAATTGACTGATCGAATCAGCAACAATCCAGCTATTTTAGAGGATTCTGATAACGAAGTGTCGAAAGACGATTTCAGTCAGGTAGTTATTTTCTTATAATATTCAAAAATTTTTGCTATAATGCCAATTTCTTTCTAAATTTTGTTTTATAGTATTGATATAGTTTTTAATTAATTCTTATATATTTCTCTATTATATCTATTATATTTCTTCGATACATTAGCTTCCTCTGCCCGGGGATGAAGTCGCCTCCTCGGTCAACGAGATGACTTTACTTTCTCTTCACCCAATGCCGCTCCAATCAGCTGAATTCAATAAATCGCAACAGCAAACCGACAAACGACAATCGATGCCATCCTCATCATCGTTGCCATTGTCACTTCCGTCTTTAGCGCCCATTCAGGGAATGGAGACGTCGTTGAAAGCTCTCGCGGAAGCTAGTAACATCACCTTGGAAGCTCTGGAAGCGGCTATTCTTCTCAGACAGCAACAGCTTATGCGAAAACATCAAGGACCGACCAGCACTAGCACTACGACTACAACCATGTCTCCACACAAAAAGTGAAATATATATATATATATATATTTCGTTCAACTTTCTGCAATACTTCTTTTTCTTTTTCCAATAAATTGTTATCGTTGTCTTTATTAATATTTTTAGCAAATATAATTCTGGAGCCACTAAAGTAATGAATGCACCACGTGAGTATTATCCAATGGGATACGATAAGAACTTTGATGACAATTTCGCAAGTCGAGTGGATCTTCCAGACACGAGCTTTTATTGCGGTGATCAAAAGCATTTTCCAGGACTTTATGCAGACGAAGATCTTGGATGCATGGTAAATTTATTCTTATAAAATTAAATAATGTAAACGAAGATTTATTTATTTTTTATTCTAATTGTTTTATTCTTCGTAGGTGTTTCATGTTTGTGCATTGACAGACGATGGGCTGATTATGAAGAGCTTCCTCTGTCCTGAATCTACCCTGTTCGATCAAACGATTCTAAAGTGCAACTGGTGGTTCTACGTAGATTGCAAAGCCTCGAGAAGTTTGTACGACAGTAATATCCCAATTAGCAAAAGTTATCAACTTATGAAAGCCTTAGCATTCTTTTCAGCGTACAAAAACCACGATAATAGTACAATTTCTGCTCAAGAAAATTTAGAAAACTCAGAATAGTTCCTGAACTTGCTAAAGGAACTAAATCCTCGTATCTAGTTTATTATTGTAGTTCTCGTATAATTTTTTAATCGGTTCTACGATTGCCAATTCATTTTCTTTTGATCCATTAAGCTTTGGAATTTGTTAAAATCAGTTTCTTTATTTATTTTAATATGGAGGTAAGTTTTTTTGCTCAATTTCTGTCATTATTATAAAAATTTTAAATTAGTAAATAATTTTTAGATGTTTAGTTTATCTCGATGGATCTGGTTTATCTTAATGGATTAAAAGGAACTTTTCTTGATGCGTAAAATAAAGGATGTACAGTATTGCCTTGCTAATTAACTAGAATTTTGCTTTGCTGAGAAATTGAACAATTAATAATCAACATTATTATATTCATTTGTTCACACAGAAAAAGCAAAATAAACCATTTCCTATATATTATTCAAATGATATCCTAATCATTTGTCACTTAGCTGCCACTGAGCAAGGCATTTCTGTATTTTAAAAGTTATTCGTTTTGTGATATGACAATTCTTTTCTACGATCACTGCCGTCATAATTCAAAACGATAAATGTGTACATATAATTTATTACATTATAATATGTGATAGGTGTAGTGAATAATTTTTAATTAATAGTGTTATTATTGTAAATAGTATCGTGTTGATACTTTCGTTGATGTGGCTTGTTTAATGATGATTCCGTTTTGTTGACATGGCTGTTTTTCTATATAGTTGAAATAAAAAAAAAAAAAAAAGAAAGAAAGAAAGAAAGAACATAGAAAGCATAAACTTTATTATAGCGAATAATAACTATGGAAAATAATACAAATTAAATGCCAATGTTATGTTAATTATGCGATCAGTCTATAATTTCTCGTCGACGATCTCGTAAATTTTCTTTTGAGTATTAAAATTTACATTTTCCTTTCATTTTAATTTAACCTAATACTTACTTTCTCCGTAATATTAAATAAAAAGCTCGAACGATTTTCACAGATAGATCAATCATAAATAATTATACATTCATTAATACCATCATTTCTATAAAATTACAATTAAAGCTACGTATATAATTCGATAAATAACCTACTTTTCAAAACATTATAAAACGTTGACAATTGTTATAATTTATTAATCTTTATAAAAGTTTATTCAAGCTTATTCATAAACCTATGGATTATCTATAATAACAATTATATTTCATTATTACTTTCTTTTAGAGATCTAATATCTAATATCATTTCTATACATAAAACTTGGCGTTAAAAATGTTTCATCAGGCAGTGCAAGGGTAAGTAATTCTACGACACGTATAATATCATAAGGTTACGTTCAATGATTCGATTAATCATCGATGCTTTAAATTTCCATTTACGATACATTTGGTTGATCGACAGAATTTCAGATCATCATTCGAGATCTTGCTTAGCTCTGGAACACGATTGACAGCACAGCTGATGGTAAAACTGGTAACTGCAGAGCCGAGCTTGTGCCACTAAATTGCAGTTAGATGTACTGTCCTTGCAAAGTGGATTTTCTTCGAGAACTGAAAGTAAAAAATTATCAAAAGTCTTTAATATAATTTACAAAGATTAAAGAATTCGTAACAAAAAAGAAAATAAATCTTGTCCAATTGAATCCACTAATTGATCACTTTAATTTAAAAATCTATTAAATAGATAAGGTAGTTTTCTTGCAATGCAATATAACGAATGTCTCGTTAAAGAAAATTAAAATTTTTTTGATTAAAAAGATACTTTCTGTGAGGAAATGCCATGTGAAATACCATTTGAGATTTCCGGATCGTCTTGAACTTGCAGGACAGTGTGATGATTCTCAGATCTGTGCATGTCCTCCTTGCAAGGATAGTCATTGCAAGTTCGTCGAGATATAGGTCGATCCTTTTCTTTGCAATGGAGCTCGTGGTGTTCCGGTATCTGGCCCTCTCTGTTCAAACATTTTACTTCTCTCTTTTGAACGCCTTTTCCGCACGATCGGGAACACTAAAAAATAGCGTGAGAAATAATTTACAATAACAATTATGAATTTTTTTCTTCGTGGTTACACGTTTTTCAAAGTTGTCAACTGTACAGAAGATTAATTTAATCTTAAAATGCGCAAGCGAAGAATTTAAATTACTTCTGTCCAGTCCGATATAAACCACGAGGATGTGCATGGTGGAGCGGTGCATGATCTTCGACTTTCCGGTTTGTTCGCAGGGCAATTCATATCGAGAACAACACGAAGAGATCCACGAAGCGTAGTTATGCAGGCTACTTCTCTGACTTGTTCTCCTTGGTCACATTCCGTGGAACACTAGAGGAAAAGGTATTATTTATTTGAAATTTAAAATTTAAAACATTAAATTTTAAAGTTTGAACTGATCTTTTCTTTTTAGAGATGGTAAAAATGGTGTATAATTTTTAAGATTTTCACGTAAGTAAAACTAGTTAAACTATAAACATATCTAATTCGCTATTAACTTTATTATTTTTCTTATTTATGTTATTTGAACCTACCGCGGTCCATGGTCCCGTAAACCATTGTCCACTACAGGTTCTGTTGCTGGAACAGGTTCTTGAAGTTTCAGGTCTTGTCGATTGGTCGCAAAATTCTCCCTCCGGATCTTTTTCGCAGAACACCTTTCTCGTTTGCATACCGACTCCACATTCGGCGGAACACTATAGAAATTAATAAAAAATACTATATTTTCCTTAAAACACGTTCTGTATAGAACGACGAAGAAAAAGAAAATAATTAATTTTAAGTGTTAAGTCGATTATTAAATATTTTTTATTTCTTCATAAGGCTTTTAAATTTCCGATTTACAAATTTAGAAAATGTTAAGAAAGTTCCATAAAATAATCATAAAATTATAATATTTCTTACCTCTTCGGACCATTCAGTGTACAACCACTGTGAACTTTCGATTCTCGTGAAAATAGCATTCGTTTGTGGCGATTTAGTGGTACACGATCCTAAATCACAAGCATCTTGAGTAATAGGCTTTTCTGCAAGATTACACGTAGGGCCTTGTGTCACGCACGTTGCACTCCTTGTTCTTGTACCTGGACCGCAAGTTGTGGAACACTTAAAAGAAAAAAAAAAAGAAAAAAAAACGAAATAATTACGCACAATATATCTTAATAAACGTGTATTATTTATGATTTTTATCTTTTCTTTCTTTACTCGATTGTTTATTATATATATGTATATAGATTTATATATATATATATATATGTGTAGGTTTCGTTTTGAATTTTATTGGATAAAGGAGAAACATACCGTGGACCATATGCCCACGCTCCATTGCGGAGGCGGTAATGTTGTTGGTGCTACCTTCGATTCGAGTTCACAGCGTGGCATTTCGCAAACCTCGGAAGTAGGAAGGATATTAGGCTCCACGCAGGCGCCATCGGCTATTCTCATTATCAATGATGCTGTTATTTCTTGTACGCATTCTATGCTCCTGGAACGCGTACCGCTACCACAGGTAACCGAACAAAGGCTCCACGGGCCTGCTCTCCATCTTTATCAAATTTATTCAAATAATTCACGATTAAAATTTGTATGTCAAATAAAATTATCTCTAAAATTAAATAGAATATACACATTAAATGTGTATTAAAATATTGAAACAATAAAGGCGTAAAATTATTAAATTAAGGAATAGAAGAGTGCACGATATATATGGAAGAATATATTTTTTTCAATTGAACGCGTGGAATTCTATTCACCTGGGTAGGCAAGGTGTAGTATTGCATCGTACTTGAGTTTCTCGCGGTTTTTCTAACGCGTGGCATCTCTTTTCAGGCACAGGTGTCTGTGTGTGTTCCCTCGTGCATACGTACTTCAATATCTGAGTACCTTTTTTTTTTTTTTGCAACAGATAAAAAAGAAAGATGTTTGTTTCATATATTTAACTTGAAAATATAATTTCTAAAAATATCTCTTTACCTCCACCACAAGTTTTACTACACTCGGTATAACCGCTTGGTTTCCAAAAGAATTTTCTTTTCTTGTACCGTCTTGGAAGATATGTTTGCGTTCCATCATTGATATTAGAACCGGCTTCTATTCTATAGAATAATGAATATTTGTTAATAGATAACGAGGCACGAAGACAAAAAAATGTTCGAATGTTGAAGAATTCTTACTTCTTGTGAGGAATAGCTTCACCAGCCTTGCTAGAAACTGAAATAGAACTCTCTGTACATTAATTATTATTGTTATTTTATTCTCGTCTATTTAAAGGAATAATTGTATACCCGTCTTATGTCCAAGATGAGAACTCGGAGATACTCCACTTCCGGGGATGACGTATCGATATACAATCCCGGGATTCGGTTCTTGATATAAAACCTGAATCGAAAATATATTTGAATATATCTTCTTGTTGTTTTATTTATTTCCATTTGCTATAATTTATTTACCATAACATCAATGGGCTCTTCCAACGGGCCAATGGCAGAGAAACTTTCCAAATTCTGAGGACTTTGACGAACGTAGACGAAACTAGTCCCTGCTGCTTGATACTTACCAGGCAGACTTATGCTGTAATTCCCATTGAACACGTAGGTACCATCTTGCAACTTGACCGCTAGAAATAATATTAAAATCAAAAGCAGGATTATTAGAAATCAATCCTTAGTAGAATTTATCAATTTATCAAAATTTCATTCCATCCTACGTATAATTTTCAATAAAGAAAATTAGATATCTCGTTATCAATGTATTGTCCAATGTATTTTTTCTTTCCACAACAATCGAAATGCATAAATAAAATGTAAAAACATTGATACGTGGTGTTACATTAAGATTCAGATCATTCCGTCGATAATGATTTCGCGTAATTGTCGCGCGTTCAAAGTTAGCTTGGATAATGATTCGGATAATGAAACGGAAACGGAGAGTCATTCACGGGTTTGCATGCGAGAAATGTCGGGCGCAATTGCGCGATACGATACATTGAAGGCATAGACGAGTCATTTAGCGGATGACGTGCACATTGGATAGCCGCTATGTGTCTTTCAACTCCCTTCGAGCCTAGTTAAACGAAATACTATCTTGATATTAGCCGTGAATGCAAATTGTTTCATTTTACAAACGGAGAGTGATACAATCTATCAACTTTGTTTAATTATCATACAATTAAATAAAAATTTATTTAAAAAAAAATAGAAATACGTGGAATAATTTATTAGATTGCTTTTCTATGTAAAAGTTATTCCCATTTTAATAAGTTAATAATGATAGCTTGTTTTATTGATATAATTTTTCTTTTTTTGTCTGTAATTGATTATGTAAATTTAAAACTTGTATCAATGATCTTTTTCATCAAGGCAATTTAAATTTCTAAGTATAAAAGATAGATTATTTTTACGAAATTTAATCATGAATTTTATTCTAATTTAAATTTATTCTAATTTAAATTTTTTACACTTTTACATTTTTCCAATCTAGAAATTATTCAAATACTTTACTATATTTCTATTTTATGTATTTTTAAATGCATTCTAAATATTTTTCGCACGTTTAAGCTCTCCACAAATAGTTCGCAAAATGGAAATTATTTAAAAATTTACCACGAAATGAACAGCCATGTAACGACTTTTACGACTAATAAAATTTTCGAAAAATTGTCGTAAATTGCATGTACACAATTGCGAAATCAACTTCGAGGATTCATGTTACATACATATAATTAATCACATCGTTATGAATACCTTCGATTCGTTTCGCATTACTTCACACCTACCTGGTTGTTTCACCAAGCGCTAAAGAATGGGTAATCGAATAAAAATAATATCCGCTATGTAATCTTCTTTAAAGATCTATGACACATCGACCCATTCGATCCATTGTGAAAATCTTGGCTGCGATCGTTTAGGCAAGAATTACAGTTCGCAAAGGTTCATATGATCGCTTTTACGACCGTATCGATTTATATTATTCACGTTGGATGTGGTTCAAGAAAAGTGAACGTGTAAAAACTAAGAATAGAGAGTGAGAATTTTCAAAATGAAGAATAAAAAGTTTCATTAATTTTGGAAAATAAATATTCTCGTTTCTAAATAAAATAATGAGATGACATGACAAAGAGAGAAAACTAATTAAAAAATTCATTTTCAGTTCAATTCTATTAACAAATATATAATTTGAAATCAAGTATATTGCTCAATGTATCTTAAAATAAAATTATACAAAAATATATATGGATTTATATAATTCTCCTGAATTATAAATAAAAAAACAAGATATTTTAATGACTATTACATAAAACTATAAAAGCAATTGATTACTCATTATGACGATACGTGTATATCGTTAAACAATCCTTTATGATTACAATAAAATTGTATTCAACAATCTCAGAATAAATGAGAAATATTATAAAAGAAATTTCAATAAAATCTATATAATATCGAACAGGTTATATCGTTAAATATATTTTAATACCATCACAGAGTCAGAACGAATCAAAGGACGAAGTTGTGATCACGTATTGTGTGTCACGTGAATGGCTACTGCATTTAATTTATGTTCAGTTAATGCGTGTACAGACATTAGAGATTATGCAAGGGTTGATGCCAAGAATACGCCTCGAATAGGATGAATTCTTCGCATTGATAATAAAGAAGCATTATGAACAAATACAACTGATTGTTTGTGATCGTGAATAATATCCTCGCGACAATAATTTGCTTACTAATACATTAGAATCATTTTGTTATACTCGAACGAAATTCTATGTATAAGCTTGATCCAAGAAAGTTACTTGTAACTTTCTTTCATTCGTTTTTTACTATTTCCTTATTTCCTTTTATCTTCATATTTTTACTAAAATTAATTATTTTATTTTATTATTATTATTATTATTTTGTTATGTCAGCAAGAAATGAAGGAAAGTCGGATTCATTATTTTGCAAGAATCTTATAAAAAAAAAAAAAAAAAAAAAAAGATAAAAGAAATTTGTGGAACCATTTTCGAATTTGCATACTATACAATACATTTTATAAATCAAGATTTATCTCATTGTTCATTTAAGTTGAGAAGATTTTCTCTTGTGTACGAGTATTTTTGTCTGATGATGCAGTACGATAAATATATGCCTTCTTACCCAAATAATTCTCCGTGTGACGTAATTGTGTCACGTTCAAAACCACAGCACCACGAGGAACCGTGGCAACCAAATTGTAACCCCGTTCCAAGGTCGGCTCCGTGAAAATCCCATCGATTAAATGTCCATCGCAGGAATTTAGAAAACACTGAGAACATATTAAGTTTGAAATTAATTATTATTTCGAAATTGAAAACATTAAGAGTGTTGTATTATTTTATTTTATATTATTTTCAATTTAGCTAGTGCAACAATTGAGATAATAGAATAAAAGTAAAAAAGGATGATCGAAAGATGACAAAACGCATTGTTAAAGAAAATAGAAATGACACACGGAAGTAATAACACATTTGCACACTCTCGACGAGGAAGCAATCAAAATCCACTGACAAAAATAATGGAAAGCGTTACGCTCGTTTTGTCAAGCACATTGCTTGTACTGCAGCACATTGGTACACGTGATCAATATCTTTGATTTTTGTTATCGGGTTGGGTCGATTGTTGACGCAATACCTTTTTTTAAATTCCACAAACCCTATTCTTTACGCTGAAATATACTTTGATGCATCCAATGAATAAATGTTCAACATAACGATAAAAAATTAACAAGAAAATAACAACAAATCAATATATTAATATATCATTAATAAGATAAATAATATTCTTTCAAAAACAAACATAATTATCACGTAATTATTTCAAAACTCGATTAAATCTTATTAAAATTAGGAAAAATTTAAACCGATATAATTTTGAAGATAATAATCCTTAATCAACGGGTAAAAGATTATTGGAAACATGAAATCTGCTCTTTAAAACACTCTTTCGTTTATCGCAATACAACTTTTGGTTCCCGAAATATCAAATAAAAAAAAAAGTAATTTTTAATCATTTCCTTTATATCCTGTTAAACGTATTAAAATTAGAAAAACTTTGAACTGCTGTAATTCCGAAGATAGTAATTTTCGGTCAACGAATGAACGATTATTAGAAGATAGAATCTTATTCTTTAAAACGCTTTTTGATTTATCTTGATACGACTTCCGGTTCCCAAGATATCGTCATGTAAAAAAAACTGTAATTTTTAATCATTTACCATTACTATCCTTGTTTTTTATTCGGATCTTTTGCTCGCACCTCGTCTCACTGACCTATCCTAAACTGCAGACAAGCGACAGACGCGATTCTTGGAAAAACGTTGTATGCAATTCTTGGAAGAACATAGCATGCATTTCCAGGAAAAAATATAGGTCAGTGGATCGCGGTCCATTCATAATTTCTACGCTAGTGAAACTTTGAATCGTTATATCTCGGGAACCGATTGAGATATCGAGATGAATGAAAAAATAATTTTAACGGCATGGTTTCCTCTATAACCTGATTGGGTTTTGATGACAAAATTTTTAATTTCTTTTCACGTTCTTTTACGTTATACGAAAAGTCGAAATTTCGTTTCGTAATATTTGTATCGATATAATAGTCTTGTAATATAGAGCATATAGGGACATTTAAAATATGTCGTGAGATATTTTTTTATATCAATCAAATATTTGAATATATTTTAAATACATAAATCTAATAATAAAATGTTATTAAAAACTTTATTATATTCAACTATTTTAAAAAAATTAAACAAACATTTTGATTTTTGCCTTTTATTTTTTAACTAATTTGATACTCGTTACGATTAATCACGGCATCAAAATTATAATATAATACGTAATACAATTTCAAATAAAATTTCGAGATTCTAATATAAACGAAAGGAAATCTATCAAAATATTTCCATTCGTGTATTTATTTACTCGTGGAAGTGGATACGTTCTTATACCACAAATTCGTTGAACCCAATCACTCAAAGAATTCTAAGAAACAGAAACAATATTTACACACGTGGTTACTTAGCATGAAATTTGTGTAAACAGAGGTCGTTATCGGATCGAAGTAAATTTCGAATCTGCGACGCGAATTAGTAAGTCATAACACGTCGAGGCATATGGTTGTGTGTAGAGCCGTGGTGAAATTATGGCTGTCAAGAAATAAATTTAGCCACGTCGCGTTCCTTCGTGAGTGTCCAAAAGCCAGCTGCACTTTGTCGTTCTGTGAATCGCGACAAGTCGAGTGCACCGGAATCATGGATCTCTTCATGGGTGATCCAGACAATCAAAGAACCACCTAACGGTCATTGAAAGCTTATTTAAGTTATGTTATGTTACTTCCATTAATCATTATGTCAACATCCAACTACCTATATACTCTTTTTCTTAAGATAAAATTTAAAATCATGTTAACATATATAAAAGATTCTCAAATCTAGAGAAGCTTTTGATTATTAGAATCTTCTTTGGGTTATTTCAAAAAATACTTCTATTAAACTTTATATTGACACTTTAAAACTTAAAAATTCAATATTTTTTCTTTAAATTTTCAATTTTATTAGTAAAAAATTTAATTTTATTATCAATTGAATTATGAATATTCGAAAAGATATGGTAATTGGATGTTATTTCTTGACTAGGAAAATATTGTTTAATATAGAGTATATTAATAAAGTCGTAATAGAGATTGTTTTGTATAGAATAAATAATAACGAATTACAATTATTGTAATTTAACATGTTAATATATATTTATGTATATACACGCGTACGATGTCGATTGGAATATAGATCACAAATTATCTATATTTAATCAAATTTTCCTATCCATCAATCTAATTAACAAGTTCAATATTCGTTTAATATCCTCGCAATTATTCGTTTCATTATTATTATTACAAATTTATGAGAAATTTATCATTTGTCAGGAACAAACGTTAACGTGGTCAACGTGGTGGCACAAAGGGTATAAATCAAGATAAATATTTTCCAACATCGGCGATTAATTATTTCTATCAAAGAAAATTGGAAAAAATCCATGGAAGAAGAATTGTTTAAAGATTTATAACACGAGTTGCAGCGTGACGGATACGATTAATATTCGTGTCTTGTAAACTGTTATTCGCAACTTTGATCAACTATGGTTAAGAAAAATCGCGACGATTTCTCGGAAATAATCTCTCTACTTATGTACACGTTGCGTATATCTTGTATATACAACAACAAAGACATGTATATAATAATAATTCCTATTAGTCAGTAGGCTGGAAATTGATAAGTTGAAAATATACGTTGCGAAAGGAAATTCGAAGTGTATTGTGATGGTGTATAGAGCCCGACGTATATCCTATTCTCGCGGTTGATGAAGCTGAAGAAGATTAAGATGATAAGGGATTGTATGTTAAATTGCTTATACAGTATCCGTACGTGGGTTAGTGTTACATGGGCGTAGAATCGGTATATGGGACGCGAAAGACGAGTATAAATTACAGAGAAGACCACATGGCCACGTACGAGGAGCAAGTGCTTCGATAGTGATTCAGGTCGGATCTGGAACTATTCGTATCTATTACTACCGTTTGATTGGACGATTAATAGTGCCGTGATAGCTTTCTTGAAAATTCGTTTCTATTTCGGTACGCAGTTTGGCAATTTGGAAATGCGTTCGGCTCGGCTAATGCGTCAAGAATGTTACTCGATCGCTCGTAGAAGAGGCGTTAAGAGAATTTTACGAATTCGATGTACATTTTCATCATCGATCTTTATTATCCATTATTGTTCGTTAAATTAAACATTTTTTTTTTCTCGTTCGTTCTTAATCGATCGCTCAATTAACTTTCCGATTAATTTTCCAACGATGTCCAACAGTCTGATGTCCTTGATATCCGCCAGAGCTGAACATTTCTTTTTTTCGGTAAAAAAGCTAATCAGTAACGCGCATATAAAGCCGCGCCCAAACTGACACTCCTCGGCTTTTTGATTGGATTAACCGGGGATGAATGTCAAGTTACTCTGCCTTTTATACGGCGTACCGTGGCCAATATTAATTGTATGAATATCGCATGAGCGAATTTATAAATCGGCCCTGTATAAGGGAACAATACGAGCCGCGAGAACGGGGTCTCGATTACAGTTCGATAATGTCAAACCACGTGAAGCAGGTTTCCTCTCCTCCTCGATATCAACGATATATCGAGCCGCCATCTCCGAATAATCGGACGTTAATGTTATCTCGCTTCGATTGTTATCTAGGATTTGTATTTATGACGAAGGTCTTGATTTATTACGATCGAATCCGTGGGATTATGATCGCGAAGAAATTTATGGAATCCCTTAATTACGTAGACGGTGACGGTAATAATTCACTTCCGAAAGACTCGATGGTGTATCGAATATATTCTTTTGACAGAGAGTGCTCTGATTTGAACTAACTTCTCACCGAGATGAAAATTATTTTCTCACGCGTATTTTATTTCTATGCAAATTTCGAAAAATTACGGTTCACAAGTCGTGATTCTGTTCATTCCTTCCTTTCCATCCTCACGATATAATTAACGTATCCAATAGATTAAAGATTAGTTTTGAGAAAAGAATGGTATATAAGGTTAAACTTCCTTTATCGCAAATTGCATCCTCGGTCTCACACCCTCACCATTCATTAACGACAGAGTTTATGGAACAGCCGTTCATCACACGACCAAAAATGTAACAGTGAAATTTATAGCGTCGCGATGGTGACTTGAAATAAACGTCGGGTGCCACAATGACCCGTATGCTCGACATCCGTGCACGTACGTGGTACGCACACGCGTCGCGGTTTCCGCCGGTACTTTTTACAAAAATACACACGCGCGTATGCATTCGTACCTTGCATGCAATGGGTAGCATAAATCCGTGGAGGTGTTAAAGCACATTAAATTACGTCGTGCGTGTTAACTCGTTATAAGCGAGCTGTAATTCTTTCCAACAACATTTACGAGGCCACACCAGGTGTTTACACTGCGATAAAGCAGTTTGCATTTCGCGTATACGTTGTGTCCGTTCAGAAACCACGCGCGACATTAGATTCGATTCGAAATCGACAATCGGCCCTTTTCGTATCAGCGTGACGAATATTTTTATTCAACTTCTTATGTATCTACGCGTTTATCGACTATTGTTGCACTTTCTCGAGGATAGTAAGACGGTAGTAAAACGAGGAAAATTTTTTCAATATGTTCTTTTTTAATTGATTTTCATCGGCAATTATTATTTTTCGATAAAAGAACAATCGTGTTGTCCGCGTAGTGGTGTAGAATCCGATAAAGATATTAAAACGATCGATATTTTTAGCTAGTTAATGAGAATATAACCAAGTGATATTTAGGTTGATGCAGTGTATTAAATCCGTATTAGAAAGTAAACGAAGCATTAACACACTAACCATGTAATCAAACAGTGTCGTACAGGTTAATGTCTTACACAATTACGAGTTAATTGAACGCAGGTTATGCCGGTCACGTAAGATTCTTTAGATCCAATAGGGTTATTCGTGGCCAATAGACTGGTCACGTAAAAATAGAACGTATCTCATCATCGTAGGAAGAGAAATACTATCTGTCTATTTTTTTTTCTTTTTTTTTTTTTTTTTTTTTTAATCTATCTATGAAGTGTGTAAACGGAACGGAATGATATGTTTGAATATAAAATTAAATTCATGGATGTCGCGATTCGAATATCGTTTAAACACCATAAATCTTCGTCTTTTGTAGCACAACCTGATTTGTTTTAAAATTCTAGTTTCGCCGCTCGAATATTGTTTAAACAGCATGAATCTAGTACTGCTAACCTACTTTAAATATTATTTTATTATGGTGTCGTAACCGATGATGTACAATCTTATTTTTACGCGGATGATAATTAAAGCCTGGTCAATGCAACTTTTACTCCAGGCAGTCGATCATTCTTCCTTCGTCAAATTTAATTATCTTGTCAATCTTTTTGAATCAATTCAATTTAAAGTGGCAAAATTTTTCAAGAAAGAAGAAAAAATTCTCGCGTAATTTTGCAAGGAAATGTCACGATCGAAGCTTATATCGTAACGAGCGTTCAACATCGAAAGAAGAAAAAAAAAGAGGAGGGGAGGAGCGAAAGTGATGTAAAGTCATTAAGATAAGCGGCTAATTAATAATCGGCTTCAAGAGGACCGAATGAATCATCGTGGTTCCACGAGGAACGTTCGACATTATGTTTCAGATTCACGACGGGGATTAAACAGCTCTAGTGTCCACGAAAATAACGTAACAAGAATAAACGTCGAACTCGATTCTGATGTTACGGTGTTATCGGCACCGATCATCGTCGTATCCACAATGAAATATGAAAATCTGACCTCTTCGTTCACGTTCTATCGTCTATATTTCTGACGGGTGAATAATTGTACAAACGCTGTTCTAATGCATCTTTCAAAATTTATAAATTTGAACCAAATATCAAGCTTTGTGTATGAAAGATACATTTTCGGGTTGAAAAAATTGATGAATGAAACATTGATAGAAAAGTGAAGTTGCGAAACGTGGATTATTGCAGATTAGATATTGAACGTATCTAATTTAATATTTAATTTTACGATAGAAAAGTAAAAAAAATAGAAATATTGCATAGAAGTATGAATGGGTGTCTGGATTTAATCATATTATGTAGATTATTATTTCAATAAACGAGAGTTGTTCCAGACACCACGAACTGGTATTAACTACACATTATCATAATGAAGACCTTGTTATCGTGTAACGTATTACGTAATAAATTATTATATCCACAAAGATTTCCAGTTAACGTCACAATAAATTATGATATTATATTCTCAACAATATCTAGTAAGCAATTTTTCATTCTATTTTATAAATTCATTGTAGAGGATATAAATTTAACTCAAAGAAGTTCGATAGAAACCGGTTACAAAGGTAGTTCAGTAATGTAGCTTAGAAGTTTAAAGTTTTCTTATTTAACTTAATATCTTTCTTATCAAGGGTAGATCAATTATCGCAATTAAAGCGCTAATTATACAATCACATATACTATATCTTTATTTTTTTTTTTTATTTCATATCTATCTAGTTCTGAATCTATCTTTATCTCTAAGAAATTAAAAAAATTCTATTTATCTGTCACATTTACGTGTACTAGATTTTTCAAGATCATCGTACGTGTTTTTATTTTTCTCTTTGATGATCGAAACAAATCTTTTCATATTTATCTTTCTCGATATACTTTATATTTTCTACGAATTTATTTTCTCTATTCCATATTCCTAAAAGGACAATGTACATTTAAATTGTGACACAATATGCCTTTTAATATCATTCAACGCTCCCTAAACCAGTTCCAATAAAATATTATTATTGGAAAGGAACTATGCTCTCCGTTTTTGCTATCAATCGAATAAATACAAAGATCAGAACGATCATAAATCGAAGGGAGTGGGGCGAGAAAAAATTTAACTTCAAAGCCAAGTCTCAAACAAAGAAAAAGAAAGAAAAAAATACACTGGGAAATATATCTAAATTCCTAGTGTTTCGCAAGTCGTTTCACGGAATGTTTCGCAGAAACGTTTCACGGTTTCAAGGAATTCCTTCCATTTTTTCCCCTCCCGCCAACTCCTCAACCAGTTCTCCGCGCCGGATATAATTGACTTTTCTCGATAAGACCGGATTCCGAGGCGAATTCGAAATGCTTTTTCACGGTGGTCCGACAAGGCGAAGCGCGTCTAAACGTCTCGCTCTTCCCGCCCGTTTCGAGACGATCCGCTTGGCGCGAGCAATGAAACTCGAGGCGTTTGCAACCTGCTCCCTGGCGCCGGTTACGCGTGCACGCTTCGTAATGCGCCGGATGAGAAAGGGATGAGACGCGAAAGCAGAACCGATAGCCGGCGAATAAGCGCGGTCACGTGCATCGTCATCCTTCGAGAAGTCGAATGTCGTCGTGGATGCCATTTCGTCGAAGATAGTTGGAAAAAGGTGAAAAGAAAACGCGAACGTTGCTCGTGAATATATATATATATATATATATATACATCTGTCTCTGAGTGGAACCGTTCGATATAACGCGAAGGAAATATTGTGTATACATTTAAAAATTAAGTATAATCCTTTGATGGAATAATATTTGGTATCGTATAAAGATTAACGAAAGATTCATCAAGTATTGTTTTAAGTACGTAAATACGAGTGGGATTTTGTCTTTGCCGAAGAAATGGATAAGTATTTAATCGACCTTAAGGAAGATAATTCTCTTGAGGATTCTATTCGTTAGAAGACGTTTTGATTGAAATTTGTGTTTTAAAATTGCGAAAGAAACGAAAGACAGAGGTGAGATGAGCGTATCGAATCGTGGATTAGCGTCGATTAAGGTTGGTTTTTGCTTAATTAGAATCTCTTGTGCAATCTTGAAATGCATACTCGACTAATCGAGAAGGATCTTGTACGTGCAACCGGACACCATTTGAAAGATATGCGGCTATATAATCCGTGGAAATCAGTACTTTGACGTTAATCGAATCTGCTTGAATTTTAATATCGCCATTATATCGCCATATGATAATAATAGTAGGTAATAATTTGTTAATATTTAAAAAATTTTAAACTTCCAAAAGTATTATTTTCAACGTTCCATATATGGGAATAAAATAAAAATGAGAATGTGCGAAAGAGAGCGTGAAACTTTTTCCAATATTGAAGTAAAGGAAATTGTTAAAAAATGAGATAGATAATAACAAGAAACTTGAGTGGGATAAAATCGACAAAGTTAAATAAAAAATAATAAAGAAGAAAATCGAAGAGAGTGAGAACTGTCAATGGAGTGCGCCAATAGAAACTCGAATGATTGTAATCATGACCCTGCACTAAACGCACCTAAACGCGTGTCAACGTTGAGACGGAGACGAGACACGAAACTGATGGCCCATGAATAAATATCTTCCTACTGTCAGTCGACTAAAACGTGCGCGTAAAAGCGAAGCGATCGTTCGAGTCGAGGAGAGGAAAATTTAATTTAGAAATTAGGTACACCGCGAGCGAAGTTGAACATTTTATATTTTTCAACCAAGGTCAAGGTATAAATTTATTCAACTGAATTATCATGCAATTACGCCACGCCACGCAATGCAAATTATTGTTCTTTTCGCCTAGTTTTATTAAAGAAGAGATTTACAATCCAGCGTGAATTTATGATCAACAATGTTCAACAATGTTTAAGTTAATTATTCCGAAATATACTTGAACGATTAAAAATTCATATTCTTTGGCGTAAAAATGTTTCTATTATTGCAACCTTTTGTATCTGGCGACGAGAAATAAATATCATTGTAAGTAAAATGCGAGACATTTACAGGAAGCTGAAAAACACTTATAATTTATTACAATACCTGCCTTGAATGCCTGTCTCGTGTACATAAAAACAGGAAAATGTTGAAATACTAGAAACTTCCTGGATTATTTAGCGGTGATAGAAGATTTTTCATGGTTTTAATTCGATCTATCAGACTTTACGCATCTATGATCTTTAAAGATCGGATCGTTCAACATCGATAAATGTTGAATATAATTATTATTTTGAACGATCATTGTCGATTAATTCTACATTCAACGTCAAAGACATACGAGAATCTAAATTTCATCTATCCAATTTGAATCATTAAGATGAAGAAATTTCCCTCGAATTAATTTTCCCTCTAATTGTCAAATTCCTCAAAAGATCACTTTCCATTACTTCCACAAAGGGATTCCTACTCACAAAGGAAGATAATATCCTCCAAACATCAAAAAAAAAATCAACTCCAACGCGCTCTACCAAAAGCCATTACACGGCAAAGTTATTTCACACTATACCAAGAAGAAGATGTTCCCTCTAAGTGGCATAGACAATCTCAAGCAGCGACGTGGGCGATAAGTGATGGATCTCGATCCTCGTGATTAATGAAGGATCCTCGACTCTGTGAAACGTGACAAAAAACGAAATTTGGATCGAGGATACTTCACATACGCTTCCTGAATCGGTCAAACACGGTTCAAATCCGCTTCAAATCTGCTTGGCCGATCTAAGAATACGCGCTATCCGCAGCATTTAACGGGTGGAATGCGTTTCGTGCGCACTAGTGGCACTTCCTAGACAAGCCTTGGGGATAGCATAAGAGTCTCGGCTCATCGGGAGAGGAGGGAAAAATCAGCCACAATTAAACCGCGTTATTTACGACAGACACGCGTCGTAAAATGAAAGCACGTCTTGCTTGTTTTCTTTATGATCGATCGTTAGCCAAACGACGCCTTCATCCTGGAAAAGTTGCGTCTTTCCGATCATTGTGATTCGTTATGTAACAGTTCGTACACGCGGGATGTTTCTTAAGAAATGTTGATAAATTCCGAGAAAAAGAAGAATTGCTCGTGATTTATTACATGTTGATGAAGTTAATGGTCACGCTACGGCTGGCAATTCTCCTCGGAGGCTTAGAACAATGGAGAATAGCTAGCAAATTGACGATAAAACAAACTAATAATAGGATGTGAAGAAAAGTAGCTTATACGTACAATTCGTACGAACGTTCATTATACAATTCACAATGAAATTTTAATCTTTTTCTTTTTTTTTTTCTATAAATCTTATTAGGATTCGATGTGTGATTTATAGGGAGCCTAATAAAATTTACCTGGCCGTAATAGATCGTAAATTTCAAACGCGGTATAAACCCAATAATTACTATCAATGGTTTGATAAATTGGTTACGGCAACGCGTCGAAATGTATTCTCGAATCGGAAATATGGATACACTTCTTTCCAACCCTTCATTTTCTATCTCTCTTTTAACCCGTTTCCATACACATTAAAAAGCGGTAGCTTAAAGTTTGATTGACACATTACAAGGCTTACGTATCTCTTATGATAATTAACGAGGGAGTGGTTAGATTCGTAGGCAATAAATAACTTCGTTAATCGGATACCATTTTTCCCTCGCAACGTGGCGCCTTCGCTGTTGTAGATCGTGACGCTTGTACCTCTTTATCAAGCGGGAAACATCATGAAAAATATATTCCTTTACTTTTACACCAACGGCAAAGAGAATTCCTTTTACGACCGACCACAATGTCGGACCATTTCTGACTCATACTACTTTGTTATTTAGGATTTATCTTCGTTTTACGCGAAACCGCATCTGACCCCCGCCAATGTACGATCGTCATTTTATCCGTCATAGTTCCTAATGGACAGGGGGGAAAAAACCGGTTTGAACGGTTTCGTCGATGAAATATTCGTCGTAATTTTGAAATACTGCCGATCATTAAAGGTGTACGCGTGGACTATTTAACTTCTCGACGACAACAAGGTCTCGTTAGCCCGTGTAAATGATAATAATAACGCTGATTAAACTAACGACAAGCGCCACCAGGATTCATTAGCTAGCCAACGCGAAAAACATTGCTGAATTTACGAAATACACGGCTTGCCGATCTGGACGTTGGACGCGTCCCGTGGCGTTTGCAGCTGTTTCAGACCGCGTGAAATTTGTCTCGTATTCAGACCTCGTGTTCGAGATTATTCATTATTTGTCGCAAAGTGTACGTTTCGAGAAAGGAATTGCCGTGTTGTCGTATTTTATTTCGAGTTACGTTTATGAATTATTTCATACGGTACGGTACGAATAAACTGGTGATAAAATGGACATTTGAAGAGGCTTGCATTCCGTACAGTTTTGTTACATTTAAATTTTAAACCTATTATCGTTTTCAAATCATCCCATTATTTCACGTTTCAAGAGTTTCGATATCAGATTATTCTTACAGAGAAGATACAGTGTATCGTTGCGATGATGAAATCTTCGAGAATATCTGGATAATGGCTTCTTGAATACTAGAAATCCTACTCCTATCTCCTCTTACAAGTCTATAAATCTCCAGGGGATCCATCTTTTTTTAACACTCTATAACTAACATAAGAAGAGAAGGCGTTGGAAACTTCTACCGCCTCTTTCCCCCTCCGTTTCCCTAACGACACTGCACTAACTCTTGACCAAACAAAAATGGATGGAGAGAGAGAAAAAAAAAAAAGAAAAAAGATTGGATGAAACCAAATCGTTCTCCACGAGAAATTAATTTACGAGCGCGGCCAGTTCTGTTTTAAGCATAGAAGCTCGAAAGAAAGTTGGCGGAGAAACTCCTACTCGAGGTTGGCGGCTCTCTTTCTCTCTCTCTCTCTCTCTCTCTCTCTCTGACTGTTGGTGTCGAGAAGAAATACACCGACACGCTTTCGACGAATTTCAGTGACACGCACGGATAAAGAGATGCTCCCAAAAAGAGTCACTCTTATCATCGTGACACGGATGAGACACGTTCGCGTGATACTTTTTATTGGCCCGTGGTGGTAAGCCCTCGTCGGTTTTCTCGAGAGCGGCTCGAGCGGGATCCAAGAGGAGAAACGAAAATAAAAGGAGGAAGGAAAAAAAGAGGAAGAGGAGAGAAGGATGGAGGAAAGAATCGAAGAAAGAGAGGAGAGGAAAAAAGGGAAGAAAAAGAGGGGGGCCGCGCGCGGCCGTGCTTTTCAGCATGTGCCGAGAACGCGGACGAGTTTAAAGCACGAGGCGCCAGATATCCTCTAATTTGTCTTTCAACGGATCACCTCCGATGGCCGACCGGTATGACGATTTTCGTGCAGGGTATAAATTATAATATCCTTGCACGAGTTGGAGGTTATCAACTGGGCGGCCTTCGTTGCGTTGAGGAATCGAGAAATTAATTTTCATCGATGCCGATTGAAAGTATAAAATGTTAGATGTTACGCATGGATATGCCATGGTAAAGTGTAACTATTTTTGTTTTCAACTGATAATTCATCTACAAGAAAGAAGAGAAATATAACCTATTATCAATTAAGACACATCTCGAAAGATAAAGTTAAAAGTGATGGTTAAATGCGATATCCATTGTATAGCGTGATATCATAATTTGAAATTTTGTGAATAAAATAAAAACTCGTCGAGAGGAAGCGTGTCTGGCTAAGAATATATAACTTTTACCAAGTCCATATTCAGTCGGAATTAAAACACTCGACTGAATAATTTATTCCTTAATTTCAAAACCAAGCCAAGCTTACAAAAGTACCATAAAAATCGATGACGTATCTAGCGTTTCAAAGAAGAGAGTCCTTTGAATCAGCATCAAAGACACCGCCTCCGCACTTACTCCCTCCCTCCTCCCCCTCTTTTTTTTTTCCTCTCCATACACGAACAGCCGGTCCAAACGATTGCACATTAATTTAATCTACGAGTTTGGCATTGAAGTTCGAGTCAAATTGGACCCAGATATAACACGCGTTAAATCACGTTTCGACGTTCCTTGGTTGTTAACATTCGAAATCTTACCGTCAATGATATCAGCAGAGAGAGCAGAACAGTTTGATCCATCTTGGAGAACATTCTTCTTCCGGTTCACGCTCCACGTATCATCTTCCACAAGCTTCTTCCCATTAATATTCTTCCAGATGAGATTCGAAGCGATTTCGAGAATAATTATTCGTCATTTTTCGAGCACGACAGTCGTTTTGCATAACACCACGATTCAGTTTTAATTCCCTCGACTGTCATTGAAGTCACGTTGCCATATTTCACTCGTACACACTCTTCTTCTTTTCTACTCGCACCATCGAATCGCTTTTATCACACCATTACAATAATTTAATAAAACTTACGTTTCCTTTCTTCGAGCCTCCTCCGATCTTTGAATAAAATTAAATAACGAATGAAGATTCCAGTGAAAAAGTGGTTCAAATTTCTTTTCTTTTCTTCCTTTTCTTTTGTCTCAAAGTTTAGTTTCGTTCTTAAAATTAAACGATAAATAATATTCTTCATTCAGAAATTTCGATTTATCCCTTATCTCTAAGATTTATCTCTATCCTATTTCTCAATAAAATACCTACTCTATCTGACATTACAAATCTGACATTAATGAATTTAAGAATCTCCATTCTACCTTTCACACCTCAAGCTTCTATATTAGCTTCTCACGATATTCAGTTTCCCTGGCAATTTTCCACGCCAACTTTTCCACCGATTCACCGATACGCGGATATTATTTATTGTTTCTCGGGTTACCTCTTATCCAACGTAGGAATTTCCACGCAGATATCTAAATTGTGATCGCGTTAGTGTACACCGGGATAGAAGGATAACGGAGATAAGGAAATTATTTACACTGTTCCATTAGGATCCAGGCAGGATAGAAAAAGATATGGGACGCTATAGTTTAAAGTATAATTACAAGAGACTGATAAATCGATGACCTTTTCTGATTTTTCGTCGCTCCTGTTTCCATTCTCGTTTCACGAAACGCATTTTCCTCGAGCGTAGGACGTGATTATTCCTTCCAATAAGAAATTGGTTAATAAAACTTGGTGCTGACAAGAATGATCGATAAGTTTCAAGTGAAATTACACAGTAGTATTATTATATCGAGCACGATTGGATTACACGATCGATTCGTTTCGATTTCGTAAGAGAATCGATTGAATTCCTTTATAATGAAACGAATAGTAGAAGAAGAAGAAGAAGAAGAAGAAGTTGTTACGCGTTGTCGTATTAATAAAAATAATTGGACGTGTGACGTGAACGTGCTGGTTTGATGATAATTAAGTTGACACGTGCTAATGACAAATACGTGTAACACACAGACGCAAGGCAATGTTTGGAGCGGTTTCATCGAGAAAGCGGAACGACAAAGTCTTGGAAATCGCCGACTATTTTTAGGATTGTTTTAAGAAAGGCGCCGTTTTCTGTACGGTTGTAGAATGGAGCACACCTCGACGGAAAAAAATATATTCAACGTTTGAACAATATTTTAATGCCGGTTGAAGGTAGGTGGAGGATCGGCTGCTATTTTTAAGCCGCGTCCTCGATTTCCGGATGACGCGGTGCAGCGCACATTATCGGCAAATTGATGTTTCTCGTTTTGTTCCGAGACGATCGAGACATTTTTCTTCTCTTTTTTTTATGATATTAAACAAGAAAATCTGAAACGATTCAAAGAACGCAATTAGAAAAGAATTTTCCCAAAAAATGATCGACTAAATTATCTTCCAACCAAAAACATTTCTTTTTTGTTATAAGATCGAAAGAAAAAAGAAGAATCATGAAATCGATCATACGACACACAAAAAAGCTCAAGTAGAAAAAAATTTCAAGCATTCCATCCCCTCCAAAAGAAAAAAAAGAATGATCAAACCGATTTCCCAAACACGCTTCTCTATCCCCTCTTAGAAGAAAAAAAAGAAAGAAATTCAACGACACCGATTTTCGAGTGGCTCCGAAACCTCCTATTCACTATACCTCAATATCTTAAGTACACCATCCGCTACTCGAAAACTCGATTCCGTCCAATAAAACTTTTTATCGAGACCGACTCACGAGCACCGCCATCGACGCACACGCGCATCCTACAACACGCACGCAACACTTGCACCGATAGGCAACAACACAGGCCCGTTTCGACGCGCGATCAAGATATTTTGCATCGTGAGAAACGAGTTATGATGCGACACGAAGGAAATTGGATATTAGAGGTGCCGTCGTTCACGTGTGTACGTATAAAGGCGCACATAATGCCTTCATGCTCCAGTTGTTAGTGAGCGTTAGACGGGAATCGATATTAGTCGTGCGTCGACCTGTCGAACGTAATCGTTTCTCCTACGTAGAATTATCTCTGCTGAAAGCGCGCCGGCGCTAGCCGGAAAAAAATATTTTTATCCCCCCTTCTCCTCCTCCTCCTCCTCCTCCTCGCATTCCATCCTTCCTTTCGTTCTCAATTATACGCGTATATAACGTAAGCGCGATATGAAAAGTTTCGACCCGCGACAAGCCGCCATTTTTATCGGCTGGCGCCAACCTCGTCGATGGTTCCAGTAGATCGATCTCAATTACGTGTGTGTGCCCCCCCTGGTTTACATTATCGCCATTTTTTGATCTATTGTTTATGGAGCCTTGTTTTTCGAGCTCGTGCCGCTGTTATAGGGATAGAGGGGATTAATTTATGGGCCCGGTATTCGGGGCCAAAGGGGATTAGTTTGTGTTTATTTTGCGGAATTGGAATGGCGCTGTGTGGCTGCAACACGTGGAATTTATGTAGCAAGAGGGAAATAAGAAGACGGAATTATTGGAGCTGTAATTACGTACATTCGGTTATATTTATATATATATACACACACGTTGGATTGCTTATTTTTCTTTTTTTTTTTCTTTCTTTCTTTCTATCGCGGCGATTCAATGAGGAAAAAAATTGAATTCATTGAGTGAGAGATTGCGTGAATTACAATCTTAGATATTTGTAAATCGTAAATACACCGTTTTAAAATCGGTTTGATAGAGAAGTTATGAGCTACTTGGTCTATAAATATGAGATTATTTTTCGTAGAAGATAGAATATATTATTACGTTAGCTACTTATGTTACAAGTGGTTACATTTGTGTGTTGCTCTATCTTTTTTTTTTTTCTTTTTTTTCGTTGGCGAAATTAATTTATGTTCGAGTAACTGTGTATGTGTTAGATTCAATTGGCATCGTGGAAACACGTGATGCAATAAAGTACAAGAAAAATCCGGAGAAAAATTGTATCCATACAAATTTATATAAATGGTAACATATTCTCGAGTCGATTACATATTTTATCCGATCTTTACGAGGAACATTAGCCAATTAGATTTTAAAATATTATTCGTGATATTCACTAGGAATGTTCATCGAGTTGGAAAACACGATTTGTTGAATTTGTTATTTAAGAAATTATTTAGTGGTAATAAAATTAGAGGTAATTAAATTATTAGCCGATTATTTATTAGTTTTAGGTGGCAACACGCGTGCATATTAATTGGAAGTTATTGCCGGTTGAATGTTGCACGTTCTAAGTAGCGTTGTAAGTGCGCGATAAGTAATCGAGTTGCGGGTGAATATGAATTTATGGGTTATGTATATTCGGTAGTTGTCTGTATATGTCATTCGAGCGAAATGGCGCCACAGAATACGTTCATGGCGCAACATTTCAGAAAACGAGCCGTCTATCGGTCAACGATGTTGTAACGCGGAGACAAAATATTAAACTGGGCAAGAAATTTTTGTATTTTCCGCTAACAATAAATTATTCGTCAATAATTATTTCCCTTTTGATCGTTTTAATCTTCTTTACTTCGATGATGCTGGTGCTAATTTTAAAAATTATCAAGAAAGGAATCTTTTTCTATCGAAACGATAATTTAAACGAATGGTAAATTTTACGACATATTTCAGAAAAAAAATAAAAATTCAAAATTAGAGATTGAACAGTATCTTTTATCGTGAATTTAAATGCTTCGTCTCATTTCGATTTAATTTTTATTGGGATTCTGTCAAGAAAGAATTAAAATTTCCATTCAACCATTCAATATTCCGAATATTAATTTTCTAAATTTATAACTCAAATTTTATCGTAACAATTTCTTCAGAAATTTTTCTAATATTACTTTATCTTTCAATAACGTTAATAATATATATTTTATGAGACAAGAAAGTAATTTACATAATCATCGAATCCCAATCTACGTGTTAATTATATTGGAAAATGGCCTCGTCAAACGACTTCCACTATTCATTGCTATGTCTATTTTTTTTTTTTTTTCACAACCGATGTTTACGGGACCACGTTACTTTATTACAGTAAGGGAACACGGCTGTAAGAATACCACCATTCCGATGGATCTAAGTAAGTACTTGCGCAAGTGTCGGTATAACGCGAGCCATCGTTTATTTTTACGATTATCGACCCATCGGGATCGTGAACTATTAATAATACGCGTTTGTGAAATGACCGATCGGCAGAAACGATTTTCACAACAAACAGAACCGATGAGATAATCGTGTGTGTAACAGAAATTAGGTCTTCTTCGTGATATTTGATAGTTGGGCTTTTTACGTTTTCAAGATGATGGATTAATCGAGGATTTTGCAACAAACAATGAATTCGATTTAAGGGCACGTTGAAATATTTCTGTTTTGACCTATTTCTAATCTTACAGAAGTGGAAAAGGATTTATTATTATTATTATTTTTTTTTTGTACTTTTTTAACACTTCGAATTGAATTCTGGAAATTGAGAGTTGTAATAGTTAACAGATTATATAATAATAAATACTGATATTTGAACAGAATGATTTTGATAGAAAATACACTCAATTAAAATTCATGGTTTGCATCATTATATGGAAATTTTGGATATCAAGGATGATACTTTTGATCGAGGTGAAAAAGTTAGAAGGTTAAATAATATTACGTGATTACGTTTTCACGTTTCTTCCGGTACGTGAGAACGAGATTCACGTGCGAAGAAGGGGCACAAAGTCAAGGCCGCTTGCATTCGTCCACGAAAATAGCTTTGGAAGCCGTCAAAGGGATCGTAAATTTAGATTTGTGTGCAGACAAAGTGCTTTAAACTTGGATTCCGCGTACGTTGTGATAGAAAAATAATCTCATGGTGTCGCGGCAGCGTGATGAGAGAAAAGGAGAAAAAAAAAAAGAGAGAGAGATTATAAATGTCTGGGACGAGGTTCACGTCATAGCTCGATTCGCAGAATTTTGCCACGATTTTCAGAAATATTCGAATCTTTAATGGGCCATCGTCGACACGTTCTTTACGTATCTTAATCTTGCTCTTTCAATTTGTCAACGTGTTCCAACACGATAAAATATCATCCTTGGCGAGGGAATACGTGTTAAATTCATGCTCGTCACGGGAATTCGATCACCTTTGAACTTTAAACAGTTGGAATTCGAACGACAAGTTGGCCGGCCGATGAGAAAAATCGTGTCGAGCGTGTACCAACATTAGTATCTGGTACAATACCGATGTAAAAAAAGATTCGAGACACGAGATCAATTTGTCATGGTGATCGTAAAATTCCAATTGAACAAGAACGAGAGGAGGAAAAGTTAAATAAGGTGAACCTTATCTTCCGAAATGTCGAAGTCTTTGTATATACCCTAAATATTAATATATTACGTATTGTTTGTCATGTTTTATTTTTGAAAAAAAAATTTCACAAGAAGAAGATCCATATGTTTGGATCCACAAAATTAAATTGCTAATAACAAATGTTACTATATAATTACTCGTTTCCCCATATATATATATATATGCATATTTAAATACGAACATGACATTTACTATATTCATGTTTGACAAAAAAAAAAAAAGAAAAAAAAGAATGCACTTGTACTATATTTCATAGCAAACCTTTCTTACAATCTAATCAAGATCAAGATCACAGAACAATTTTATTAAATGCCCATATATATAATTCTCCATGGAGCAAAACTAAATCAATAAACTATATTCAAGAGATTCACTCAATTAACACAAATAAGTATCACCTACGAAGAGATTAGAACGAAATTACTTGTCGTCACAATGTTTACGTGCGACGTAAAGATCGAGCATATTTTTTATTCCTGACTCGGTGGTGTTTACGTTTCCGTACCAAAACTCTCTCGAATCTCGTCTCCGCCGATCGATTCACGATTAATCCGAGTCCACGATAGATTCCAATCGATAGATTCACGATGCGATTCACTTGTCGGCCGTTAGATCTTTGAGATCAAATGAGAAGCCGCAGCGACGGTAGCGTGATGCATGTTACAGAATACCGAGAAGCGAGTTCCTCTGTCGTGCTTTACAGAGGTGTCGTGCCGAACTGACGGCTCCCGTCGGTGGAGGATCGACTTTATACAGCGGTGTGTCTCGCGCTGCTCTATGAACGCAGCTTTAGGGGACTCCACCTTTGTCTGTCACCTGACCACGCTTCCGATCTCATCTCTTTCCCATCCCTTCCTTCCGTTTCACCTCTGTTTCCATTTTTTTTTCCATCATCCCCCTTCTACATTTTATTCTTTTCTTTCTTTCTTTCTTTCTTTCTTTTTTTTTTTTCACTCGATCGAGAGTAGAAATCGTCGCGGATCGAGGAAGGAAATCGGTGAATTATTAAGCGGAATGGAATTTTCAGAGCTTGACTCATGGAAGTTTTTAAAAGCGAGGATAACAGCAATTGAGAACGGATGCTTTTAGCCTCGACTATTTCCTAGTGTTTTTTTTATTTCGGTGACTACGTATTATTTTCTTTTTTTAGATCCTTTTTTTTTTTAGATTTAATAAAACTCGGTTAGCGTTGTAATAGAAAAGCGAGGAAGATTCAAGAGATCTGTAATTTTTTTTAACATCGATCGAAAGTATCTGTTATAATATTCGGAAAACGTTTAAAAAACTAAATGCAAAGATTCGAAGAGGTTCAATTTTTCTTTATAATTTGTCAATGTATGTATATTCCAGCATAACAACAGTTAAACACTTTAAAAAATTCACGAGACGTAACAAGAGTTTAAAAAAAGCTTAAGTGGAGGATTCAAAGATTAACCCTGAAATAACTCGTTCTTCTGACAAAATGCAAGAAAGGAGCAAAAAGGTTGTCTCTTTCGCGTGTACTTCTTCTCGATAATGGATTTTTAACACTGGCGACGAACTCGATGCATCTGGTCCGGAGTAAAAGTAGCAAAGAATTAAGTGGTTCTTATAATGGTTGTTTATCGCGAAAGGAGCTTACGTGAACGTATAGTCGGTTTAACAGGCTTGTTTGTACCGTTGTGTCGTGATCGCTTTTTTTTTGTAAACTCTTCTGACTAGGTAACAAGAGATTTAACTAATTTTAGTCCCATAATCCACACGAGACGTGTGTGCATCGTTCGAAACGAAATACCGAGAGATCCTCCCACATTATCGGTATTTCTCTCACCCTTGAACTTTTGCTTTATACGAGTATTTCGCAAAATATGTTTTATTAAATCAGTTATTTTACGTATTAATGATCGAAACATCGAAAGTATTAATTATAATTTTATGAAGAAATTTTGTTCAAATCATAGCGTGTTTTAAATGAAAAAATATAAAATAAACTTATCTATTCTCTAAAAAGGTATCCACAAATCCAAATTTCTCTTTCGTCGTGGAAAATAAATTTTTCCAATTTTTAAATAAACTGAAAGTTTGAATAAACTTCGTAAAAATATTATTTCCTGAATATTCTTTTTTTTTTTTTAAATTAAAATAACAAACCTCCGGCTCGAAAATCAAAAGTTATAGATGATAATTTACATTCACAGTTCTCCATTAATTTCCACGATTCCCTTTTCATTCAGCGCGCACAATCACCGCCTCATTCCCCGTTTACATTTCTAAAAATATTCAAAAAAAAATATAATAAAATCTTTATCCACCGTAAATTTATCCCATCTCGGAACACAGCAGATATTATCTCGAGTTTAATACACTGTTATATACGTTTCTTTTCCTGCATCATCCGTTCCGAAGCGGCGTTGAAAATCGATCCTATAAATATCGTTGAATAATATCGAAAACCGATGTCACCGCTTCTACCAGAGTTCTAATACCGACGAGGTATCGAGCGAAAACGGAGAAGCGAGGAGATTCGACGAACGTGGTTTAGTCTTTCCCTCGTCTCTCGGGAAGGAAAAAGGGAGCAGAGCGAGCAACCGGTCGTAAGAAAAGATCGCTGATGATACGAAACGTGGATATAACGCGTAATCGTAGTTATGGACGCATCCTGAATAACGTTAAATATTTATACATTATCAACTGCATCGATATCAATACCGGAACCGGTGTTTCTCGCGATCTCGCTTATGGCGTGTCGATCGATTCGATGATTTGCTCTTGCTCGCTCGAGATATTCTCTTCTCGATTATAAATGATTTGTCGACATTTTTAAAATGGATCTTAGAATCATTTTGATTAATTAATTTTAATTTTATTTTTTTTTTTTTCACTTCCATTTTTCATTATGAATTTACTTCTTCTTTTTTCCCCTCCCTCTCCCTTTTTAATTAAAAGCTTCAGATTATTTTGACCACTCGACGAAATTTATTTGATTCCAGTTTTATTGAACGAAATTTGAATTTTTTTTCTTTAATGTTATAAAAAGTATTTTTTCCCTTGATTTTTATCAACGAATATCCTGATCAAAGACAATATTCGCCACGCGAACGATACTTTTCACGGACACGTCGTGCACGTAACACGATATTAATCTCTTTCAGAAATACGATACTAATATTTCACACTACTTAAACTCACATATTCACATTAGAATCTTCCATCTTCCCACATTGTAATACTTTCCATCTAATATATTTAATAACATTATATTATGGTAATAATATTTCCAAATCGTTTATTACGTAATCTGTAAGTAAAATTTACACTTTACGTCACAAATATATTTTTCGCAGATTAACGCAACAATATCTGCTGTTCTTGATATCCAGACCTCCAATGTTCCGCTTCTTTTCGATTATTTATCGCCTAATCGAGCACGCTATGCTGAAATATATCACCACGAGTATTTGTACCGTTTGTATTTCGAGTGGAGGCCATCGATTTATTATCCTCGTACAATGTTTCCGTTGAGCGTTTTATATCAGCCTTACCAAGATGTGCCATTTCGACTACTATCAGAACAATCTATAAAGAGATCACCGACAAAGTCAAACACCCCATAAAATTCATAAACACCCCTTTCTCGAATCGAATTAATCAAGCCAATTTACATTCATTAACCTATGAACCATCGATAAAATCAAACGATCCGCATAAAATCCCTTTCTCCCTCCGCGAATTAATCAACTTCACTTTTCGAATTCGTTTAAAAATCAACTTCAAATTCACTCCGTCCACGCGCATATATGGGTGAAACGAGCATAATGATCAAAGATCGATATCGTTGCCCCAATTACTCTCTAATTCCAAACAAAATTACAATCCATGGATCAATAGGACTCTTTATTACATACCTGTTCTTATTCCTCGGGTGGATAGTCGGTAATCAGTACAGCTCAATCGATCCAACTTCGATGCTCCAATTTCGAGGAAATTCGAAATCCACAGATCCCTTCCTCCCCCAGGTGTTCCTGCACTGGATGGATGGGATCGGTTCACGCGTGATCAAGGGAGAACGAGAACGAGAGATCGGTAATTAGCGATTTCTCAGCGGTGCCGATCTAATTTTCCACCGAGCAAATTATCGAGTGGCGCGTAGATAGAATTAGCCGCGTCGGTCTGGCTGATATCGCTAAATTGCTGCATTCCTACGAGACGTCCGGAGTGCATCTCCCTCGTTATATCATCATCGTTCATCAGCCTCTGGTCTACGCGTCGTATATAAATATATCGCGTTTGGATCATCCTCTTGATCGCCGATCCACCGGGGATAGATGTATTTCCGATCGAGTTGCTTGCGAATTTTCCTCGATCAACAATGGCGTCGATCTTCTCAGTTTATTGCAGTTATTAAGAAAGAATAGGGAGAAAGGAAGGGAAAAAGAGAGAGAGAGAGAGAATGTTGGATACGGAGAAGGAAAATGTACGAAGAGCGAAAGGGAAGCAGAAGAAAAAAACTGAAGGATAGCAACAACATTAGAGCAACGAGGCAAAAAAAGATGTGTATATATATATATATATAGGTGTTGTGAATGATGATCAGAAACAAATTTAGCTGGCTGAAAGCCAACAGGAATGAAAGGTTAGCAAGAAACGAATCTAAGAAAATTAAACGAATACCTGTTGCAATAAGAGAATCAAGATGAGGTGAAAATCAGATTCGCGTTGATGACATTCGCGATTAACTCGCGCTGCAAATCATATATCAAAATGAAATGTTTATCATTGTTAAAATATCTTATAATAAAGCTTGTTCCTTTATCGATAAAATCTTGGTCTGGTATTAAGTGCATAAATCAATAACGATCGTTACCGAAGATAAGCGAAATGGATGTAGGGAGGTGTTATTTATTTGAAAATCACGGACATTTTCTTTGGACCGATTCCACGCTTTGACGAATCACGAAACAAGATGCGGTATTATTTGCGATATTACTTCAAATGTTACAAACGTATCAATTATTCATTCGAATGAATGAATGATGTTACTTAAGAAATCGAGTTTTTGATACTTGCATGTTTCATGCTTTTCTATGAATATTCATAAAAAATTGTAAACCGTTTATTTGTTTTCTCTGTTTAAAATCGAATATGTACATTTATATTAATATGTACTTTGTTTAATTAACCTTTGCTTCTCGTTTGCTTATTGAGATATTTTAATGGACTGTTAAAAGAATCTGTTTTTGAGTATAAGCAATGAAATTTTATATTCAAATATAAAATCAAAATATTATGCATTTTACAGTCGCGAACATTTGCGAAATATTTCTTCTTCAACAACAAAAATAGAAAATTATTCATGTATATATATATATATATACTTTTAAAATTAAAAATTTCATTGAATAAATTTACGATAAAATTCATGAAAATATCTATACCAGAATTAATAACGAATTTTATTATTTATTTATTTATCGATATTCTATAGCGATATTTTTAGATCGAACCTTTTCCTTTTTCCGAAATAATCGTCCAAGACTTATTAAACCAATTGGATACAATTATGGCATGGTGAATCAACAGCTACCTGCTTTTTTATCATCTCTACTGGCAGTGTCGTTGACTCGATGACACGACCCATTGGTATCATTAACGTTGCATCATAATTGTTCCACTGAAGCGAGAACGATCGATTGATTTACACGTTGAATAACGAGCGAAACAAGAGCAAGCAGTGCTCCGTGTCGAGATCGCGTCCATTTTACCGTGTCTAAAATGTCGAATAGTCATTTGGTATACGTGCGTAATAACTTAAAACACGTCAATATTACATTAACCAATACTCGGAGGGATCTGTGATTCGAAGCCACTCCTCGAAAGCGAAATTTTAAATTACACGATGTTAAATACGTAAATATTAGCACAATATATTCCTTTCGCTAATTAATTTTTAATTAATAAACATCTCGATTCTATAGCAATGATAATTACCCGCTAATATTTATAGCTAATAATAAGTCATAAATTGAATAATTAACTTTCAACTGTTTGTGTTTCTTCTGTAGAAATTCTTCTCTCCTACGTAGTAGAATAGCTGACCCCCCCTAATCACTCGTTACCTTACTTTCGTAATTTATTTAGTTGTAAATTGTAATGCTTCGACTTCCATTAATAGAATAAACTTGTTCCGTTTAATTCTCATTTAAACAAGACATTTCTCGACGAAAGAAAGTCTTTTTCATTTCGCAATCGACTTTTATCTTTTTCTTATTCTTCACTGTCGCGTTACAATGATTACAGAGTTACATTTGTTCCTCCATCACGGAAGAACGACCCATCACCAGCGCCGCATACCTCGAGAAACGTTGAATCCTCGCGTTTTAATCGCGGCTACCGTTTACCAGGTGTATCTCGAAGCCAAGGAAAATCATTTTCTACCTTGGTATTACTAATTCAAGCTTCTTCGGATGATTGTCCCGGTGCATCGACGTTAACTCATATCGAGCGCACGTATCATTCAGAAGCCAAGATTGCAGTAATTGCTCGCAATTTACCTTGCAAATCGCAATAAATAGTTTCTTTGTACGCGAGCCCGTGCAACTTTTATCTGCGTAACGCGTTTAGAAATATCTTGACGCGATGCAGCATCGCGGTTGCTCCAATTTTTCCAAGATTCGCCGACCGTTATTTATTAAGGCATGGAAATAAACGGGCAATTCATAACGCGTTAATAACATCCCGGGCATAATTCATCGCTAAAATCCGCTCTACGAACAGCTCAATCGCTGCTAGCGAGGTTTAATATTAGGCGATGACCTAAACATCTAAGGTATTCTCAATGCGACACGGTCCGGCTACGAGGAACGAGCTTTATGCAATACAATTTTTGAGCTTAGACGTTAGGATGGAATGAAGATATTAAAATTGGGTCTAAACATTCTGCGATAATTCTAACGAAGAGAAATCTTTACTTTAAATTTTTTAAGATTTAATATTGTAAAAATGTTTATCTTCCAGATTAAAAAATATGTAGAAGTTATATTTTCTGTCTAATTTTTTTCTTCTTCTATTATAAATTATATATATAATTATATATATATTCGAGATAATGAAAGTAATAATATTAATTTTAAAAGTATTTGCTTGCAGTATTTCGAAGAATTTGTTAATCAAATTCGGATGATTTGCTTGAATTTCAGTATAATTAAAATTTATCTAGTATAATACATTATTATTAAACATGTCGCGATATAAAATAACAACCATTATAAAAATTGAAAAATTTGATGAATATAGAATGATAAATAAAATTATAACTCATGTATGTAAATATGTTCAGTATATTTTAACAAAAATTTTATAAATGTTTAAATGCTACCTTAGAATATCTTGGTAATATATTTGGTATCAGTAAGGTTATGGTTTCAGATAAATACTATCATTAAATCATTTTCAGTGTTCTATTTTCGTTGTTGTTTAAATAAAATAGAATAATTATCTATTTTAAGTAACTAAACCGCTCACTATCAGTTGACTTTTTAATGGGTAATTACGGTTTAACTCTTCTTTTTCACGTTGAAACATTGTATTCAAAATATTCTCTAACTTCATAATATTAGAAATTCAATTATAAACATTTTACTAGATGATGATCTGTAATGTGTATACGATTTAACTATGTAAACAAAACATTTGGATAACTACGTATCTAATTATTAATCCTTTGTTATTTCACGATATTTCAGATACACAAACTTTACTCTTAAATATGTCGCTATAATATACCTTTCACAACGCAAAGTATCATTCGAAGCAATCTTTGAAAATAGCGTCTAAGAAACCTCCATTAAGGAATCCATCAAAATTCATCCTCATTTATTTCCCGGGAATTTAATAATTATTATACGTATTATAAATTTTATTACAAAACTCTCTTCGGAGTTTTAATACATTCGCATCATATTCTAAAAATTCTCAAATCAATTGAATGATTTAAACGTTGAAAACGTGAAAAGTCTTGAATAAAATTCTTAAGGTAAGAAAAATATAAATTAATTATTAATATCATGTGAATTAAAAGGATTCTGAGAATACGTTTTACGTTTTCAATTTTTCTATCGAAAGATCGTTCAACCGGAAAATCAAGACACGTTGTTCGTTTCTCTGTGAAGTAAAGAAAAAATCGATCCGTAACCCAGACTGATAGGATTGCGTCACATCGTCGATCGATCGTATGAAAATTCCTGGAGGCGTTTTCACGTCGAAAACCGCATTTTAGCGAACACACGAATACCCTGGTCGAACGTCGGGCGTGTGCCACTTTTGTGACGTCGAGAGCGCCATTTAGCGTCATTAATAGAGTTGCATCAGCGTCGAGTGCACGTCGTGATACATCGATAGGAGTGGTTCGGCAAATAGATCGGGGCTGAAGATACGTATATGTACGCAAGGGAGAGAGAAAGGAGCACACCCATCTAAGCTTCGACATTTCTGAACACAACCGTGACTACAGAATGATCCATATGAATGATTTTCGTTTTCTAATTTTTTGATTTATGATATACATTTTTTTTTTCATAATACAATATTGTTAATTTCGTTTATTAATAATTATTTATTTTTATTTATCACCAGTATAATTCAATACTTATTGTAAATTAATCGTGGTTTATTGTTTACAGGTTTTAATATTTTGTGCCACACCTCGATATCTTGAAGATTTTTGTTCAAGAAATATATAAAGAGATTTAGTATTTAATTTTAAATAAAATTTAATTTTTAATTGTTCTTCAAAATATTCAAGTTGTCTTTTTATAGGCCTGCATCCATATTGGGAAACTAGCTTAGGGAATAGTTTATATTTTTAGTAATAATAATAAAATAAATGTATTATCACATCTGCTACGCACAACTTTAAATATTAAAATTAAAATTAAAATTTATATATTTTATATTGCTAAGGCATTTATTATAATATTACTTCTCGATCATATATCTCATTAATTGATACTTGCTGTCCAATATATTGTAATATATTGTACCAGACTTTTGTACTAAAATTTGTCACACGCGTAATGCAATTAAATTTCGCAAGTCTAAATTTTATATCTAATGGACTACGAAAAAAATGTAACATATATTGCTGTTTAAATTGTACATAAATTATACGCTTGATAAATTATATCGTTGCCCATGCACTAAGAATTTCAAATGGACCAAAGTAGAATCGAATATTTTAAAAATCACGTCAAAACATTTCCAAGAATTCTAAATCAATCGTACTTGACACTAATCCAGATTATTCCAGATTAATAAATCGATCGATAATATTACTTTATTCCAGTTTCTCGCTTTCAAGAGTATTAAAATATATCAAGTTTTTCTGAAAAAAAAAAAGAATAAAATATCTTTAAAAGAAAAAGATAATATTAAAAAATATATTATATTAAATATTAGATATTTAAAGAAAAAACAAACAAAATCATCTCCTTTTATTTTCCAAAATATTTATTCTCCACATCCTTTTCTCAAATTACAAAGCTGTTAAACGTCTCATAAAAGATATTTTATTCATCAAAAATCATTCGTTTTCCATGTTTCTTCAAAACAACTTCAATTTCATAAAATTGATACCAAAATACCTTTCTTTCCTAAATAAATTTTCTAATCGAATGATTCTAGGAATCGTGGCGCCCAAAAATCGTTTGTCAATCTACCAATTATCATCGCACGAATCTATCTCCACGGAGGGAAAACGACAGAGTAAGAAAATGGAGGAACGATCGGCGTATAAATCGTTCTTCTAGTTACGACAGTGAAAAAGGAAAGAGAGAGAAAGAGAAAAAAAAAGAAAAAAAAAAAAAGAAGGAACGGAACGTTAAGTAAAAACGAAAGCGCGCGGTGAAAGCAGGATCATGTAAAGTACTTACACGACTGATAATTACCGCGTCGAGTTGTAAAACGTTGATAGAGAAAAAAATTAAATATCAGAATATGGTAAAAAGTAAAGGTCGTGCAGTAATATTTTCGTGTAATTTAGACTAGTACGCGATTCTTTGTTTATTAACAGCTCGTGTACGTGCCTTATTGTATTATTACGGCCTATTGTATAATACGCCTAGACACTTAAGAAACAATTGTCTCTAAGGCGATTGCATGGTCGGTCGATCGTGTTTGTTAGGTAGCTGCTATTATCGCAATATAATTAATTTTCAACAAATGATGGAAAATAAGTATAAATGATAGAAAATGTGATAATTATTTAAGTGGGAAGTTCTTAAAAAACCAAAGATTTTCTTTGATGAGAAAATTGAGAAAATAAAATTCTGTTGCAGCAGTTTGATAAAAGAAATGTTATTAATCGAATATGTATATCATGTATAATATTCGAATGAAAAAAATAAAGAGGAATATTTGTAATTTAAATTATATACGAATACGTTAAACGTACTTCATAATAAGAATATCGATATAAAAGGTAAGCTTGAATGCGTAATATTTATTTTAAAATTAAGAGACGTAGTAAAGTTACAAACGGTTGCTTGTTTTTCTTTCAGTTGATCGATGGGAAACGTCGAAATATTTCTATTTCGCAGTTATTCATTCCAAAACATTGAAATTTAAATACGTGACCGATAAATTCAAGGATCGATCCAATTTCTATATTTTCTACTTTTTCAACTTCATTCAGTGACAGCTATTTGTCTTCATTTGTACTATGCTGCTCATTGATCTTGGCAGAATAAGGTCTCCTTAGTGTAAATTCCACCAACTCGATGATACAAAAGCCGCTTTAAATGGAACATTGATTAATCTTATTAGGCAAGTATAAACTGATCTGAGGAAATCTATGTGAAATAAACTTGTGTGAAAGGAGAAAGAGGTTTAATTCTAAATCTAAAAAAAAATATCGACTTCAACATTCTTTCTTTTAATTTACAGATACCTATGTCGAGCCATAATTTCTTTATCATCGGTATACACAATTAAGGAAAGTAATTCAATCACAATGAATCTATCGGAGGGTCATTGAAGCTCGTTTTGAGAAATTACTATCCACGATTATTTCACGTGGAACAACCGATAAAATTTAATGCGACGCTGGGTCTCTTCCACGATCCTTTGAACACGGCTGCGTAACCTGTTCTGAAATCATTAGATTCAATCTAGACACATGGTGATTCCACCGGTAAAACGGAAGATATCGATTCTCGATGGAAGCTTAAACATCCTGCTTACCATAGTTTCAACGCATTCCTCCATATCATTCCATAATTATAAGGTAAAATTAATTACGATGAAATTATTCATCGTTTATAATGAATCGTTATCTATTCCCTATGTGCATAATTCGAATAAATTTCCCAAAAAATTCGTGTTTCTTATCATATCTCCACAGAATTTGGAGAAACAACGACATAAAATATTATATCCGTAATTACAACGTGTTTCAATTTCAATCTCCAATATCCAATATCCACCTTCTAATCTCTCTATTACTAATTTTTGTATCTGGTTCAGCTTTTACCGTGAATTCGTATTCTAATTCTAACAGATATAATTTTTTTCAGTGCACAGACATCATCGATCGACCGTGTCCATTTTCCATAATTGTTCTAATTTATCGCCCCATTCGATGTTATCGGAGCGTGGCTTATGGAACGAGTCACAGTAACCAGAGGACTTTAATGATCTTAATTCTTGTTCGAGGGAAAATCAATTCACCGTACTCTTGATCTAACCCTGGTTAGAGTTTGTTTCCCAGGTTTCAAACGAATATACGACTTCCTCTTCGAGAAAAGTCGCCTCAAACTCAGCCTCTGCGCGTATGTAGAAGAACGTGAGTATTTGTATCTGTTTCATAGATGCACAAGACTGACTATGCCCCTACGGCATCAAGTTTTGCAAGAATTTGTAATCTCGTACATTGTATCTCGAGAAGCGATACGGTATATAGTTCGGGGTTTATTGCATTCGGTAAACAGACGGAATATAAATGTATCTTGATCTCTCCCACTCTCTCTTTCTTTCTCTCTCTCTTTCTATCTTTTTACAGGACGTCGAATTTGCAAATTATAAAGGTCGATAAGGCACCGGGGGGATATACAACGTGCTCTGATTGTATTCAAAATCGCATTGTGCTTCTCGAAGATTAATATTATCGATATAGTTTATGGATATCTGTTATATACACGGTTATATATACGCGTATAGATAGGAATTTCTTACGTTGGCTCCGGAAAGGTACAGCAGATACATCTTCTTACCGGGAGGGAGAAGATGTATGTTTGTGTGCTAAATAGGGGTATGTTTATCTGTTAAAGCACGGAGTGGAATGGAATTTGCTTCGACGTTTCTAACCCTTTGCGTATTAAAATACGAGCCATTGTGGAAAATGTATATATTATTACTCTTTTGTATGGATTAAATATATCATTCGTTTATCTAATCTATCTTTCATCAATTGGAACGATCATAAATCTGATACGATAATAGCTTTTATTGGGCATAAAATTTTTGGAGATTGGATACATTTATTTAAAAAAACGTGATCTCGTGGATATATTATAAGTGGATATATGAGTGTATTATACAAATTATTGTATAATACCATTTGACTATTTATCATCGATACTGAAGAAGTCTTATATAATCCAAGACTTTGTAGCTTTTTGTCTTTTTTGTAACAAAGGATGGTTAATTACACAACGATAATTTCGATCAAATTATAAGTATATTTACGCATTGTCATCATGCGTGTAACTTTTGTGCAATATAATTTTGCCATATATCAATACATTGGCAATACATTGAATAACAGCCTTGAATATTTGATCATTTTACTTTGAACGAACCGCGTGTTTATTCGCTTGCCTGTACTACTTGGATATTTCCATAGTTGCATTAGTCATCGAACCGTAGATAATTTGAATTTATAAGATCACGAGAAATTCTATTCTGAACCTCGAATAGATTTCTATCAGGCACTGCGGGAAATCAGGATTAATACAATGTTCCCTTACATGCTTTTTTACTATTCGATCTTATGTACTGTTTAGAATGATTGTATTATGCATTATGAATAATAAATGGCGTGACTTTTGAGATTATATTTTTATATTTCTCTGAAATGTCACGTAAATACTTTATTTCCTAGAATATTAATTTCTTTGCTTTATCGTGAAGAATTCATAAAATGTTATTTATTATGATATATCGAGCAATAGTCCTTTAGGAAATGAATTGTATGTCAAAAATTTTCAATGTTTGAATTCGAATCAATCAGCATTCCTTTACTATCGATCGTCGATTAGAAATTTATTTTCGTGTGTCAAAATGAATTAAGTAATGTCGAAAGAGGTATGTCGCGCCAATGAAACTTTCATTGGTGTAATTTATTGTCTAGCTCCACGATACCGAATATAAAAGTACAGTAATGTTTTTTCGAATGACCACCCACGGTGTGAACATTAAATATTCTCACTGATTAAAAAACAACTTAGAAACAGTGATTTAATCGAGTTAACATATGTCAGAGATAATTCGAAACTATGAATCATGTTCTTTTTCGTTTAAAATGTTTCTCATAAATGGTATATTATATCATAGATGTTTGTGCAATTTTAAAAATGAAAAGTAAGTAAAACAAATCTTTATTTAGATACTTTTTCTTCTCTTTTATTAAAATTTATTTACATTTCGTGATTATTATGAATTTCTTATCAACAAATAGTCAAATTTTATCTACTGTCAGAAAAATAGAAATTCATATATGAGAAAAGATTTGATTGATTGAAAAATTTGAAGATTGAATTTAGTATAATCCGTATAATATAAATATTAATACATATAATAAATTTTAATTGACATACTTGAGAATTATGATAATCAGTTTTTTTTATAGGTAAATATTGAAAGCAAAATATCGATAATCGGTGAAGAAGGAATCTTGCTACAGTAACGATTAAACTGAACTTCAGAACACATCTTGCTTCCATTTTATCCCATATTTTGCTTGAAAGTATTCACATTTTATATTAATAAAGATTAAAAACAAACTTCAAATTAACAAAACGTAATTTCAAAAACCGAATATTTGAACAGAAATTTTTACGTTAAATAACATAAATAGGGAGAATATTTAAATATTCTATTTTGTTAATGATCATAAAAAGAAAACGTAGTTTTAAAATTATAAAAAAATCTCAAACGATTGATTCGATGGGCAATTATATGAGGCCTACCGATCCTTTAAGTCTTTCTCTTCCCAAAGGTATCAATGTTGACACGTCCCCTATCAAACGATCGAAATTACCCATCATTTTCATCATTGGAGGACCGGGATCTGGAAAAAGTTATTATATTTATTTCATTATCACATAACCTTAGAACTTCGTTAAATTTTAACTTTTTTTTTTTCATATTTCACGTTGAATTTTTTGAAGATAAATAATAGAATAAATAAAGTTAACGCAAAAGAAATATACTTGAGAGATATTCTAAAGAAATATATTTAATGAAAATAATAAAAATATGAAATATGAAAATCACGTTATTTTATTATCATCTATTGTTATTATCGTGTCAATATTATATTATTTTATTTTTTTACTCTCGTTTCTAATTATCATTTTATTCGTTTTAAAATTTTATCTATCTCACTTACGATCTATTCTCATTTCGTTAAATCCCAGTTAGATTTTCTAAAAATTGTGAAACAAAAAAAAACGAAAGTCTTTTCATTCCGTAACTAATAATCGATCATTTCAGGGACAATAACCACACACGTGGCGGAGAAGTACGGTTTCGAACGTATAATATCCACGGATATTATTCGAAACGAAGTGTCCAAACGATCGGATAAGGCCTACGCTCTGGCACGTTATTTGTCGAGGGGTCAACTGGTGCCAGAGGATGTATTAGTGGAATTGATCGCGATAAAGATGCTGGAGAACATTCACAAGAAGAAAGGATTCTTTATAAGCGGATTTCCCCGGGATAAGAAACAAGGTAAAGTTTTTGATAAAGAAATACGAGCACCTGATCTCGTCTTACTTCTGCATGTTCGAAATTCCGTAATGACCGACCGAGAAATGGCAAAAAGCGTGAAAGCTACAGAGAGAGTATCCGTCACTTTCGAATATATCAGAAATCGGATCAAGGATTTCCATAGGCGGAGCAAATCTATACTTAGACATTACCGTAAAGTCTTGGTGATAATCGATGCTGAGCCTGAAATAATGGTCGTGGTCGAAAATGCGTGTGCAGTTATAGATAATTTTTTAAGAAAAAAATTTGGAGAAAATTACCCAGTCTCAATGCCATCGACTTCCAAATAAATTTCGAAATGATAGATTTTATTGTCTAATGTTTGTATGAAAGATCTTTTACATAAATGAGACATAATATGTTATTTAAGAGAGACTTTACTCAGAGTGTGTTAGATTGTAAATTTTTAATTTGATTAGATGTAATTTAAATGTTAATTGATAATAGTGGACGTACTGTAAATAGAAGAAGCATTGTTAATTAAACAAGAAGAATATTTTTGCAAGGAAATATAATTTTTTCCCACATCGTTAATATTCATCTTTAAATATATGCAGCCGTTCAAAAGTCTTAGAATTTTTCAATAGTTTTTTTATCATATTTATTTGAAAGTTGAAAGAAATTAAATACCTTATACGATAATATTGTTCTAAGACTTTTATGTTAAAAATATACATTTGATATTGTATGAAATAATCTTTGACTAAGTGCAATCTAAATATTAAGATCAATTTAATTCTGTTTAAATAAATAATTAAATAGTGGATATATATACATATATAAAGAAATCAAACGACGACTTACTCAATTTTAATTATTATCGTTGATAAAAAGCAATTTTCAAATAAAATTTTCGTATTAATTTTCTTTTATTTAAATAAATATTACACGATAAATATAATTAATAGTAAAAGACATTATTTGATAAAATAAATATTAGATACGAATTAAATCTTTTTGCATCTCAACCAAGAAATATGGAATAAAAAAGCCTCGTTCAAATTGATCTCTCCATAAACCAGAATATTTTTCATTTTTAAATTAATAAATGTATTTCACGCGATTGTAACTTCTATTTCCTCGCAATTTCACAGGTAAACGGATATAATTGGCAAACTAACTGTTCGAAATAATTGGCAAACTAACCGTCGACCGCATATTTTTTCCATTGTACGTACGAAAAATGTTTTTGATGGCCACGCATGCCCACCTACCATACGTCTGTATTTATTCATCCCCTGTACGCGTTTTCCGCTCATTTTAATCAGTAGATGGATGGTTGCTTCTATTTATGAGCATACGTATACACGCGGAACGTCTCTTTCCCTGTACGAAAACCCAACTCACCCTCGTATCAATCGCTCGTGTGTAAGTGCACATGATTCGCTTGCCGGATATATTCATAAACACGCATGCACTTTACGCGGCATCTATCTGCACATGAATGGTCCATCGTATCTCGGCGGATGACTGATAAAACAGTGTTCGCTTGTGCTTGTGCCACGGATGGACGAAGAATTTTCGAAACCCAGGAAATTGAATTTTCTAAACGGTAAGACACACGAACATATATGTAAAACAAAATTGTAGGAAATAATAATAATGAAACAGAGACGAAATAATATTTTCCTAAAAAGAAAAAAAAAAAAAACTTCATTCCGATATATACAATCTTTCTTGTGTTCTCGACTTGATTAAAGATTTAGCGCAATTAAATTTCCAGAAGAAAATATAAGACCTGGAAGCCAAGGATATACCGTACTCCATCAATTTTTCCATTTAAATCCCCCAAATCCTTAGTCATCAATTCCAATTACCGGAAGCACCCTTCACCCCGACAACAATTTCCCTCAGTGTTTCTCACCTTCGATTCACGATACTCCTCACCGCGACTCGTCCTCCCTGGGCATCTTTTTTAATCATCCCCTTTGTATCCGCCCCTGGAAACTCGACAAAGCGTCCGCTCGCACACTCGCTCACCGTTTCCACACGGTGTATACACGGCCGGTTATCGAAGGGTTGCTGTGTGTTGGGGGTGGGTGGACGGGCGGTTGGCTGCGTTTATGAGGATACGGGCTCCGAAATTGAAAAGCACCCCAGCGAGAGGTAGGCGAGGGTGTTCGTGCAGCAGTCATTGACAAGCGAAAGACCGTATCAGAGGGTAATCCTATTGGTGGACGGCCGCGTCGCGACATCCAGGCGTCATTGGTCCGCCTTCGAGCTATGGGGCGTGGCCTCGAGTTCCTCGAGGGTTCCTGTGGAGGGGTGAGAATGCCTGGTTGCATCCCTGGCAACGATTACGGGAAAACCACAGGGTCGTTCGACGGTAGGAATCCAGCATGGCGGACCTGGCAACCCCTCCGAGTGAATTCACTACCACCACAACCACCATCACCACCACCACCTTCACCACCATCACTACCACTAGCATTACCACCAGAATACCGACTTCGCCGCTATTATCGAGGCCACTGCGATGCTATTCACCACTAAACCGGCCGGGTAGTAGATTTCGCTCGATTTGTCCGGGGGAACACTTCAGGAATCGGAAGTTCGATCGGACGATTAATTGCTCCGTTAACTAGTCTTTTCAGAGCACGACTCTTTGACGACGTCGCGGGAATACAAGATGCTATTCGAGCCGTTCCACGTTAGGAGAATTCGGTTTGACATTTATCGATGGAATTTCTATCCCTTTTCATCATTTATCCATTACAAACATTACGAATATGGATTGAACAATAGAATCTGTCGTGTATTATGTCATACATTAACGTCCCATTGTTCAGAAATCGATCCATCCATCTAAAAATTAGTGACGTTCGATTAAAATAACGTTGCATCGACACATTCCACGCCGAAATCTCTCATCCACTACATCCAATTATCCCCTTCTCCGGATCGATCAATCCTCGAAAAAAGATCTGCTGCGACCTAACTCAAAAGGCATTTTTTCGTCGAATCGCTCCGCTTCCTCGTGGATTCGACTTTTCTTCAGCAACGCCGGGTATCGTTCAACTCCGCTCCGATAAAGGGGATGCTCGAAGCAGACGGGAGAAAGAAGGGTGGAAATTGAGAAAGAGACGGGTTTCACTACCACGTAGCCAACGATCAACAATTGCACGACGTTCAGTTGGAGAAGGTAGGCGTCGTCTCGTGGCGACGTAACACGGGGTGGGGGGTTGGAGCTTTGGCCAGGCGTCAACCGACGCGAAGGGGCGCGCGCAGGCGCCGCGACGAGCGTCGTCGGCGAAGCGCCGCGTCAAACGTGCCGGCTATAGGTTAAATCCTCCCGCTCCTCGTTTTTGTTGTTTTTCCGCCGTTGCCTCCTGATCCCGCCTTCAAAAGTGCCAACGGACCAATCGGTGGCCCGTGCTCGCGGGTCGAGGCACCACTTCCAGCCACCAACGACGTCGACCTCTCGTGATACGGGACGATCGAGCCGAGCTAACCGTCGATCTCTCGCCGGGAGACGCCAACCTCGAGACGTCATCCGTCGTCGTTTCTCTGACGCGGTTCCATCAGTTTCCAAGACCCCGATCCTGGACCCCGAAATCGGTTGTCGGTGGAGCTCGTTCGATCGAGGTCGTGTTCTTGTCGCCCGTCGTTTTCGTGCATCAGTGAAGTTTGAAGGGACGGAGATGATGGGTGATTTATTTAATATCAGTGCGAGAAGTTCGTAATACTTTTGAGCGAGTTCTTTTTTTTTTTTTTTTTTTTTTTTGTTTTGGATGAAAGAAGTTGGAACAATTGGAATTGTTGGTGTGCACGAGTGCGAAGAAGGGTGAAGAAGAAGAAGAAGAAGAAGAAGAAGAAGAAGAAGAAGAAGAAGAAAAATTAGATAGGTGAGAAGAATTTGATGATGTTTTTTTTTTTTATGTAATTGGATATCGAAGAGTGAATTTGATGACGTATCGGCAAGTTTTGTGTTGGAACACAACGATTATTTTATTCTAGTAATTGCGGTATAATAACGTCTACGCACTGTATAATATGTTCCAGTATATTGTCTTTTGTTTAACGAGGAATGTTGGTTGATACATCATGAACGGAGCAACGTCGGTCACGACTTCGGAGGAACACCAGCATCAGCATCAGCAACCGCAAAATGATCCATCTCAGGAACATCCGAGAAGTCCTACCAGTCCTTTGAGTATTCGACACGGTGAGTTAATATCGATTTATCCATGGAAACTTGTTCGAATTGAATTCAGAATGAATATATTAAATTCGTCAGAAACTGTACAGGCAAGAGAAACATAACTGAGCAAACATTCCTCCCGCTGTTTAGCGATCGAGATAAAAATAGATTGGTTTTCAAATGTTTCGATAATTTTTAATCTTTCTTGCTTTTCTTCGTTCTTGAAATCATCCTAATGATAATTTCATCAATTTCATCGGATAATCTATTAAAATCGATTTCACGCAAGGTCTGTCATGTCTTCTTTAATCTTTCAATCCAAAGGTTACGAATGTAACGATAAAATGTAAAACTGTTATTTCAGATGTCGAAACATCGAACATGAATTCACTTCCGCGAATGAAAGAAAACAATGGTAACATTCGTTTCAGGAGGAGCAAATATTGTTTCTCAAAATTATTTGACATTACAACAATTGTCGATACTTGTTGCCTTTAAATCATCGTTCAACGAGCACTCGATTCCTCATGCGTTTTTTTTATAAATGAACAACATTAATAGCAAGCTGTACGTATAAATCAACTCTCGACGTATTTTTATGCGAATCGTAGTTCTAGGGTGGCAAGTGGAAAAAGAGGGTGCTACGCGGCCAACGAAATTATACCATTAGTGTAATCAGATTTTGAGTGACCCGAAGAATTTAATACCGCATGATTTTTCTACGCGACAAAAGAAGAATCATAGTTTATTATTATTTTTTGAATGTTAAAAATATTTCTTTAATAGCAGGATTTTTTAATTAATTTAATGAATTTAAAAATTATTTATTATAATGAATATTTTTCTTGCTTTGGTCAGTTTCAGTCAGTTTTCACAAATATACAAGTGTTACGTGATGTATGTTGAATATAAATATAAAGAGGCATTGAAAACAGAAAAAACTGAACAAATATATTTTCAGTTATACAATATAATGACGAAGTTTTAATCTCAAGTTAACTAATCTCACTTAACTATTCACTAAAAATCTTCTCTTAATTAACACATTTTGCGCGATATCTCTGATTTATGATATTTACTTAAAATTCTGTTAAAATTCTCATAAGCATCTTATTGAATTAAATTATGCTTCAGAAAATTTACTTATTATTACAAGAATTAATAATTTAATTTTTATTTAATTTTAAATAAAACATTAACTTTAATTATAAACATTTCTTGTATGGATTAATAATAGATTAATATATCATTTAGCAGTGTTCATTATAAATTTTCCTTAAAGAAAAAACATTTTCTACATAAATTCCTTTCAAACTCAGTTCACAACGCGTTTCTTATTTTTATTATACCCAATATTACATTTACAACATCGATATAATAATAAAATATCTAAAATATTACGTCATACCTTCACTATTCACGTCGCGATCTATCACATTTCTCAAAACCAAAATTACTAAAAAAAAAAAGAAATTTTCACAATCCATTCCAACAATTATTCAAAATTTTCACTCGCCATCGATACATCGAAATCAACTCGAACAGATGTTCAAAATCGCGAATCGTTTCCATGCTAGACACCAGCCGAGACAATTCCGGTGTCTCCCTAATGCGGTAACAATTAGTCGAGATTGGAGCCGAGGGTGCGAGGGTGGAGGGTGACCAAAGTGGTCGCCGATAGTTACGAAACCCCTTTTTTTCCCCTTCCCCCCCCGAGCTTCTCTCGGCCAACGTCCCCTTCGCTGGTCGTCATTCCACGCGCACCCCACCCCTGCACCTCGATGATCCCATAATACGGGGGCGCAGGTGGCGCCTTGCCATCCGCCAACATTGATATGCTAATGAAATTTGACGCCCCTGCTTTCGTTGCACACACGCGTACTCTTTGCGATTCGCACGCTACCGGCCACCATACGGGCGCATATAATAATTTTTCTTCTCTTCTTTAACCCCTGGCGGCCGCGTTCTCGCGTGCCTCCGCCGAGATTCGATTACTTTAATGGCGTAACCTTGTCGCGTATCGAGAAAGATTTCTGGGAAAATTTGGCGACCGGATGCGTTGGGCGAAGAGGAAGAAATGTTTCGTTTTTCGTTGAGGATTATGGTGAGCCTTGGAAGTTGTTTGGGGAAGAGTGAAATCAGTCTTTGGGGAAGGATGGTATTGTGACGGAGGATTTATTGGGGAAAATTAGATTGATAAAGTGGGAGAGCAGCGGGTCTTTGGTTATTCTTGGCGGAGAGTGGTGAATGACAAATTCTAGGAAGCTTTAATCAACCCTTTTGATGTCGATACGTGAGTAAAAATTTTAAATATGTAATTCTGTAATAAAATTACGCACGATATACGTAAATTAATTTAAAAATGGACGAACCGTGTCGATCGTGTTTCGAGGACAGATTTCATACATCGTAATTCGTGTCTCTCTGTACGGGCACGTTGGGATTAGAGTGTTAACGAGATCGAAAAGCCGACACGCTTAGGAAGTTACGTGAGTCGCATTAATAAGATCGTTTCGAGTTCATCCCCCGTAACCGTAACGACGAAACGATACGATTGAATTCTTGCCGGTGAAGCCGGATCACGCGTGCCAGCCAACGATTCAAACGTGCTCCATGGCTTTGATCGTTGATTACGATTACGGATAGATAAATATCTCTTGAATTTAATGTTACAATGGGATAGCTAATTCGCTTTTTAGATTCATGTAGCTATAAATATCGAATCTTTTCTTTCCATTGATAATCCTTCCTTTAAATGGCGTAGCACTTTCTTAACTTTGTCAAAAAATAATTTTTCCACAAATTTATATGCAATTCTCTTTCCCTAATATTTAATTAAAAAATTAATTAAAAAAAAGACAAGATATATATATATCTCACTACAATAAATTAAAAAATATACCAAAAATCGATCTCAAATATATATTCCAACTACTTTTTTCCCTCCAAGAAAAAAGCAATCGTAGAAACTTAATTCTATTTCTCAAACGAATAAGAGTAAGCACCAATTACAATCTGTCACCGGGGTAGTTCGAGCCGAAAACGATTTCAAATAATACTCGGCGGACTTAAAGGGCACGATTAAATTATTTTAAAACGGGGTTAGATACGGGGGACCCTAACCTGATATCGACTTGTTGTCGATTCGCATGGTAATACGAACGGATCCTATTTGACCCCGCGGCATTAACGAGACCGGAACGAGTTTTCGATCGGTGCACGATGCATCCGACAAATACGATTTCGGGGAGATCCCGCGCCTCATCGGGGGCGCTGGCGTGACTAATAAACTCGAGTGGAGAGGCGAAATCACATTTCGTTGATCACGCAGATGTTCTACGATCTCTTTGCATTTCCATCTTCCAATTAATATCGTTAACGCGACACCGAGGTGACGATGAAATTTCCTATCTACAGGAAACACGTTTGGATCTTTGTTCCATCCGTTGCGATCGTGGATTGGAAATCTTCTTTATTCATTCAGACAAATAAAGGATAAACATGGGATTAAATGAAAGAGTATAAGAAATGAATAATTATTGAATATTTATTTGACACGATTGTTTCGTTTACATCGATTTGATAAACATTAAGCGATTTTCCTCAGAATCGTCTCACCTTTCTTCTGAACGTATAAATATTTATATCGTGGTTTTTAAGAACTCGTTTCTTCATGTAAATAGTATTTGCCTTTGCGATCCATTCGGTAAGCCTTAAGGGATACAGGAGAAAGGAACTATAAATCTCGTGGGGACGGAAACCACAGTCGGTCGGAGATTCTTACCAAAAAAGATTGCTGTTCAAAAATATCAAATTAAAGTTGAAGAAAAAATATGGTAAAAAGAATAAAGTGAACAAGATGAATCGATTTCGAAAAATTACTTACACATCACTAAAAGGATTAATCTTGTGAAGTATTGACGACAACTTTATCATCGTCCATTTAATCGGCCACAAATCTTCGTGATCCTTTCTGAAGAGCTGTAAAGTTTGCGCACAACTTACGAGCATGTACTCATTTTACGTAAGTACACATTTGTGGATCCATTCTTACGAGGATCGATCAAGGGTAGATGGTGGAGTCGGTGACATGAACGCACAAGAGAGATTTTCGGGATTAGGCGAACCTCTATCTGCCATCTGATCGAATAGAACGAGTCAAATTCGATCGTGAAAAAATTAGAAATCTGAAATTATCCCGTAAAAACGATCAACAGACAAAAGAGAAAAGAAAGAATATCGACGCAATGATCCATATAACGATTCTCCATACAATTTTGCAAATGGAATTTTCCTACAGAAAGAAACCTAACTGTAACCTAACTAAACTAACAGAACAAACTATTTGTTTCAGATTCAGGCGAGAGCAGCGTAATCTCCCCAGGATTACCAGAACGATACAGTCCTCTTGGGGCGACAGGATCGACCTCGAGTCACGATCCTTACGCCTCGAGATCTGTCCAAGAATGCCCTGTTCCTCTTTGCAGAGGAATACCGACTGATTTCCCTCTCGCGAGGTCGCCCTATTTAACCGCCCTTGGTAACGGCCATCCTCATCTGTTGGGCCAAGTTCAGCAACAACAGCAGCAGCAGCAACAACAGCAGCAACAACAACAGCAATTGCAACCGCAACATGGTAGTAAACCACCGCGAAGCCTCGGTTTGATATGCGTGGTCTGCGGTGATACCAGCTCCGGCAAACATTACGGAATTCTCGCTTGCAACGGATGTAGTGGATTCTTCAAACGAAGCGTCAGGCGGAAGTTGATATACAGGTAAGTTGAACGAAAGATTTATTTATTTTTCGCGTTTCTTTTTGATTCTTTATCTCCGTTGAATGAAATTAAGAATTTCGAAAGACACTTTTCTCTTATCCATCGAAATGATAATTATTAATAACGAAAGTAGATAGATATTGCATTGTTATACATAAGATTATAATTGTTATTTAGATTATTAGATTCGAAAGACAAAATGAAATTTATCATTATTTGTTGGTATTATAATTTATGAACATTTTAACGATAGCTTTTTTATTCTGAATTATTGTAAATTTTGGATACTTATCACTTAAAATATTTGTTTTATAAATCTAAATTTACATGCAATTTGAAATTCTATTAAATTCTATACCAACTACTAATATTAAGTTTTATATTAAAATAATCTTAACTTTATTCAATATTTTACAATACAAATTAATATTCTCTACTGAATAAAACCATAACATTGTATGTCAAATTACGTATCTCAAATTTATGTCAGAATAGAAAAACGACACATCTTAGAAACCTAATCCAACCAAACTATAATCATTTCTTCGCGAAATACCCTTACGAGGGAGGGAAATCTCGGGTCTTCAATCAGATAGAAATTAGCGAGCGGATCTTCTTACGGCGTTTAATGTCAAACTGGGCAGCCAGTGGCGCCATGTGGTCCAAGTCGAGTGGGCTCATCGTAATACCGGGCAACAATGCGGAACGGCATAATGTTGAACCCTGAAGGACCTATCCACCTAACCCTATGTATACGGCATACTATTACCATCCCCTGGGAACGGCCATCCATCTCCATCGGATCCCTCTCAGCCCGGAATCGCTGTCTGATACGCTCGATCCGTTTTACACGGGGCCACGTACTCGAGCCAACGGGCTGTCGGACCCCTGTGCGTGCATCCCTTTGACTACGTATACGTGACTATCGATAACAGGCGGCCATAGGTGTGCACGTTAAGCCTGTCGAAGAGATACACGATGCCGGGGATGCTCGATATACAAACTATTAACCCCGTCGATGCTCGAAAAATAAATGCTACGTCCGCTTTGAGCGCGTGATCGGATTGCAAATTGTCTCGAGTGACGAATATGAAGTCTTGTTGGGAGAGGGAATTCGCTGAGATTTTTGAGTTCGAAGAGTTTGCAGAGTTCGAAGAAAGATTTGAACACGAAATCGTGGAAATGTGATCATTTCGTCAGAATTATGTAATCGAGAATTTCAAAAGAAAAGATTGTGATATTGAAGTTGCAGATAATTTGACTTTTTTCTCTCGAATATATGTGTAATTTTTGAACGATTTTTGTTTCATAAAGTAAACAATTCGTTTGTTGTTAAAAGTATCGTAAGGATTTCAGCTATCTTTGTGTTACGTCGTCACAGTGCGAAAATGGATCGAAGATCGATCATTCGCGACACGTGTCTTCCCGATTGAACGTCTCGTGTCCCGTTACACCGGCTTTTTATTCTTCACTATCAATTCCTGTCGAATGGCCGTAACGTGGTAAAGAGTGAAGAGGCTTCGCACAGATAACCAATTATTCGTAGAGGGGGACGCAGACCGCGACAGATGCGTCTCGACGTGATGCACCGCGCAACGACCATAATCGTCAGATTAAAATCCAACTTCACGGATCGGTTAAATGCAATTAAGAAGATCGTGCATGATCCAGATTGCATGGAAAATTCGCGCCAACTCCCATTGGGCCACACTTGAATTTTGCGTGCAATGGGTCAACTGTTCCTCTCCTGTTCTCGATAAGTAAATGTTTTTTTTTAATCGAAGGATTTAGTAGCAGACTTCCATTCACAGCACGCGTTCAATGGACATATAAAACTTGGCAATGTGGAGCGACAAAACGAGAATAAATAAAAATTCAGAAAGATTGATAATTCTAGTAAAATTCAATTTTTAAGAGATTGAATTTTAAATTATCAATCACCAACGCATCAATCTCCAAAATCTCTTTCTCTTTCTTTCTCTCTCTCTCAATCTTCAAAAACAAAAACCATCAAACCATCAAACCTATCCATTCTTCATCCAATTCCTTCATCTTCCAATTCCAACCACCCATTAGTCCCAGTCTCACCAGTCTCCATCCTTCACTGGATCCTTCCACCTCTCGCAGAGAGTTAATTCATCGAATCATCCGTAGCCGCGATCTTCGTACGCGATAACAGGCAGCACATGTTTCCGGTAACTCGATGAGCCAAACAATGCCGGCCAGCGAAAGAATAGAGAGATGCGTAAATAAATGTATGATGTGGTTCTGAAGGGTGAATGCCGTGGAGGGTGATGTATCCCCCCGTGTTGCATGGGCGGTGTGGAGGCTCGGTAGGGTGTGAACGCAAATCAATTTGCGAGAGGAACCCTGCTGGCAGGGCAGCACGCAGCCACCCTTCGGTGCCCTTCGTGTACCACCGCCTCGGGACAAGATAGTTCCAGGACTGTGGCGTCCTTTCGTCGCGCCGTTGGATCGAGCCGCCTCCTTGTGAGTGACGTTAGTTAAAATCGCGCTAACAGACCGGGAATCGATCGAGAGATGGCCTAGAGCCATTACACTAACGTGTAATCTTTTTCTAATCTGATGACAGCCCATGGGAACTGTACGAAGATTTGACTTTCGTTTGTTCCTTTGAAATTAATAAAAACAGTTTCTTCTTCTTAAAAGGAATGATGCAGAAATGTTAGATTGCAAAGATAAGTGTGAGATTAAAAATGATTAAATTATAAATTCAGAAAGAAATATAGATTTTTCAATGTATCGTATATGTGAAATCGTTATAGTATTATTCTTCCAGAAATTAAGAAAATTTTGAACCATTGTAACTTCAAAGATAATGATTTTCAAGCAATGAGTGAAAGATCATTTCAACTTCAGTCAAATGCCAGACATAATTCTTAGAAAAAAGGAGATTTCTGGAAGAACGAAGTAATCGTTTCCAGAGAAAAAATATGGATCTATTCATAAACTTTGCGCTATGTTAAGCGCTATAGAAACTTTGAATCGTTATATTTCGACAACTGATTGAGATATCGAGATGAATCAAAAAATGATTTCAATGGTATAGTCTCCTCTATGTTCTGAATGGATTTTGATGGATTTCGCATGAAAATTTCAAGTTTCATTTGTGACTTTACGATGATCTATCTATCTTATGTAAAATATCTAAATTTATTTAATATCCGCGTTGAATTCACGTTATGTAAAAAAAAGAAAGAAAAAGAAAACAGAAAGTAGTTGATTGAGGAAGCAAACTTTAAAAAAAGAAAAGTACCACGAGGTTACCACGGGATTGGATGAAATTAAGAGGGATAAGAAGAAGGTTACGTGACTCCGAGCGAGGAGTCTTCACGTTAGTCAGCTCGAAAGGATAACAGGGTTAGCCGAACAATGAAAGTAATCGAATTTAACGCCATCTCCTGAGTGCGCAGCCAGGATTTCCGGCAAGTGCGCTCCAAATTTGTCCTCTTTTCGGAAGGGACAACAGCCATCAAGTTACGACTCGTCGTCGATGAAACATCGTCGTCAAGGATCGATCGATTTCGACAACTGAAAGAGCTTTCGACTTTTCTCTATGATGACCAATTTTTCCATATTATAGAATCTAACGATTAAAGTTATTTCGAAAATAAATAATTTATAAAATAAAGCATTGATTTATTTATTTAGAATCTTCTAAACATATGTCGAAAAATTTTATGCTCTAGATGTCAAGCCGGTACCGGAAGATGTGTCGTGGACAAAGCTCATCGAAACCAATGTCAAGCGTGCCGTTTGAAAAAATGTATGCAGATGGGGATGAATAAAGACGGTGAGTAGTTGAATTACAAATTTTTAACAAGTACAGGTTTTTCTTTTACCGTAAAAATTAGCCTTTGTATTTTATTTCCTTTATTTTAATTTTTATTCGTCATTGTGTATTAATTTAGAAACGGCAAAACTTCAGAATTGATTTTTAGATTAACAAAAAAAAAGGAATAATTCTGCAAACAACAATTAAGCTTTTTAACTTAAATCCCACTTGAGAGAAATTCGTTCTAAATGCAAAAAATCTTTTCTTTTTCTTCTTTTTTGTTACGTTTTAAAGAACATGTCTCTTCCACTCCATGGATGCCGTATGGTGAGCATAAAACAACTACTTTCCTCTTAATCGATCTTCACAAATTAATTAAATTATACAATTTCAGAATTTTGCAAAACAGCTTACCATGATCGATCGCATCGAATTTTCCTCGGCTCAAATACCTTCTCGAAGAGAAGAAAGAATATCGTTCTTTAAAAATCGTAAAACAGAGAATGACTTTCCCAAACCGCCAGTTATCGATGCATTAGATTACCCGTTTCCACAGGTAAACCGATATTGTGGGAATCAATCAACCCCCGCGTTTCCCCTTCGAAACGCGGAATTCCTTTATGCTCGCGACATAAATAACTGGATAAGGAAGAAGCGATTGACGAGGGGTTGGTCTGGTTTGGCGACACCGTTCGATTCAACTCTTAATGCCTTTCACCCGACGAACAGACGCACCTGCCACGGCAAAAGAGCATTTCTCCCCCTTTTTCCATCGTTCTTCCCGTTGTCTTCTTCTTTCTTTCTCTCTTTTTTTTCTTCTCCCTCTTTCTTCTCCCCGCGGAAACACGTCCCGGGGCGCGCAACCAACTTTCTTATTGCTGAACTTGAACGTCGTAAGAAGAAATACTTCCAATTGGATCCCGGTTCCCTTGGCGACCGGAACGGCGACGTTTCTATGGAACGTCGATCGTTTCCACGGGAAATTAGATTGGCCAGCGTCGAGAGTTACGCGACGGGGACAAAGATATTGCGGAAACTTTGGCGATTACGATCGTGCGCTGATATTTTTCCCGAGGCAATTGATTTGTAGGTTTCGAAGGTTTGATTAATATCGTTTCGAGGATATTTTTTTAAAGTGCTTGCTTCCTCGTTGTTAAACGATGTTTCTGTTCGAGTGTAACTGGGCGTAGATAGGATTTTACCCTGGGAATTGTTGCGAATAGAATTAGTTTCAAACTTTGGTGATGATTATATTAATCGTTTAACGATGGAAGGAATCAATAAGGTGTCGTTATTTTCTTTCTCTTCTCTAAAAGTGTAGATAGTTCCATTTAAACTTTTACTTGAACGAAGTTTTTGCAAGAGTATAATTGCATTATTCTTCGTATTCCTTGAGTCACTCTTCGTTCCTTTCAAAAACAGAATACAATATGAAGATATCTTCGATCATCAAAGTTTCCAAAATTCTTACGATCACGAATTATTACTCCAGTGATCTAATAGTCACAGAATCTATCCTGAAATCATCAGAATTCTCATTACTACAATACAATCGTCGTCTTCCAATCACAAAACCCATCCATCAGAATTCTCGCTCGACGAAAATCGCGTATGCAGAACGATCCTCCACAAAACAACCTACGCGTCAGGATCCTCGTTACGTACGATAATCGTCCGATGAAAATCGCGTGTGCAGAGCGGTCAAACACGCCGCACGCGCGTGCAGAGCGGTGCGGTTCGCCACGAAAGGCGTCGTAAACACCGCGGTCGTTAGCGACGGTCGCGTGGCCGTCGCCTAGCCCCGAAGGGTTAATTGGGAGAAATAAACGTATGCAACGTGCAGGCGGATCAGCGTGCTCAAAAATCCGCGCCGCTCCGTTGTCTGCCGCGCTCCCTTTCTCGCTCCCGTGAATATACACGCGTGTTATCCCGGCGAGGAATCCCGGGCGGAGGCCGGGAGGTTAAAAGAAGAGGCGAGGCGCAAATTGTGTCATAACGGCGGCCGAGAAAGAAAGGGAGAGAGGATATACGGAAGAAGCAAAGTGAAAAAGGGAGGCAGACCTCCCACGGTGAGCTTCACGCAAATGAGAGTGAAACGATCTGTAAAAGGGCGTTTATCTCTCCTCGTGTGAAACGATTGCACGTCGGAGACGTCGATGCGATGGAAAGGGTTCGGTCTCGAGGTCTCTATTTATCGAACGAGAAGAATTAACGATTGTAATTTAAGGAAGAATTAATGATCGTTTGATTTTTGATTGTTCGAACGAGATAGATGATAGACGACGTTATCGAGTGGATCGATCTGATAAAGATATTTAATTATTCTTTAAAATTACGTCTAATATCGTTATGGCAGCTTTGAACGAGAGAGGAAGATTTATATATTCGCAAGTTGGGAATTAAAACGACTTACAATTATTAGCGTTTGATTAAACTTTTTCAATTTCGATTTGGATCACTGTATTGTTATTTCGTGCAAATAATATTTTCGCTTCCTTCCCCCAAGTTGAAACTCTGGAGCTCAACGCTCCCCTAGATGCTCCTTAAACGTCCGTCGCGCCAGGATCCCTGGTTGTGCATCGAAAAAAGAAAATCAAGGCAACTTTACGTGAAAAAAGGAAGACGATGAGAAGGAAAAAGAGGCGCAAAAGGGAGTGAGGTGTGTGAAAATAAGCGGACTGAAGAGTTAAAAAGACAAAAGGGAAAGCGCGGCGTGTTACACGCGCGGACAAGAAAAATTTCCCGGGGACGCGACCGGCGGAAGGGCGTTTATCTTTTCCGCCGGCAGGGTAAACGGGAGAAAAAGTGAGAGAGCGAGAGGGCAGTAGCAAGGGAAGAAAGCTTGGGAAAAAAAAAAAAGGGAAGAGAGACAGAGAGCCGGATGCAAAAAGGCTTGACGAAGTAGGAGGATCCTATTAAGCCGCTCAGCAGGCAGCACGACGCGTAGGTAAAACGAGCCGCGGCACGCTTTTTATCATTACGAAATTACTGTGCACCCGTGCCACGTTAAAAGGGGAAGGGTTGAAGAAAAAAAGGAAAGATATTCAGCTCGCCGTTATACGCCACTAAGGGTCCTAATCGCTATTAACATGTGCTCGGTGTCACAAATCTTCTCTCTTGGAGAGCGGAAGTAAATGAAACTGCATTGTCTTTGCGAGAATCGAAGATAACTATTATACTTTGTGCTTTTAAGGAAGATTTATACGTTGTGTGCAGAAAATCACGAGTTTTTTTCTTTTAAGAAACGAAGATGACGAAGATATTTTTGTGAAATCTTTTAAGAAAATTTAAAAATGAAAATAGAGATGTAAAATTTACTATAGCTTTGATATACATTGCGTTAGAAAGTCATGAGACTTTTTTCTTGAGAAAATGGATGAAATAGCAGTGTATATATGCAAGATTTTAAGATGGTGATGATTGTACTTTGTGCTTTTAAAAAAGATTTTTAGGAATGAAAGTAGAGATAAAATATATATAAGTATGTAATTTTTTAAATCAAAAGATACAAAAATAAAAGAACGAAAGACGTTTTTCATTTAACGTTATCTATATTAAAAATATAATATCGGTATTACCTTGTTGTTATTTTGTCTGACGAATTTCAAAAAGACGAATTTTTTGTTTTTCACAATTGTATAAATATTTTATGATTCTTATCAGACAATACTAACAAAAAGAAGAAAGAAATTTTAAGATAGAATCATTTACACATCAGAATTTCAAGATTAAATTTTTTAATATGATAATTTTCACATTTCTATTCATCTTGTAAGTATTTTCTAGCCTAAAAAAGAATTAAAATTCATCTCTATATCGAAACACCCTAAAAATTCCAAGCAACCTCATCTTCATTTCGTCCCCCAATATAATCATCTCCAAAGCTCAGAACGCCAAGTTAAACATTAAACGAAAGCCCTCTCTTCTTCCCTTTACAATTCCTCCCATTAATTCCATCCCCAAAGAAAATTCACGTCAGCGAAAAGACGAAAAGGGAATATTATATTCCATTTTCTCCATGGTGCATGAAGTTATTCCAAAGATGGATGTCAGCCAAAAAGTTATCGAACGGCAATATATATATATACGAACAATAAACGTGGCTGATTTCTACACGTCTGTTAAATTCACGCTTGTCAGTCGCAGGCCGCTGTCGTGATATAACGCGTTACGTGAATTTGACGAGAGGGTGGTGGCCAATCGTTTGTTCCCCGATTAATCTCAACAAGACTCGTCGAACTCTACAGCTCCGCTAATATTTCAATAACCAAGAAGATCCAAAGGAAGGAGGATATTCCGTGTAACGAATTATCGAGATACATGGTCAATTATATAACGTTTGATTGATCCTTCTATTTTTTCCAATATGAAATTCTATAAATTGCCTCATTTTTAGATCGAGTGTATAGTTACTCCGTCGATTTTATCACTAATACATTGTTATATTAAGGATTTGAGTTATGTAAAATGCTGGAAATATCTTAAGAATGAAAGAATGTTTGAACTTGTTTGATAATGAATAACGAAGATGATGTATCAAGTTTCGAAAGAGCGTTGGAATAATAATTTTATAATTACTATTCTAACGTTTTTTTTTTAATGCGAAACGAGGAATAATGAATTTTCCCTCCCTTTTAGAAAGAAAAAGAAAAATAATATTGATTCCTTGTCAAAATTAATAATCTCGAACGATCGTTTTCTTTCAGATTGATCGAAACAATTAATCGGCGTGTAGTTTATCGCGTTGTTGTGCGCAAATTCCAAAAGACATTACATTCGATAGCATTGACTAAAACGCGCACGAGGCAATACACGGGGGCGTGTAATTAATTCGTAGCTGCAATTAACGCCTGCTATCGACGTTACATCGAAGGTATGCGCTTCTGTTTCAGCGGTACAGAATGAACGGCAACCCAGAAACACTGCCACCATTAGACCAGAGGCTCTCGTCGAGATGGACCAGGAACGAGCGCTTCGAGAGGCAGCGGTCGCCGTCGGTGTCTTTGGGTGAGTCATTACTTTTATTTTTCGTCTTTGAAATTGTTAATGCCAGCTTTACATTCGTCAAAATGTTTCTGAATTGTTATTTCGATTATTATTATTCGAAGAGATATATTAAAAATTCATCCAAAAATAAGGCAAAGATGTTAGGAAATAATTATTAATTTTTAAAAACATTTTTAAAACCTTAGATATATCGATATAACGATCAAAAAGTAAGTAGTAATAAGTAGTTACGCTCAATGATCAATCGTCCAACAGCCTGTAATTTTTAAATTCACGGCAAAAATATTGAAAATTCTTCTTGCGAAAACACAAAAATAATCGCGTCTATTAAGAAGATCCTTGCTCCACTTCTTCGAACAACGCTCAAGATTCATTTCACGCGTTGGATCCCACTTAAGCGCGTATTTAGGTGACGCAAAGACGCGATGAATCGTGGAGCGGATCCAGGTGGTCAGTTGAGGGGAGGATTAAAGGTAACGTTGAGAGGGTTTTCGCGATCGATAATCGTCGATTCATCGGGAGCAACAACGATAAGAGCAAGAGAGTGGACGACGTTGTTGGCACGTTTGATCTTCTGCTGGAGAGCAGCATACTTTTCGCCGTCGTGAGCAAGCGCGCTCGCAACACGCCACGCCGAGCGTGATCTATCATGAAAAATTACCTTTGACTAGTAGCCCGTGGCTGACCGTTTTTCAGGTAACCGAGTACTCAGGTTGGAACTAATGGAAAATCCATAGAGCGCCAAGGGGTGAACGTTAAAAGCGACAGCGAGCGTGCTCGGCGTCGATACCCGGAGCTTTCTGGAAATTACGCCTTCTTTTCTCCGCGTGCAAGCTTTCACACGAATGCCCGAGTTTACCGTTATCGCTTTTTATCCTTGATTTAATCTTGGCTATGTTTTTTTTTTTTATCAATGATTCCATTTCTTTCGTGTGTATTTAATCCTTTATTTCTTGATGGTTATTTTGTGATTACATTAAATCGTTGACAAATTAAATATGTTTGAGATGAAGTTTATGATTTATAATTATTAGGCCGTTCGAATCTTTTGAGGTATTATAAAATAATAATCGACTCGACTACATTTAGTTGAACGAATGAAAAGTTTTATTATGTGCACAATTTAAAAAAAAAAAAAAAAAAAAAAAAAGATATTTTCGTCATCTGAGAGAAAAAGAATTTGGATTAAATTAACTCGATAAATTATTTTAGCTACGTATTTGTAATGAATACGTAAAGTATCAGTGTACAGTACAGTAGTTTCTAACAAAATGTCTCGTGCAGTTTAACGAGACGTTTCATCCTTTCTTATTCATAATTATTTCTGGATCGACTATTGAAATTGCATAAGCCCGATCGGGCTTTATTCGTATATTAACCTTCTATCATTGTATTGGAAGCGTGGCTCAAGTATCGGGGAAAATTTCATGGAAAGGAGAACGAGAACAAGAGGAATAACATCGATGCTATAGCTATTCGGACGAAATAAACTTCCATACAAACTAATTATACTATACACGTGTTTCACGAACGAAGTGATGCTCATTGAGAAGGATGAAAGCTGTTTATTCCATTTACAATTACGAAACTAAGAAAAACCGTGGCGTTTACAAATCGATCCCAACGCGACTTCTCGCGTTATATATTAACGATACATTTCCAATTGCATAGAAAGCATCGTCGAACTTGCTTCAATTCGACGCTTATTAATCCACGCAATTCGAAGAGCGAACCACGACGCTTCAATTTTCTCGAAATTTTCTTCTTCTAAAACGTTTCTTCCGATATTTTCTCTTTTTTTTTTTTTTATTTATCTACTGTATTTCTTAATTTCGTTTCCCAGCAACCAATCGCAGCTTCAGCTTATAAGATATTTCAATGAATCAGGGTCGACGTACGACGCACTGAACACTTGTACCTTTTCTTCGTTCCGTATATTTATCTACCTATATTATTTCTATAAAAAGCTACGCGCTTGTACAAACCTTACAAACCTCGTCCCTGAATCTTCAGATACCCCCAATTTACTAATCGATATGAGTGCAAAAGTCAAGCACAGCGTTCCCTTGAATTATTTGAGCGAACAGCGCCCTGGCCCTAGCTCTGGGAGATAACGAGTCCTTCTCGTGAAGCAAAACCCTTTGCAAAGTGGGCGAACCGATATCCGGACTGTCCCCTATATTCCTCTCCAGATGCAACGTGGAAATCGGTGGCAAAGCGGATCTCATGTCGCTCTCCGACTTGGCAAACTTCTTGATAGGCTCCGTGTACCGGATCGAGTCGTCGTCGTCGATGATGAATCCTCGCCTCAGGTTCTCCGATTTCGTCTCCCTGATCACAGAGGCGACCCGTCTCTTTATGTCCGCCCTCACAATGGCAGCCTCGGTACTCTCCCTTCTATTAGCATTCGGATTTTTCGTCATGTTGTCCAACATGTTCAGCAATCTATCAAAGGAACTGCAAATCTCCTCCAAAGACTGCTGACTGAGCAATAGATATCCGCTCGTTTCCCGCTCCTTCTCTTCCAGAGCGTTCTCCAGCTCTGTCAGGTTGCTTTTCATCGCGTTCAACTGCTCCTCGGCGGCCTCGCGTCTTCCTCGCTCGTCCGCTAACATTATACCGCTACGTCTAGCCTCTTCGATCAGCCGATCGTGTTCAGCCTTCGCCTCGTTCAATTGGTACTGGATCTTCTGAATCTTAGTGGAATTCTCCATTTGTTCGTCTTCCACTTGCACGCCAACGTCGATTTTTATGATCTCCAGATTCTTCGACGAGGACCTGTCCGTGTCGGCCTGAATACTGTCCACGTAGGATGGAACGTTATTTTGACCCTCCCCCATCACAGGCTGTATGTGAGACTGTAGATCCAGATGAAGCGAGATTTTCGACTTGGGCTGACCGTTTTGAACCATGTGCTGTTGCTCCTGTTGTTGTCTAGTAGTCTTGTACGGAGGAACGTGAGGTCTCATCTTCGTTTTCCTCGCGTTACTTTGATTAAACATTCTCCTAGCTGCAGTCTGATACGGCCCCTTGTTGTACTCGGTGCTGCGCGGCCTGATCGGAGGTTTCCTGTGATCCTCGTTCTCGTTCCTGTTCCCACTTCCTGCCGACACCACTCTTCGATCGTGCTGTGGCAAACCCAACCACCTATACTCGGTCTTCGAGTCGCCGTTGTTCTCCTCCAGCCTCTTGATCACCTCGTTCACCAACGCCTCGTTCAGATTCACGTTCTGCCTCACGTCCAGTATACTCAGAGTGGTGTTGTGGTCCAGCAGCTCGAGAAGATCCTTGCCGATCTTGTCGGTCAATCCACACCGTTGCAGATCCAACGCCTTCAACCAAAGACTATCCCTCACCGCTTCGATCAGCTCCATTATGGCCGCGTCGCCGAGTTGAGGATTATCGTTCAACGTCAAACGACGTAATCCGGGCATAGCCTCGAGATTCGGTTCTTGATATCTGAGCGACTGTTTCCAAGTGTCGTGATAGAGCAACAGCTTCTGTCTGCACAAGGCGGCCGCTAGAGCCGGGCCGCACTTGCACGTCAAGTCGCAGTAACTGAGATTCAACGATCTGACACTCGGAACATCGGCCACCGTACGACACAATACCTCGCAAGAACTATCACCGATGTAACAACGCTGAAGAGACAAATAATGAAGGGTGTGCGTGTGGGACAGACCCACGCACAGAACAGCCAAACAATCTGGCGGAAATGGAATTCCTTCCAGCTCCAAATTGGTGAGAACCGGGGAATTTCTGACGCATTGAGCTACGCTATGGGACAGCCACTCCAGAAGATATCGAGACAAGACGACAGGTGCCTTGCCCATCGTTCTGGCCTTGTCTTCCGAATTGATCTCCTCCAAAGGTTTGCGACATTGATACCTGCTGCGAACGCTGATCGATCGTAGGCTACGATCGAGAGACAGAGAATTTAATATGGGGCCCCAATCGTCCATTTTTACGCGGTCGGTGGTGAAGTCTAGACTATGGGGAAGTGTCACGCAGATGACCGGCAGAGGTCGCAGATGTTGCTGTTTGCACAGTTCCATGTAACAATTGGCGAAATTTCTGCTGTTCGGAATCGCCATCTTGGATGATGACACGGAAGTCGATGCATTGATCTTGCCCTCGGGGGCGGTCTTCGTGGTAGGTGACAGGATGGCGGCGGTCTTTTCGTTCAGAGATTTTGTTTTCTGCGTGGAAAATTATGATTTGCGATCAGATTTCGATCTTTGGATAAATAAGAATTAAAAAATTATTTGCAATTGAATTTCTTCCATTCGATGATTTTCATTTATTAATGATAATGCAAAGTTAGATAATGCATAGTGATATTTTTAATTTTATTGACAATGGAATTGATGAAATTATTTTTTTTAATCGATTATTGAAATATTCTCGTATAGGAAGAGAAATTATTATAACTTTTTCGTTGTTTCTAATTAAAAGGATATGGTATCGAGATTAGATCGATTTAAACGATTAATTTGATGAAATATTAGGAACGTTTGAATGAATTCGCGTGAAGAACACCTTTTACGATAATATTTATAGAAAGAAAAGGATGGATATAAGTGCACTGACCTTTGTTCTTGCTGCTTTGTTGAATTACATTAACCGCAATTTTATCACACACCGTCATCTGCAATCTCTCAATTTTTCCGACCGTCTGGACGTGAAATCGGTTCCGAATTTTTCAACAACGAATTCGTTCGCACAAGATGCAAATCGCGTTCGCTTTTCTTGTACAGGGCGATCTATATTCGCCCACCTACCTACCCGAATTCGGCGAAACGAAATTTCTTCGCGGCATACGCTGAAAGTATGCAAACAAAACTCGCGAGCGAACAAATTAAAGTTGCTGCGAATCGTTCGTATAATCAATTTTGCTTCACATATCGATTTTAGTATCGCTCTATACGAATTCGAGATTAACGATACATTTTCATTACATTACGTTTTAAAATTGATTAAAACAAAGTATATATATATATATATATATATAAATTCGTGAAAGATAAATCTGGAGAAAAGAATGAAAATTATTTTGACAGAAAATATTTATTGAATATTATTAGCATAGAGAAAATAATTCGATGAAAATTCGAAATACAATTCTTTAAAATATAATGTTTTAGACCACCTGTGTCTTTGGCCATGGCGAGATACACGACACCACTGCCTTTACCCACCGTTGCCCCGACGACAAATTCGACGAACCCTCCGACACCACCTCGACAGGATAACGAAGATGGTATTCATTTATTTTATCAATAATCTTTATTAATTTTTATGAAACAAGTTTTTCAACATTTATATAGAATTCCATACATTTAGAATTGTTCATTAGTATCTGCTTTTCATTAACGTTTATTTCGTCGAAATTAAATTCTTTTCGATAATGATTTTGAATATTTTCGCAACAGGAAATGCATCCGAGGATAGTATAGACGTAACGAACGAAGAACCATTGACACCCCAAAGGAGCGGTTGCACGCAAATTCCGCCTGTGATCCCCTCCTTGTATTCGCCTGCAAGTGCTGAAACGGTCTACGAAACCAGTGCTAGATTGCTCTTCATGGCTGTAAAGTGGGCCAAGAATCTTCCGTCTTTCGCGAGTTTGCCTTTCAGGGATCAGGTATAAAGCAAACTCTTTTTCTCCTCTTTCAAATATTATTTCTCAGAAAATGATAGATCTTAAAATTTACGAGAAAAGATTATCCTTTCTTTTTTTCCATCCCTCAAATTATCCATTTCTAGAAAATAAAAATTTAAGAAATTTGTTGATTCATTTTATCCATGATAGGTGATACTACTAGAAGAGGCCTGGTCAGAGCTTTTCCTTCTGAACGCAGTGCAGTGGTGCCTTCCACTTGAATCATCGCCCCTATTCAACTCCGCGGAATTGACTGCTTTGACATTATCGCCGCATCCTCACCCCCATTCCGGAATCCATATGCAAACCACGACGGGTAAACCGAGTCAGGTGGCAGCGGATGTGAGGCATTTGCACGATACCTTGCAGAGATATAAGGCTGTCATGGTTGATCCTGCTGAATTCGCCTGTATGAAAGCCATAGTACTATTTCGACCAGGTTCGTGCTTTGATTAATTGCAATAATATAGCTGTTTTCTCTTAATATTATCGGAGAGTTTTATCAGTGTTATGTTATTTTATGAAATTATAAATAAATGTATCTTGGAAAATTGCAATTGCAGAGACCCGTGGTTTAAAGGATTCGAGTCAGATAGAAAATCTGCAGGACCAAGCCCAAGTGATGTTGGGCCAACACGCCAGAGCGCAGCAACCAGGTAGCCCGGCAAGATTCGGCAGGTTACTGCTGTTGCTTCCATTGCTGAGGACAGTGCCTGCCTCCAGGGTGGAATTGATATATTTTCACAGAACAATCGGCAACACTCCAATGGAGAAAGTCTTGTGCGATATGTATAAAAATTAAAAAAAAAAAAAAAAAAAAGAAGATTCTCATCAAAGATAAGTTTTCTATCGACTTATAATATAAGATCGATCCTGTAACATATTTCACATTTTTCGCATTCGAACGAATGCCTTTGAATATAAAAATTCGATAATCTGCAAAGTGAATCTACCGCAGATGCCTGATCGAAATTCCTTTGTAATATCGTCTCTTTAAGTGTGATATAAAAAAAAAAAAGCACGAAAGACTTTTCCTCGCGAAAGTATATATATATACTGACGTATTTAGGTGCAGCGTAGGCGTTGGAAGTACAGTTTTAACGGCAGATTATTAAAAAAAAAAAAAAGAAAGACTAGAAAGTATAAATAAAAGCAATCGAGCAACCGACCAAATAGTCGAGAATGATCGATCGAAGGTGATAGTTTACAAGAAAGCCTTGGCCTAAGGATGAAGCCCCAAATATGAATTGAATTTGCGACCTAGTGATTTTTTTTTCTTACTAGATCCAAGGTCGAGTAACGATAGATCCTTCGAGAAAGGTGAACGAATCGACGAATAACAGTATTTAATTTAATGGTTCAACGGTATCTAAGTGAAACGAAGGATACTCAGTTCCGACATGAAGATATAAATATATATATATATACATATTTATTTATCATAGAGATGTTTATCGAACATTAGATTCGACATGTTGACCAAATCATTTTTTAATTCTTCGATTTTAAGTAATCAATTTTATACGAATCATCGGGTTAAAAAAGAAACACTGAAATGAAAAATTTTCGTTTAATTTATTCGATATTTTTTTTTACATATATATATATATCTCGGTTTCTTTTCTTCTCTTATTATACTTTCTGAAATATGTAAGATAAAAATTTTGAATATACGAGTAAACTGATACGAACTTTCGGACAATTGTAAAAAGATACACTTGTCTGTGCTTTTCTTGTATATTTCGTGTTGTGATACTATTTGCTGTAAAAATCTAGATACTGAGTCACGTGACATATATTGTAACGATTACGTAACCACTTGTAATAAAAGTACACATGCGTAAGAATCATCGAAACGTCGAATTAATGACCCTCCTATTGACAAAATATTCTAGAAATTTCTTTAACGAAATAAAAAAAAAAATTTATTTGCTACTCTACGACATCTCGTATTTTCAATAAATCTATAAAAAAATTTCAACACTTCGACTACTACTGTGTTCTATCAAGATAGAATGAAAAATCTTTGTAATTTTCCTTTATAAAATAAATCAAAAACATTATCGTTACAATAATATTTATTTAATTTGTCTACTTCAAAAAAATATTCGATAAAGCTAGACACTGCCAACAAAATACTCCTAATTCCACTAATCTCAACAGACACGCGGTCTGTTGCCCCACGACGAAAATCAAAGATCCCACCATCCCGAACTACTTTAATTTCTGTTTATTTAACAGAGGGTCGGAATCGAAATTTGACGCTAACCCCCGAGTCACGGTGGTTGTTGCATAAACGTACATATTTATTTATCACCGTATAATCCCTGACTTTCCCTCGAGGGTTTTGCCACATGGCAGTTTGACGATCCCCAACGGAATTACCCCCACAGCCGCTTATAAATTACATCGTGGCTCGAGCAAGGTTTAAGGGCCTGCTTAAGTTGTCAAAGCAATCGGAGAGTTAAACGCCCTGGCACGGAGAGAGGAGGGGTGAGACTTACCCTTAATACTTTTTCGATCGTTTCCTCGAATCGTTTCCTCATCTGGGGAATCACTGTTCGATATTTATTCGATTATAGCCGCCTTTGTACGATTCTCAAATATGCGTGAACATTCGCGTTTTTCTAATTACGTGGAGCGCGGATTTGGAATTATTGGTAAGAAAATTAACCGACCGATTAAAATAAGTCCTTGATTCTTTCAGGATTGAATTTGATTTCTCCCAATTACGATCGAAAATTAAATAATTATAATTTCACGTCACTCGTAAATTTGATAAGCCAAGCGGAAAAAATCACTGTTAAATTTGGACTAAAAATATATGATGTTGTGAAGTGAAATTTTATCGTGAGAACGGCGGAGAAAGAACGATACTAAATGGTACTCACAGATACTCTGAAATTGTTTCAGAATTCAATTCCTTTCGGTCCATATCCGAGGATCGATTCCTAAAACACGCGTTTGCTTCGTGACGCCGCCAACTTTCAAGTTCGTATCCTCACGGCACGTAACGAATTTGGATATCTCGGTTCGAGAGCGCAGAGAGAAAGGGGTTGGAAAACCGGCAGGGTTATGCCTGTGAGAGCATTCGGAGGAGAAAGGATGGCTGGTCATGGTATTGACTCGCTTTTGCGGATACAGGGGCGGAGTTTTCGACCTCTCTCCCTTCCTTCTTCCACCTTCACCCTCTATATATATATATACGTGTATCACTCTTCATCCCGCTTTCTTTTTCCTTCTTCGACTTCCCTCCCTATAAATATACTCTCCGCCTCATACCCTCGATCTCCTTTCTCCTTTCCTCTCCACGATATCCTCTGTTCAACGAACCAACCTTCCTCTTTCTCCCTCTTTTCCTTTTCCATCTATTCCCAAGCCATCTCCTCCTCACCTGTTTTTATCCCACTTCTTCTTTATCTACGTATAATATATCCATCTCATTCTCAATTTCTCTTATAGTGTATGAAACAGAGGCTTCGCCGTCTCTCTCTCCCTCTCTCATCCCCACCGAGCGGAACGTCGGGGTCGAAAGGGGATGACTCGTCGCACAGGGCTGTCAAACCCCCTCCCACGCAACGACAAAACTCCCGTTGAAGGGTGACCCAGCAATGGCGGCGGGACTTGTTGTATTTCGCTTTCGAGGTGAGCTCCATTCCCTTCTACCTTCTCGATCCCCAGTGCCAACCCCTCCAGGGTCCAGGAGAGGAGGAGGGAGGAAATGAAACTGAGCGAGCCGAAGTGAGGCGGAGAGCGAGTGACTCGAGTCGACGGGAACGAGATGGAGGAGTCGAAAGTGGCGGTGTGCGACGAGGAAAGGCGGAGGAGGGTGGCGTGGAGCAGAGGAAGAACGAGATTTGCGGCGGAAACGGGATAGAGCGAGAGTCCATATCGCTCGGAAACAGCAACCTCCATTTATTTTATTACATTATCATACCAACTAGGCGCTCGATAAGTGGGGCTTTAAAGCGACGGTTCTCAAATCGTTCCCCGTTTCCTGAACTTTGGAATTTCGCCGCACTACTAAGTCGGATGGCTCCTCCGTCGAAAAAAGATGGATCGAAAGTTAATGGAACTTTTTCTCGGGGGAAACTTTTGGAAACAATGAAGTTATATATTTTTTAATTAATATGTATATCTATGTACTGTATTATAATATAAATAAATATATATTCATATTTAATTTATTTTTTATTCTTTCATTTCTTCCTTATTTATATATTCTTCCTTATTTATTTCCTCTTCGAATTCGAAATATTATTTAGATATTATTTAGACATCTTGTATGATATATTTATTTATTAACTTTAATATTGGTAAGTTTTTACTATACTAAATTATACAATATTTTGCTAATAATATTTGTTTAAATTTCTTCAAGAAATTAGAAAATTGAAATTTAAAGTCAAATTTTAAAAAACAAAATTTTAGTAGAACATAAGATAACGGATACAGTTGATTTTCAGGAAATTCGAAAGGTGCGCTTCAATTGACAGAAAAAAAAAAAACAAAAAGAATTGGATGCGCGTTGAATCGACAAGTAAAGCAGAACGAATTGTTCAGCCGTTAAGTTGGATTAAAAGCAAAGTCAGCGACGTGTTCCTCTTCGGCCCGTCGTCATTTAATGACCATCGATTATCGTGGCGAAATTTAAACGAAGCACGAGCATAATTACGCCATCGTGTTTCGCAGCTTTGTCGTTGGCCGATATGGGTACGATTTAATTGAAAACAAACACTCGACCAACGAATATTTACCATTATCTCACGCTTTTGTTTGACAAATGCCAAACAAATAATTATAATTCCACGTATAATGAAAAGTAGTATACCCGCAGATCGTGATTACAATTCATTCGTTTACATTATGCTGAAATTTTGTTTGATTGGCGCTATTATCGCATAATTCAGCCACAGACCTATACTCTTCATATTTTAATTTTGTAGATACATGGAAATAAACCTTTACAACTTTGTTGCGGATAATCTAGATTATTTGTGTTTGTTAAAATTTTCATTCTTTGATCTACGATTGAAATAAAGAATTTATCATTGTTGAAATAAAATATAATAACAACATAGAAACTCTATCACAATTATTTGCATAAAATGTTTCGTTACAATTATACATTATGTAATGAAGACTTTGTTTATAGATATAACAAAATGAATTCGATAAATACTTCATGAATTTGTTAAAAATATAAATTTATTATCGTCGAGAAGAAATGATATTACTGGTTCATATTTCACGATGGAGGGATTTGCAGAGGAGTGTGGAAAAAAAATCCCTGTGAATTTTTCACCCTGGCCAGCTTGAACTTCAGAATTCGCTGGGTTGGCTGACGTTTAAGAAATCTGATTTTCTTCTCACGTATATCGAAGGATTACCCAAGTATTCGGGACGACCACTTCATTCGAGATATCCACAAACAACGGACGTTTCATCCCTTCGATCTTCTTGTTTTTCCCTTTCTTAACCTCGTCCAAACGGAAACTTATCTCGAAAACGAAATATATAAAGTTAATACTGCATTTCACGATATCACCAAAAAGAAATTCGATTAAACCATTTGAATGTTTGAGATTAAATGATACGTCACTTTTAGAATTTGATTCAATTTTCTTCAAATATTTTTCGTAATTATTCCGTTTAATAAGTCATTTTACTTTGTTAATATTAATATTTTCATTCTTCTAATATAAATTCTCAGAATCATTCATATTTTTTATTTTATCGTAATTATAAATTAGCTAGATTCCTTGCAAATATTGCAAATTATTATTAAACTTTAAGTATTATTTATGCAAATTGAAATTTTTATGAACAGATGAAATGGAATTTCATTCTTTAAATACCATAATATATATTTTGTTTCGAATATCTTCTATTCTTTCACCTATTTTTCTATATTTAATTTTTTCATAAACGCAAATGATAATAAATCCACAGTCTCATCTTGTGTCATCTACATAATTAATCAATGAATTTTAATAATAGCAAATAAAATCGAAAAAAAACGTGTCTTAAATAATTCGAATCAAGTTGTATAATGTCGTTTATTCGATGATTGTTCGAGATAAAATGCAAAAAAGATTTTTAAATGAAAGCTTCGAGGAAATGAAGCTGCATCGGTCAGAGAAGACTGTCGGACCACCTTCAACCCCCTTGTCTCTCTTATTCCTCACTCTCGTCTTCCCTCTCCCGTAAAATCAATAGGTGCGTCGGCGTCCAGCATGCTAGGAATTCTGCTATATAACCCCGAGCGATTAACTAAAATCGATCAAACGCGACGCGTGTCGAATATAATAAAATAAATTGCACGATCCTGGTGAATCAAAAGAAACTATGATCTCTGAATAGATCGATCAATCTAATCGATTGATCATTAAAAGTGGATTAATTATTTTTATAATGTAATTTTTATAATTAATTTTATACATATTATAATTTGTAATTAACTTAATCTCCATGATATATAAATTTATAATATATTGAAATTTTTTAATACTAACATATTATCATTTTCAAGAAAATTAAATTCATTCAAAGAATAAATAATTCATTATATGTATAATTGAAAAATTTTTAGAAATCAATTCTTTCGAAAATAAAACTTTGTTAAGACATTCTCTATAACATATAAAAAAATTATTTAATTTTCATCAACAATCAAGGATTGATTTTATTTGTATGTCTTTTGCAAGAAATTTATTTTAGAGGGTGAAAGGATATGGATTCTGACAACTATTTATCCAATTACTGCCACTTCCAGTCGACTAATATTTGCCTGGCGCGTGTCGACAGTTCGTCAACCGTGAAGCCTGAACGACGCTCCACGATCATCGAATAAGTCCTTTGTCTCTTTTGCGAATTAATTTCAAGGACGAGGACCTTTGTACCCCGCGAGGGTTCTTACTTCGCGTCAGGCAAACCCAATTTGCGCTTAAACAAGGAGCATCTTCGCATAACTTAGCCTTGCGTGAAATCCAACGTCAAAGGGAGGAAACTTGTCTTTTTAAGGCAGCTCGACCTCATAGGATTTAGACAGTGAACTTCAAAGACATGCCGGATTGAAGGAAAAAGTGCGAAGCCTTCCAAGTTATATTAGGAAGAATATTTTAAACGAGAATATAAAGAATTATGAAACTTTCAAAAAATCATTATGATTCATAATCAGCGAAAAAAAAGATATAAATTTAAACATGTACAATAAAATGAAATTTGACATACAGCATTCACTTTTATAAATCCTTTACTATTCTAATATAAAAAAATAAATAACAAGAAATGCCCATCTCGAAATTACTTAACATTTATATTGCAATATTTTTCAATATTTTCAAAAACAAGCGAAATATACCAGATAATATTTCTACGACACAGGGTGCATTATATTATGCAATCGGTCATTAAAAACAATCGAGACATCCAGAATAATAAAAATACAGCGTTCAAAGTATAAAAAAAAAATGTTAAAAAACGCATAAAAAATGGCAGAAAATAAATGTACAAGCAATAGAAATCTAAATTTATATATAAATTGGAAAAAACAATGCTTTAAACCTCTAAAAAAAATGCCTACCGTAAGAGGAATGGTAAAAAAGTACGTAGGAGAACGGTAAGTATACGATAAATGTGAAAAAACTCCTTTCAAATTATGTTCTCCTGTTAAAACATCGAATTTTTGGCCAAGGGTATCGTTCTATTGTTCGAGCAGTCGGAAATTTCCAAGAATTTGACGTCATTTCCAAGAAATTCGGAAATTCTAAGAACTAGACATCATTTCCAGGAATTTTAGAGATTCCGAGAATTTGACGTCATTTCTTGGAAAAATTTTTCGATCGACCTCCTATCGTATCATGTTCTCCTAATACAAAGTCGAATTTTTGGACAAAAATTTCATTCATTCGTAGATTTCGAAATTTCCAAGAATTTGTCTTCAGTTCCAAGAATTTTAGAGTTTCCGAGAATTCGACGTCATTTCCAGGAATTTTAGAGATTCCGAGA
>NW_025222157.1:0-1628 GCF_014066325.1 Apis laboriosa
TCGCATCTATTTCATTCCTCAAAGTTGTGTTATTAAATCTCTCATCTGTCCCATATATATTTTCGAACGAATATGATCGTTTCATAGATTCAAGTTTTAATATCGTATTCCGCGATAAATTTTAGAGAATAGATAATATGTGTTTATTCATCTATTTCTAAAATACACGTATATATTCATGAATATAAAAATAAGAATTGAGATTGTAAAATAAGAATTGAAGATCAACGCCATCTTTGAAGTGTTTTTATAACTTAAAATATTTTTCATGGTCGAAAGATGACGATTACTGTCCATTTTTATCTTATTTCTTTTTTCCGTTTATACTTACTCTGGAAAATTTATTTGCTCAAGTTTATTCGATTTAATTTTTATACGTTATAAATATACGATAAATTCTTGTTCTCAAAAATTTGTTTTTCTCGAAGTGTCACGTTTCATTGACTGATCGATCTATGAACATATATATATCGATAAATCGTTCCACATACGTTGAAATATATCATAGATATTCAAAAAGAAATACGGATATGAATAACGCGTAGCGCAAAAATGTTATTATCTATCAGATATATATAATATAATATACCTAGCCGATAATGCGATATAATCTTTCGATATCTTATCTTTTATAGGTATTATTCGTTTATAAGCACTTTTGGATCACATTCAATTTTTCTGTCTCGCTCCACTGTTCTTAGCGAATTCGAAGTCGATGTTGTCGGAACCTTTCGATGTAGGAATCCATTGGCTCGGTTTTACTTCTTCCCCATTTTTCATGGACACAATCGAATCATACATGAAAAAAAACAATAGCTGTTTACCGGTACATCGAACACGAATTTTTCACATTGATTTTTCACATTGGAAAATGGAAAGATCTATGGTTTATCGAGAAAGACCATTGGATTTTGTTGTATAAAATATATAATATCCTTGCGTAATATTCTTTTTCTAAGCATTTTTTTTTTTTTTTTTTTTTTTATAAAATTTTTTCTTAGAAATACATATAAATTTTTTTTCTAATTATCTTTAACATCTTTCGAATTTTACTACCAATTCGATCGAACGTTGGATTATGTAGGATGAGAAATTCTATACCATTGTTCTTCACCGCTTTTAAATAAACAAGCTTGAGCTCGTTCGTGTTCTATAATCTTACAATTGTTTCCGACGCGAATCCTGGATCTTACCAGCGAGCGTGTTTAAGCTTCTTAAAGCTAGGCATTCGATAAGTGAATATGTCGGCAAGCTATATGTATATACGACTTACGAATGTACACGCGATTATAGGTAATGTTATTACACAAAACTTTCGATACAAGTATCTTGAATTTTCTTTCGAATACGATTTATATCTAATTGACCAAAATTAAATGTTTTTACGTTTCCAATTTGCGTTTTTCTTTCTAAATATTTTCCTTCGTGTTTCTACTTCAGTTTTCTAATAGACAAATTAAAATAATGAATAGTTAACGTATACGCGGAATATATACTTTTATAATATTTTCGATCTCTTTTCACGATTATGTCGAAGATGATCCGATCGATACGCGAATTTCGATTATTCCGAATTCTTTCTCGAGATGAAGTGATGTCTCTTCTTTTGAAAGAACGTAGACGGAGAA
>NW_025222158.1:0-626 GCF_014066325.1 Apis laboriosa
GGAGTTCACCGTAACTCGAATATCAGAATAGGAACGTCAAGCTCAACGATATTTCAATTCACAGAAAGACGAAATTAAGATTTTTGAGCGGAAAAGCTGCATCACTTATCGAAATCAATATTTCGTTCCTGAATATTACGTTTCACATCTGTATAGTTCTAGATGACGCCTTTCTGAACGTTTTCAATTTCGATTTTGCGTATTTCTGTTTTCCATGGCGAATAGTTGCAATTTCGTGTAAAATCGAATTTTCACAGCGGAGTTCATCGAAATTCGAATACCAGAATAGAAACGTCACACTCAACGATATTTCAGTTCACAGATCGCCGAAATTAGGATCTTGTGCGGAAGAGCTACAAAACGTATGGAAATCAATTTCCTTTCAGAATTTCAAGTTTCTAAGCGGGATTGTGCTAGATAACGTATTTCAGAACGTTTTCGATATAGAATTAGCGTATTTCTACTTTTCACGTCGTAAAGACAGAATTTCGTGCAAAATGGAATTTTCACAGCGGAGTTCATCGAAATTCGAATACCAGAATAGAAACGTCACACTCAACGATATTTCACTTCACAGATCGCCGAAATTAGGATGTTGTGCGGAAGAGCTACAAAACGTTTGGAAA
>NW_025222159.1:0-250 GCF_014066325.1 Apis laboriosa
TCGAAATTCGAATACCAGAATAGAAACGTCATACTGAACGATATTTCAGTTCACAGATCGCCGAAATTCGGATCTTGTGCGGAAGAGCTACAAAACGTATGGAAATCAATTTCCTTTCAGAATTTCAAGTTTCTAAGCGGAATTGTGCTAGATAACGTATTTCAGAACGTTTTCGATATAGAATTCCCGTATTTCTATTTTTCACGTCGTAAAGACGCGTTTTCGTGCAAAATCGAATTTTCACAGCGGA
>NW_025222160.1:0-383 GCF_014066325.1 Apis laboriosa
GTTTTGTAGCTCTTCGGCACAGAAATCCTAAATACGACGATCTGTGATTTGAAATATCTTTGAGCGTGACGTTTCTATTCTGACATTCGAATTTCGATGAAAACAGCTGTGAAAATTCGATTTTGCATGAAATTGCTTCTTTCCGACATGAAAAACAGAATTACGCGTTTTCTGATCGAAAACGTTCTGAAATACGTTATCTGGCACAATCCCGCTTAGAATTTTGAAATTCTGAAAAGAAATACTGATTTCCATATGTTTTGTAGCTCTTCCGCACAAGAATCCTAATTTCGGCGATGTGTGAATTGAAATATCGTTGAGTTTGACGTTTCTATTCTGATATTCGAATTACGATGACCTCAACAGTGAAAATTCGGTTTTGC
>NW_025222161.1:0-1084 GCF_014066325.1 Apis laboriosa
CGATAGCTAGTGACCATTGCGTGAAATGCGCAAAAAACATATAGATATATATTTTTTAATTTTAATGAAATTTGAATATTTATTAATGAATAGTATATTAAAATTATGTATACTTTAATTTTAATTATTAAATATATTGTTAATATTTATTAATGAAAAGATACATCTTCTAAAGCAATTAAATTTGATATAATTGCAATTTGAAAATAAAAATTATAATATTATATTCCGTATAAATTATTATTGAAAATTGTAATAAGAATAGAATTAGTCATATATTTCTTAAATATTTCAAGTTACATTACATGGAATGATATACGGAACGACGCAATTCCACAGCCTAACCACACACAAAATGTGGAAAATACGTCGTGCACGATACACTACGCATCGTCAGTCGCTGAAAAATTATTATTATGAACTTATGAACTATGATCATCATGCCAATCGCCTATCATTCACCCAAGTAGCACCTGGGCACGTGAGTGAGATCCTGGCAATGGACATGGAAAGGGTTAAATCTGAAAATCCTGAACTAAAAAAAATATTAATGTATTTATTTTCTAACGGACTAACGTTCTTTAACTCAAAATTTCATTATTTTATTTCAAACTATATATATTTATTTTAGAGATTTAATTGAAATCATTTCAACATTTCATTTTCATTTATGCGAATATTAATTTTTCTTTTAGATTATATTTATATATTTATATGTATATGGTTCTTTATTATTAATTTTAAGAAGAAAAAATATGTAAAAAATAAGAAATTTCTTTATATCAATTAATGATAAATTCATATATGAAAATTAAGAATAAAAAATTGACTTTAAATGGAATATTAATGAAAATAACCTCAGGCGATCTCTTCATCAAAGCATGTTTTTAAAAATATAAAACAAACGTTCAAAATTTCTTACTCTGATTTAGAAATCTACCTGTCGCGAAGCATCTTCTTGCACATGATATTTCATACATTCTTTTGCGGAGAAAATAAAATACCTATTTATTATTTTTATATTTCAAATCATTCTTATATTTATGATAAAAAATCAGATATTGGAATATTACAAAAAAACAAA
>NW_025222162.1:0-413 GCF_014066325.1 Apis laboriosa
TACAGGGGATTTCCGGTGCGCGTTGCAAGCGTGAAAGATTGCTCTTTACACTCAGTCTTCAGTGGTTACGCTGGTACTAGCGGTTCATACGCTATGGTCGTCTAAAGAAGACGAATTTTCAGAATATTTAAAACAGTGCCTTCTTAAAATGGCTGTATCTCCGAAGATACTGGTGATACAGGGGACTTCCGGTGCGCGTTGCAAGCAGGAAAGATTGCTCTTTACACACCGTTTTGACTGGATAGGCTAGCACAAGGGGTTCATATGCTATGGTCGTCTAAACAAGACGAATTTTCAGAATATTTAAAACAGTGCCTTCTTAAAACGGCTGTATCTCCGAAGATACTGGAGATAACGGGGACTTCCGGTGCGCGTTGCAAGCGGGAAAGATTGCTCTTTACACTCAGTCTTCA
>NW_025222162.1:440-820 GCF_014066325.1 Apis laboriosa
GTCGTCTAAAGAAGACGAATTTTCAGAATATTTAAAACAGTGCTTTCTTAAAACGGCTCTATCTCCGAAGATACTAGAGATACAGGGGACTTCCGGTGCGCGTTGCAAGCGGGAAAGATTGCTCTTTACATACAGTTTTGACTGGATAGGCTAGCACAAGCGGTTCATACGCTATGGTCGTCTAAAGAAGACGAATTTTCAGAATATTTAAAACAGTGCCTTCTTAAAACGGCTGTATATCCGAAGATACTGGAGATACAGGGGAATTCCTGTGAGCGTTGCAAGCGGGAAAGATTGCACTTTACACTCTGTTTTGAGTGGTTACGCTGGCACAAGCGGTTCATACGCTATGGTCGTCTAAATAAAACGAATTTTCAGAA
>NW_025222163.1:0-584 GCF_014066325.1 Apis laboriosa
AATTCAACCTTAAATTCTAACTTAAAAATATTCTCACATCGTCTTACAACTGATTGTAAAAGATTCTTAGAAAACAATGATAAAGTCGTCGTCCTAATCCACCGTGTCGATTAAAATTTCGAAAAATGTAAAATAAAAATTCCATCCGTTCGTAAAAATATCTTATATCAATGTAATAACAATTATAATAAGAGGCAGGGAGAAAATTCCATAACTCAGATTCAATCTTATAATAATAATTCTAACTTAATTCTAATCTAATAATAATAATTCTAACTTAAAAATATCTTCACATCGTCTTATAAATAAGACTTACAAGAATTACTTACAATTGATTGTAAAAGATTCTTAGAAAACAATGATAAAGTCGTCATCATGATCCACCGTGTCGATTAAAATTTCGAAAAATGTAAAATAAAAAATTCCATAATTCTAAGGATTCAATCTTAATAATTCTAACTTAAAAATATTCTCACGACGTCTTCCAAATATACAAGAATCACTTACAATTGTAAAAAATTATAAAAGATTTTTAGAAAACAATGATAAAATTGTCATCATAATCGATTAAAATTTCGAAAAAT
>NW_025222164.1:0-1019 GCF_014066325.1 Apis laboriosa
TTTGGAAAAATTGTGTATATATAGAAAAATACCTGGAGAATTCTGAAATATCTTTATTTTGTCGTGAATATTTATTTATAGAAAAATTGCTATATTCTTTTGATATTTTACAGAATGATGGAGACAAAGAAGCAATAAAGAAACTAGATTTTATTATTTTTTCGTGTGCATCCATTTTAATTATTCCTCGATTATACCAGCGATAATTTTGAGGATGATTAAAAAAATTGTCAAAGAAAAATACCTAAGGATTCTGAGGTATTTTCTTTATTTTATCGCAAATATTTGCAAAAATTGCTACATTCCTTTGATATCTTACAGAAGGATGGAGACAAAGATGAAACGAAGCAATAAAGAAACTAGATTTTGTTATTATTTCGTGTGGATCCATTTTAATTATTCCTCGATTATAGCAGCGATAATTTTGAGGATGATTAGAAAAATTGTATCAAAGAAAAATATCTAAGGATTCTAAGATATCTTTGTCCCAAACATTTACAAAAATTGCTACATTCTTTTGATATCTTACAGAATGGTGGGGACAAAAATGAAACGAAGCAATAAAGAAACTAGATTTTATTATTTTTTCGTGTGCATCCATTTTAATTATTCTTCGATTATATCAACTCGATAATTTTGAGAATGATTAGAAAAATTGTATCAAAGAAAAATACCTAAGGATTCTAAGGTATTTTTGTCGCGAACATTTACAAAAATTGCTACATTCCTTTGATATCTTACAGAATAGTGGAGACAAAGATGAAAAGAAGCAATAAAGAAACTAGATTTTGTTATTATTTTCTTATATGGATCCATTTTAATTATTCCTCGATTATACCAGCGATAATTTTGAGGATGATTAAAAAAATTGTGTCAAAGAAAAATACCTAAGGATTCTGAGGTATTTTCTTTATTTTATCGCAAATATTTGCAAAAATTGCTACATTCCTTTGATATCTTACAGAATGATGGGGACAAAGATGAAAAAAAGCAATAAAGAAACTAGATTTTGTTATTAT
>NW_025222165.1:0-1487 GCF_014066325.1 Apis laboriosa
TAAACGAAAAAAAAAAAAGACAAATATCGAATGATACAATATTTTCCTCGATTTTATGACAAATATCGAACGATCGATATTTCTCTTATCGTCTCGTCCTATATAAATTTTCCTTTAAACGAAAAAAAAAAATAATAATAAATATCGAACGATCGATACAATATTTTCCTCGATTTTTTGACAAATATCGAACGATCGATATTTCTCTCATTGTCTCGTCCTATATAAATCTTCCTTTAAACGAAAAAAAAAAATAATAATAAATATCGAACGATCGATACAATATTTTCCTCGTCGTCTCGTCTTATATAAATCTTTCTTTAAACGAAAAAAAAAAAAAAAAAAAATCGAATGATACAATATTTTCCTCGATTTTATGATAAATATCGAACGATCGATATTTCCCTCATCGTCTCGTCCTATATAAATCTTCCTTTAAACGAAAAAAAAAGAAAGACAAATATCGAACGATCGATACAATATTTTCCTCGATTTTATGACAAATATCGAACGATCGATATTTCTCTCGTTGTCTCGTCCTATATAAATCTTCCTTTAAACGAAAAAAAAAGAAAGACAAATATCGAACGATCGATACAATATTTTCCTCGATTTTATGACAAATATCGAACGATCGATATTTCTCTCGTTGTCTCGTCCTATATAAATCTTCCTTTAAACGAAAAAAAAAAAAAAAAAAAAATTGGTATTTCATTTTAATCCCTTTCTAATTAAACTTTCGAATTATTTCCTTCTCACGATTATTTCGCAATTATCTTATTTGCTTGTGTTAATGTAATTTCTTACTTAATAGCTTTTTTTAATGAACAATGATTGTCAACGTTCTTAATAAGTATTTTCGATATATTTTGTACAATTTATTCGTTATCGTGTACGGATATATGTAAGGATGAAATATATTTTTGAACAGTGGTTTATTTATGGCCGAGGCAAGCGACACGAGAAGCTGGCAAGTCTCTTCCGGGGAATACAATCGACCTATTTCCGGTAGATGCTCGATGGATTAATTTCTAATCTCTAACGATTTCGTTGGAATCCATTCTGATATACGACCATATGCATCAATTTAGAGGAAATTACAAGGATTCTTCATTGTTCCCTATGATTCATGAACAATTTGATCAAGTTAATATATCTCTTCATACTTGTAAAATTTTCTTCTTTACTTGCACATTTTTTTCAAATTTCTCTAAATTTCTCTATTTTCATTATCACATTGATCGAACTTTCACTATCAAGAATTTTTCCATTTTCCATTATAGAATATTGTATATTATAAAACGCAAATCATTTCCAATTCACGTAAAACATCCTCTGCAAAACACTCTTCCGGATAGAAAGAAAAAAAGAAAAATTTCCAAAACAACGTTCTTCTAAATATCTAAACATCCATCTTCGTAAACACCTTCGAAAAAGTAAGCAAGTTAAGTAAGTTCCCTTCGACAAATTCAAACATCCTTTCGAAA
>NW_025222166.1:0-1303 GCF_014066325.1 Apis laboriosa
TCTTTCATTTAACTATTTATTTATCCATTTATTTTTTATTTATTATCCATTTATTTCTTTCATTCTTTCAATTGATATATTTAATTGTATTTTTTGTTCATTAATATATAAATATATAAATATATTTTTTTATTTATTTACTCTTTCATTTAACTATTTATTTATCCATTCATTTTTTATTTATTATCCATTTATTTCTTTCAATTCTTTTAATTATATTTTTTGTTTATTAATATATAAATATATAAATATATTTTTTTATTTATTTACTCCCCTATTCATTCAAATGTTTATGTATCCATTCATTTTGTTATTTATTAAATTATTGACTTATTTCTATAATTCTTTTAAAATATTTTTCCCTATTTATTTATATATGCATCAATTTATTTGTTTATTTATTTATCTATTCATTTATTCATTGATTTAATTCAATTTTATTGTATCAAATTATATAATATAAATTATAATATAAATTATTATATATTATTGTATCAAATTTTATTGTATCATTTATTTTCTTACATATGTTATCCTCTTTTTTTAAAAATTAGTAGTAGTAGACAAAATGAATGAATAAATAATTTATTGACTTATTTGTACATTTCTTTTAAACTTCCTTATTTTGTTCATTTTTATATGCATCAGTTTATTTGATTATTTATTTATCAATTCATTTAATTATTTATTTTATTTTATACTTGTAATCAGCTTGTGAAAGAGTAGATAGTTAATTGAATAAATTGTACAATCAACAATCAATTACCAATTCATACATATATGTGTAAACAAAATTAGAGAGTTTAAATAAAATAATAGAAATATCAATCATATCACAAAGGAATATATTAATAAATAAGCAATTAATAAAATAAATACATAACTAAAGAAATTGATACATGTAAAAATTTACTAAAATTAAAACGAAATTTAAAAGAAGTGTAATAAGTCAATAAATTAATAAATGACAAAATGTGTAGATAAATAAATAAATAAATGTAGGAAAATATAAGTATATTAATAATATAAGTAATATAATATAACAACAAATAACAAATTAAACAAATTAAATTAAAAAATAAAATTAAAAAATAAATAACGAAATAAATCTAAGAAAAAATAAATATACAAGTATTAAAATTAATGATTAAAAATTAATAATTAAATGAATAGATAAATGAATAATCATATAAACTGATACATAATATATAAATAAATAGAGAAAGAGATTTTAAAAGAAATGTAGAAATAAGTCAATAATTTAATAAATAAAAAATAAATGGATAAATAAATAGTTAAATGA
>NW_025222167.1:0-499 GCF_014066325.1 Apis laboriosa
ATTAATTATTAAAATGAATTCAGAATTAAAAAACTAGAAAATAATAAAAATGTTATAGAATTATTAGCATAGTATATAAGCATAGTATAAAAAAAATATATAAAAAGAAAAAGTATATAATATTGAAAAATTAAAAAATTATTAATATTAAAAAACAGGAGAGTAAAATGAAAGATTATTTATAATTCTTTATACATTAAAAAAATTTGTAATTTTTAATTTGAATACGTTTTCTAAAAAAGTATTGGATCTTTAGTTTTATAATAAAAAATTGATTTCATTAAAAAAAATTCATTTAAGAGAAATTTATATTTTATTATCCGAAAATTCTTTTCTTCCAAATATTTTTATTTCTCTATTAGTTCAGATATTAAAAATTCTACTAGACATATTATATTCAAAGTAAAATAGAAATAAAAATGAATAAAATAGAAAAAAGAATAAAATAAAAATGAAACATTGTGCTATTGAAAAAAATATTGTTAAAAAAAACATAAAA
>NW_025222168.1:0-278 GCF_014066325.1 Apis laboriosa
TCGATTGTGACAAAGAGGGGCAATAAAACGAGGATCTGTATTTAAACATCGATGCATTAACGTAGCCATAAAATTCAGAATATTCTAACATATCGATATAAAAATTTTTTTATTTCTCATAATAGGTGTAGGCTAATCATGATTTGAAACAAAATTTAATTTATATGTAATATTATATGTAATGTTATATTATATATAATTTCGTATTAACATAAGTGATTAAGATAATAATTGTATATATAAAATATAAGTATATGAATAAGCTAGAGATACTATAA
>NW_025222169.1:0-164450 GCF_014066325.1 Apis laboriosa
ACTTCTCTTGAAACCATTTAACTTTTATTTGTATCATTTTTTAATATATCGAAAATTGAGCTAGATATTGCAGATGACATATTATTTCGTTATTAAACTATCTCGTCTTACCATTAACGACGACGTAAATGTGATCATTGAGCAAATTTATGTAGATTTTCGGATTGTCTTGCGTGAGTAACCATCGTTCACGACAGCTTTGGCGTCCAAAATATCCGTGGAAGATCGACGATAATGGCGGGAATGGGAAACGAAAATGTGTGTTCTCGGTTTTCTCAAATTGTAATTGCTTCAAACAAATAACCTGCTTGGTAAGAGCAACATTTTCGACTTAAATTTTCAACATCGTAAACTTTGGGGATTAGAAGTTTTAAGCTTCAGATTTTTCCTTCGCTTTAATCTTCGAAGATCGGGGCTTTTAGGTTCGAGCTTTTGCGCTACGAGTCTGCAACTTCATAATTTCAATTTTCCGAAATGATGATTCAATATTAAACACTTTTATAGCCTGCAATCTTTTAATATCCTCCTCTTCTTTAAATCTGTATCTCTAAAATCTGTATTTTGGCTGAAATTTAAAATTTCGATTCTATATTTATAAGTATTGATTCGAAATATTTAAATTCGATAATTTTACTAATAAAGAGAAGCGTATTGAAAATTTTACCCTTTATTTTTATTCTTCCCTTGTATAAACGAAACGACGAAGGACGGTGTCGAGGATGAAGGGATGGCCGAATTCCGTGCTTGATCGAAGATAATGGCAGCGATGAGTCGGAAGAGAATCGATCACAGAAGTCACTTATCGACCGAAGGAAGTCGTTTAACGCTTCGTTACGAACGGAATTCCTTCTTATTTTATCTATCGCTTCCATCTTTTCGAAGAGAATGACGTTTCGAGGAAACAGGACGAAATTGGCATATTGACATGTCGTTATCATTGTTATTATTGGTATTGCGTCAGTTATTTAATTTTACTTCAATTGTAAATCATCCTATGGATTGGACATCTTATGGACAAGTTGCAATTGTATAATAGCGGATGAATGAATTTTTTATATCGAAATTACGAAAATTACAAATTCAATTTTTATATCGAACAGTGTTGAAGAAATGAAAAACACTTATGAACAGATATTTCGTTCATAAGCTTTATTGAAAAAAATCCAACAAAAGGGATTTTTAAAATTCTCTACTTACACAATTTTTTTTTAACTCCAATTTCGAAATTTCCAAATGGATCAAATATCGTATTATGAACAATAGCATTAATTTTACGATAAAATTCAAATGTTATTCGATACAGATATTATGTTTGATTAATTTTATCCTTTCGATTTATTCGTATCGTGTTCTAGGCGAATAATGTAAACAATTTCGATGATTAAATTTACATAAACTATAAGTGTAATTTGAATCTTGCCTAATAACACAACGGATTGATTTACAATTAATTTAATGGCTTTCTTCATAGGACATTGATCTTTTTTTTTTTCTCTCTCTCACTTTGCTCGATCGAAGATTAATCAAACGTCACTTTTCCAGCTTAAACCAATCGTTCAACTTCTTAATCCCCACTGTATCCGCATAAATTTCCTTGAAATTCATCAATCGAATCCATCCACCTTTCACTAGATGCAGATCGTTTCGTTCAAAGGTAAAGAAAAAAGAAGGAGGAGAAGAGAAGAGGATGGAGTCGAGATAAAGCAAAATGGAGATTCTTCATTTTTCTCGATCTCTTCGTGTTATATTTGCTGTTATCTTATCGATTTTATTGTCGAAATATGCGTCGTACGTGAATAGGAGAACAGGTCGCACTGCAATCGGCCATTGCACCACCGATGCCTGGCCATATAGGCCCGGACGAATGGCACTTTACGACGCCATCACCCTCGTTCCTCTCTCACGTCCCGTACATTTGCCATCCTATGAATAACTGTTTCTCCCAGGAAAGTTTCCATTAATCGCGTTTCAGCCTGGACACGTTGCTGTTTACTGCTGTGAAAGTGGACAGAATGTTCCCGATGGAAGTTGGATCGGTGTTTGTTCCAGGAAATCGGTAATTTGAATAATATTACACGGATCAAGATATTTATTTTTCACGTTTTATTTAAAATAAAAATCTCGAAGAATTAATTTTTAACCGCGAAATAATTCTGATATTAATGTTTTGAATCGTTGAAAGTAAAATAAATGGAAAATTTGAGAAGAAAAAATGACTAATTATGATGTTAATAATTCAACGATATCAAGGAATTGAAAATGTTTTATCCTTATGAACAGATTTTTATCTTTTTATATAACCCTCTAAAAATCACTCGAATAAATAAAAAAAATTCATTAATTTTGTCAAAAAATTCTATGCAAAGGGAAATTTATACGAAAAGAGAAAGAGTTTCACCTTGACTATTGCTCGCTTTAATCGCGGTTGACGATGCGACGAATTAGACGTCGCCGCTTCGTAAACCCTTTCTTCGCCACGTGGCTCGAAGCGAACGAGGTCTCAAAGAGGGTGGAGAAAACTTGGGGCGCAAGGTGCGAAAGCGTGCTCCAAGCAACGAGGAGGTGGTTCGAAGTCGGGGAAAGGGCGAACGTTGGGACCGGAAGTGGGGGAGAAGAAGGGAGGCGAACGAAGGGAGGTGGACCGGCCGCTGATGGAGGCGGACGAGAGAGTTTTCTCGAGGAAAAACACGTCCTCGTCTATTTCCCGAGCGAGGGGAATTCTTTGTGTTTTTAAATTAAGTTAGCCCACGGAAAAGTCCAACTTTTTCCCTCGTTTCTTTCTTCCAAACGCTTTTTCACCCTTTCGCTCCTCCACTATCTTTGTTTCGAGGTTGCCGAGTAAAGTAAGCCTATCGCCAATCGCTTCGAGGAACAAATTGTTTCTGTCAAATTTTCGATAAAACTTTTATTTCTATTGTGAATTATTATTATTATTTTTTTTTTTGATCGAATAGAAATAGCAGTAGAAGAAGACCGTTCTAATATTTCTTTTTCTCGTAGTAAAATTCTCGTTTATTATCCGCTTACAATTTTTGCAACTGAGTGCGTTACACTCTTCACGTTAACTTGATAATTTTATTTTACACCATAGATTAAAAATAAAGGTAAACGTAGATACGTATTGATTTTAATTATAAGAATTTGAAGTTATCGTTTAATTACGCGTGAGACATTTTGAATTTTAGGAAAAAGACGGCAAGACGGAATATTTAGCGCGTGCACTTGACACGGTGCAAGTGAAAGAACGTGTGTGATGTGACGATACCAGATTCTAGGCTTTTCGTTTATATTCAAAGGTCCATTAGCGCAGCTGCGTTAATTAATATTTAACTTCCTGTCTGAAGCAAAGGGTATTTATTACGCTTTGTATCGGGTGTCTGTAAACTATACGTACTAAACGGTACGTGGTTATGATAGCTTACTTTGGTTAATTTCCAATGTGTACATAGACAAACTCGACAAACTCCTCCCCTCTTGTTTTTAGCGAGTTACTTTACTTGATTTTCTATTGATAGTTTCGGGAAAACAGATTCCCTCCTATCGTCTATGGGGCTGACTGCATTCTTAAGCAAACGCATCCCCCTTTTAACAGCTTTTCGATCGAATTTTCTTAATTTAAGAAATTCTCCTATCATCATCGAATTTTCAAAATTTTATATTTAAAAGGGAACTGGAACATCAGGATTTCTTTAAATTTGCAATTAATTCCAATTCTATCTTCTACGTTTCAATTTCTAGATTTTAAAAATATACTTTTTCCAATTTTCCAATAAAAAAGATATTTTTTTCTTTTCAACTACACAATTACAAATCTAAATTTAATCTTCAATATCGTCGAAAAACCGGATTGCAACGAAATTGCAATTTTTGACATTTTCAAATCCTCATTTCTATATACATCCAATTTCTTGGTATCAAAAACATTCCCTTTTTCTATAATTTCTCTAAACTTTTAAATTAAAAATCCCATCCTATAACGAATTTAATCTGAAATTTAATTTCACGTGACTTTAACGTTCCGAAATTCAGTAGTCAACGAAATTAATTTTTTCTTTTTCCCTCTCGTAAACAAAGATCCACGTGAAAATCCCGAACAGAATTCCTCGCATCGCGAAGTCGCTTTGAAACCGACCCGCAACCAGTTATCCCGGTTAACCCTTTGGATTAATGGCCGTACGAATGAAAATTCTTGTTTACCTAATTAATTAAATTCCGTTTGATACGCGTGTCTGGTTGACGAAAAGGAGTTAAGATCGCGTTGACTTGGCCCACGAAAAGCACAATCCGGCGAATATAATATCGAGGAATGGACTATCGATTTTCCAACATCGTTTTGAGCGTTTGTCAGACTCTGCTCTGCTTCCAAACTGCGAGTGTCCACTGTCGAGAAAGAGAGCTTGTTCTCTCTCTCTTTCCATACACGAGAAATGGATGCAGCGCGCGAGTTTTGGATACCAGCAATTTCAGGGAACAGTCATCGAAACGCGAGATCAACGCGGCTTTAAACCATCCTTATAATTACTTCTTCCTCTCGAAGAAGTTTCTAATAACTTTCATCTCTTCCCCTTTGATATTCTTATACCGTATGCATAAAAGGATGGTGGAAAATTAAACGCTGTGGAGCGTGAAGAGCAGCCATTTTGGATATGACGTTTACGGGAGTTTATCAAGCGATTATGCTCTCCTTTCGCTTGATACTTTGTAGCTATTTAGTTAATGAAGTTTGAAAATCGTTCGAATGTTTCTTTTTTTTTCTTTTTTAGATTTTAAAAATCAGATTTTAAAAATTCTCGACGGTATACAGGACAGATAGGAAGCTTCTTTTTTCTCCTCGTTCTCTGTACAAATTTTCAACCATAATCTTATCGATTCCAAGTCTTGGCTGGCCTTAAAAGCAAGTATGGAACAGATTTCGAATAAACGTGTATTTAGACGCGCCGGGTCTAGATTCTCGGATACCATCCTCTCTTTCACGAGATTAAATCTCTAGCGCGCGATGTATACGCTGAAAGATTTCATCTCGGAAGATAAAACTCGATCTCGAAGATTCCCTAAAATCGATCATACTTTCGATTCAAGAATTTAACAAAATAACTGGACCGGAAGTCTTAAATCCAAGTGACGATACAATATTAAAATCTGAAAGGGTGGCGTTTCACTTCCCTAAAATTTATCCACTGTCTTCTTTCACTGTCTTTCACCTCCTTTTCTCCTTCGCTCCCTTCCCCCTTTCCAAACCCCGAAAATCAATCAATAGCATACAAATAGCTGGCGAAACGTTGTATAATAAAATATCAAATGGCCGGAAACGCGCGACGTTTAGCCGCCGTTTCACCGGGTTGGGGTGGAAGGGTTGGGGCGAGTCAACAAAGGGGGCGCATCGCCTTTCCTTTCACAAGGACGGAAGCAGCAATGACCCATGGAAAGCGACGAGACATTCGTACGGCAATCAGGACGAAGCGCGAGGAGCCATTCAACCTGTGGGCTTTCATCGTCGCCTTACAAGTTCCACCACTTTCCGCTCTCACCCCCCACGTCTGTTCGCCACTCTTTTTCCAACCCCCGTCCTTTCGAACCCCTCTTCCCCTGGACGCATTGGACGCCTCCTCACCCTCACCCTCTTTCCATCCCTGTTTGAGCCTTGCCCAACTGTATATAAAGTGGCGCTACTAAATTGGAAACCGCAGCTTTGTCGGTCCTACCGGCTATCGCACCCTCCTCTCCCTCCCCGCTCCTCGTTTCTTTCCTCCCCATTGAGCCGTGCCCTTTTCCTCTCCTCTCCTCTCCTCTCCACGATTCTTCTTCCCCTCCTCTTCTAACCTCAGGATGCTAGGGGACGGATCGGTTGTCATTGAGTTGACATTGGGGGGAGGGGGAGGGTGGCTGGATTTATTGGCCTGGCCCCGTTTCTCCAAGTTCTCTCTCTCTCTCTCTCTCTCTCTCTCTCTCTCTTTCTCTCTCTCTTTTTCTTCATGGAAGAAGCTGCACTTGACCAGACTTGGGTCGGGATCTGATCTCAGGGTGGAAAATTCGTCTGTCCCGACTGCTTAGATAACCTTTTCTAGGCGCCTCGCCGTCCAGTCCATGGGGATAACCATCGCCTCCGCGAGTTCTGCGGTTTTCTACTTTCTTCAAGTTCCCTTCTCGCTCGGCTGGGTTCACGCGTGTTTCTTTCACCTTTTTCCCTCCTCTTTTCTTATCTCCTCGTTTCTTCCCCTTCTTTTTTAATATTGTAATGGATGTCGAGGAGGAGAGAGAGAGAGAGAGAGAAAGAGAAACGAAGCGAGAACGTTTACGTAGATTTCGCGCAACGTTTGGGATGATAATGGTGGACTTGAGTTCATTAAGGGAAGAGCTCAACTCGGAGTTGAGTAATTGGCATTTAAGGTCGTTTAACGTGAAAATATTGACACCGGAGGAACGGGTTAATCTTTGATGGGCGAGCTTAAAATTTGGGACATTTTGCTGGGAAAATGTGTAACGATGATTTTTTTTTTTTTTTAATGAAAGGTTAACAAAATTCAACTCGATTGCTGTAGAAGAAGGAAGAACGTTTCGATTTCTATCATGAATGGTACAGATGTGACATTCTCGGTTTAATATATGAGAAAACTGGCTTACATGGAATTAATTAAGACTATTCTGCAAGTATTATCGTTTAAAAGTGATAAAAATTTATTCGATTTTATTGTAATATCTCCAGATTGATTGGATTTCGAATTTTGCTCGAAAACAAAAGTGAAGAAAATTTGAATATTTGACAAGTAAAAATAACATTATCTCGATCTTGATTTCTTTCTCTAACTCGACTCGACTTGATCTTCGACAACGATTCTTAAACTGAGTGAAAATTTTTAACCAAGTAAACTAAATTTCGTTAGAAAAAAAAAAAGGGGCACTTTTCAATAACAATATTTAATTTCGAATCTTCGGATCTCACATAACACGTAACAAAATAAGATAAAACTCAAATAATCTAACACCAACATTTCTATTTTCCAATTACCTATATCTCACTGTTTACTCTATCATCCTCCCATCGTGCAATCTCTCTATACCACATATTCTTTACTAACATCTCGAAGAGCTCGATTCGAACGAGAACTCTCGGCTCAACTTTCTCTCCTTCTTTCCCTTCGTTGCTTGATCTCTTCTCACTCGTTGACCTCGACGCGCTCGTCGATCGTCGAAGCGGAATTCCGGCGGGATATTTTTAAGGATCGAAAGAAAAGAAAAAGAAAAAAGGCACGTCACACGTTTTCCCGGAGAGATTCTTCCTTGGCGAGTTTCATATTATAAGTCTCGTGGAAAAGGATGCGTTCTCGAGTCGTTTGGAAGAATAGCGGTATCGACGTCTTCGGATTAAAGTTAATCCGGTTGAATCGGCATTCTCGTGGAAACCACCGACGCGGTGCACTTTAGCTGATTGCTTGATTTAACGTAAACGGAGGCAGGGTTGGAGCGGGAGGCTGGAAGACGAGTCGGAAAATGCGCTTTGCTTTGTTTGCTTCCACGATATCCCCTCCCTCCCTCTAGCCTTTTAGCTCCCCTCTTGACTTTCGCACGCCACGATCCTTGCAGGATATTCGTTTTGCAGGCGTGACGATGATTATTATTATTAACACGGTATTTTAATTTTTGCAAGTATTTTTTCTCGCCACGATCCTTGCAGGATATTCGTTTTCCAAGCGTGACGATGATTATTATTATTAACACGGTATTTTAATTTTTGCAAGTATTTTTTCTCGTGATATTTTTTTTCGCCCCTTCGATACCGTTTTTCGGCTTTTGTGAGAATAAGAAGTCTTTTATCTTTGGATTATGGATGGCCTGGGTAGTGAATCTTTGGCTATTTTCTTTAATTAGTATTATACTTGCAATGTCGAGGATTATATTTTTTGAGAAGAAAAGTGTGAAATAATTTTCAGTAATTTTTTTTTTGTATATAAATTTAGAAAATAAATTACAGATTAGAAAAATTCAAAACAATGAAAACATTTGAATTTCATTTCCAAGAAATTGATTAATTAGTAGATTATCTTAAATCTACTTCCATCACCGTTTGATTTTATTCCTCGAGAAGCAATCTTCTATCAACAATTCCAAACATTAATTATTATTAATCGTTTATCCCTTCATTGAATACCAATCAGAGTTACTAATTTTTGATCATCGGATTTTATTATTATCAAAACAATTACACGATCTCATATTTTTCTAAAAGAAAATGATATATAAATGACGCGTTTTCTTAATTACGATCGATAATTTGCAATTTAAATAAATCTTTCCAATTATTTATTCATTTAAGATTAGCTATCGAAATATAATATTCATTCCATTGCCCAATTTCAATCATCTTCATATATCCACAATTATAATCGAATACCGTTTTGTTGAATATCAAACGTATTCATAAAAGTTTTCTTTTTGCGAAAAAAAAGTATCGTTTTCACCCTCTTCTTGAATCTCCCTCCAACTCTTTACCTCTTCCTCCAACTCGTATTTATCACGATACTTTTCCCGTGAAAAAAACGCGATTACACGAATTTTTCCAAGAGGAAAATGGATGGATACGTACGTACAAGGGAAAGACGCACACGATTAATTTACGATCGATAAGTTGCAATTTAGGTAAATGCTCGGGCCACGGCCACGGTAGCGAGACACGGAATAAGTGTTGACCGCGTTCGTGGCAATCTTCGGGAGTGAAAGGTGTCTCGAGAATGGATACAGAATTTATTCCGTGAAAGTTTCTGTAGGTTGGAAACCGCGCCACGGAGCCTCCCTCCGTGGAAAAATTTCTTTCCCCCGATAGATTCCGCGCCGTTCATAGAATACTTGAACACGGTTGCTCTCTTTGTAACAAAAGGAGATACAATCAAGAGGTTCCCCGTGCGCGCCTTTGAGAACGCCTTTTCAAATTCCCCACCGACACCATTTCCCGCACCGAGTCGCGTGCACGTTTTTAAAAGTAAATGAAACCAATTTCACATCTTCGAGATAATAGCGGAGATAAATTCGATCGTTTCGATTTCGATGTTATTAGCAATGAAAAAGTGTTAGAAAATAAATTTTTCGAACTCCGGCTGTTGCTTTGTTATCGTTTCGAAGTAACAGTAGAAATGGAGACTCGAATTTTGTTAATTTCTTAACTCGTCTTAATTTTTGCACCCAGGAAATAAAAATTTAACCAATTCCATGCTTAATTTCAACTTTAAGTTCACAAAAATTGACTTCAAAATGCGAACGATTTAGAACAAATCGGTTAACTCTGTTACTTGCGTTCGACACTTTCTTGCTTGAGAAATCGGATGGGATAGGAAGCAGAAGATCGAAACTAATATTTAATATTTAATTTCTGCAGTGGAGAAAATAAAAATTTAACCAATTCCATGCTTAATTTCGACTTTAAGTTCACCAAAAATTGACTTCAAAATGCGAACGATTTAGAACAAATCGGTTAACTCTGTTACTTGCGTTCGTTCGACACCTTCTTGCTTGAGAAATCGGCATCGGATGGGAAAGGAAACGGAAGATCGGGACTCGAGAAAAAATTCAGCTGTGGGATTTTTCCTCGTGCACGGTTTTTCGAATCGCGCGATCCAACCCCAGGCGAAGATGTCGTCGTGATTGAATATCGATTATGCGTCGAGGTTTCTTCTTGGTTGGTGGCGACGCAACACCGGGCCCCGAGGATCCATCAACGATTCTGAACCGAACGATTCCTTTTCTTTCGATCCACGGTTGCGAATCTCTTAATCTTTTTTTGCGACTATTCTGATCAATTTCCGGTAGATTCTCTCGGTCATCTCTTGATGGAAGAAAGGATCTGGTGAAAGGAATTCGATTGTTACGTCGATTTCTTTGTTTTAGTAAAATGGAAACGTATTTCGACGTATTAATTAAAATTGCGTGACATGAACAAAATTATGTTTTGATAAATTTTTCTTAGGATATTCTATGATAAATAGAGATGTGATATTAATCCTTAGTGGACGTATTTTAGTTCTGACATTTTTATCTGAACATCTAAGATTTCGTTTCGATAAAGGTAAGGTAATTTTTGGGAATTTTTATTACCATTAAAAAAAATCGTGATACGCTCTTCGTATCGATCTTCTCTCCTCCTCATTTTTGTTTACATAATTTTTATATAAAATTGAAGATTCTTTTTATATGAAACGGTAAATATATTTATTGGTTGATCGAAAATCACTCTCGATCAAGATTTGAATAAGAAATCCCTTGGCTTCGTGATACCGATTCCTCTAAATTCCCTAAATAAATCAAGTGATAAACGTAACTTCACGAGTGCCGTTGACAAATATCTACAAACACAAATCTTCCGAAAGACAGCCAGGGATAGTCCGCAAACAAACGGGTTAAACGTAGTGTTTAAGTTGTACAACGTCGAAAGTTAAACACCAGATAACCGAGTATTCGGTAAATATTTTAGAAAGGATTGTGTTAACTCCGATATCTTCGCTTGTCACTTATCAATTGTCCACGTAATTTGTCTCACGTACACGCAGAGAGATAAAGAAACAAGATTGGAATAAAAATTAGATACGTAAAATATTTTACGTATCCCAAAATCTTCTTTCCCGTGTTATATAATTAAACGAGATGTAATATATAATTTCCATAATTTTACGCGTTAATTAACAATTTATTCGTAATTTCTAACGATAAATTTCCTCGATCTTCGCAATCAGAGGAAGGAGAGGAATCGCTGGCGAACATGGACACATTATGTTTCCCGCCAAATACGATTACGCAAATCCGATTGCGCGATAAGAAGATATAGAGCGTAAATGCAGGATTCAAAGTGCATCGACTAGCTTAGCGAACGTTCTTATTCTCTAAAGACTAAAGGCGAATCGATAATTTCAAGTTTCGAAGTTATCCGATCTTCGAGAATTTTAATTTCCTATCGCGTACGTGACAATCGTGATAAATATCCTTCACGTATCGAACAACACGGAAAGAGAATCGAAGTTTTAACAAGGTTCCAAGTCATTTCTCATTTTAATTCCGCTTTATTTATTACGGTAATCGTACTTCTTCGACAACTACAATCAGAATCGATCCCTCTTTTTCGGTTATAATTCTTCATTATCTTTTTATGGTTTCGTCAGAATTTTGCAAATGAGGAATTGCGCATTGGTAAAAAAGGAAGCATTTATTTTATGCTTATTAGAAAACATACAATACAATTTTTATTGTTAAAAAATATTCCAAATATTTTCTCCAAGCTACACTTATTTTATCTCACGCAAAAACTTATCACTTTCTTCTTTTTTACGCATAAAAAAGATAAGTCATAACAAATTAATTATTCAAAATCAAAGACACAAGTATCTTCGAGGATCGACCCAACGTTCCTTTGCATATCGAACGACACGAAAAATAATTCTTCCAAGCATCGTCCAAGTTGTTAATCAATTTGACAAAATGTTCAAACAGATTGACGGATCGATTTATCGGATAAGTCGTATTCCCCTCCACAAATCTAACGGCCCGTTAACCGATGATCCTTTCGTTCGAGTTCTCGAAGAAGGACGTCCGATTCCTCGATCCTCGCGAGGATGGAAGTGAATTCGATTCCTGGGAGAATCCACTTTCCGCTTTGACGCCTTTTCTTTCCCCACCACAAGATTCAAATCTCGATGTCGATTGACTCGAGACCACTTTGAGGTCGATCGACCATCCGATCGACGATTCTCCACTTATCCAACCGGACGATAACATCCGAGATATAATACGTTGCTTTCTTCCCCTTTTCTCGAATATTCGGAAGAGAGAGAGAGAGAGAGAGAGAGACGTCTTGTTGCACTCGGCGACCGGGATTATACCGTGGGTTCAAGGTCGTCTCATCGATCTTGCTGCAAAGGATTTCCTCAACTTTGGTCAACTGGTTGTCGCTTTCGTTCGAGCCTATCTGAACGTGATTCCAACTCGTGACGAGTCGATAAGTGGTTATTCTGTTTCTATGTTTTATTGTTTTCTATGAGATATTGTTTCGTATTTGGTAAAAGAGTATTCGTAATAATTACGAAGTTTTTAAATAGTAAATTCAAATGGATTTAAAATGAAGATAAATGGTCTCGAGTGGTTTTGTTTGTAATTTAATATTACATTTTGACTTTAATTAAGTTAGGTTTATGATGACTCTGAAATCGATTTCTTCTCGCAATAATATCTAAATAATTAATTTTAAACAAACGTTTCGAATAAATCTTCGTATTAATTTCTGAATAGCCTCTTCATTTCGGCCTATGAAATCGGTTCTTTAACCCGCCTCTCCACATATTTTTCACGAGGCATTGCGCCTCTCTGTACGAACGAGTTACACCAGATTTTTCTCTTTTCATTATCTCTTTCGCGCCATACGAGCCCGTTCCAAGAAGGCCGAGATAAAACACGATTCGGGGCGCGTGGTGGTGCAACGAGGTAGGCGCAACCCCCAAAGAAAATATTGACCTTTCCGCGGAAGTTGTTCAGAAATCTGCGCAAACTATACCTGAGGCACCACTTGGAAGAGGACTTGGACATGTTTTCACAGTTGGCGATGCTTTTGTTAAAATCGATCCTCCTTACTTCCGTTGCAATCGTTTTTTAGGACCTCGTTGAAAATTTTCCTTATATTTCAAACATTTCTTTCTTCGTTGTGTACATATATATATTTTGATTTCAACTCTTTTTTTCTTTTTTTTATTTGAAACGATTTAATCCGTAAGTAAGAGAAATTAATTGGCGCAGAGGGAATAGGAGTTTGGAAATTGGAGTTGTAGGTTATGGCATTGAACGAGTGAAGGCCCAAGGATATTCTTATCATCGATCTCAGTTAAATTCACCGCTATCAAACTGATAACAAGTAAATCTTGGGGATCTACTAGATTAAACGAACGGGCAGAACGGGTCGAGATTGGATCGACTTGTGACTGGGCCAATTAAATCAAGGTAATAAACCGTCTGACAGGTTTAGTTTTACCGATTTCTGACTGAATGTCTCTCCTTTTCGTATCTTCTTACATCAGCGGGAAAGTAAAGGTAATAAAACTTTTTATTACGTAGCTTATAAATTCTTCCACATTATTTTTTAAAGTAAGGAAAGTAAGAAAAGAAAAAGAAAATTTTGATTTACAAGAATAACGATGGAACATATATAATGTTGTATATACAAAAAATTTAGAATCAAAGTGTTTTTTAAGGTGATTTTTATTATTCATGCTTCAACAAAAATTTTCTTTACGATAATATCGAACCAGTGACTTCATCAACTTCCGTCTTTCAATCCCGATTCCTCTTCCTACAAAGGTCATGCTCCTTCTTAATCTGCATCCTCCTCCACGATTTCTTTTTCGTCCAGTGTAATATCTCCATCCCAATGTGCCAGATCATTTCGACTCTCGATATTCATCCCTCTCCTGTTTAAAACGTTCCTCTCGAATAATCGAAGAAGATTCGGCAAGTAATAACATGTACGAATTCGTGTATAAACATTTTCCGTACATTTAACACTTTTTGAGAAACGTCGATTCGAAATCTTGCGTAATTCGTAAAGAATGATCGCAGGAAATTTCGCCAAGCATTCGATCGACTTATCGTATCCCATTATACGTACAAATCGTTCCTCACCTTCTAAAAGAAAAAAGGAAGACAGAGAGAAAAAGAGAGGGAAGAAAAATTCTCAACGATCACGTTTGTCCGACGAAATGGCGATTGCATCGAGTTTCCGTATCGGCTTTTAGCCGGTTCTCCCCGGACGGTCCCTCCATCTTTATTCTCCCCATGAACCTCTTGCGCAACTTGTCGCTATTCATTTACCCTTTTTCCCTCCGTACCCGGGGGACGACGATCCTCTCCTTCCTTTCCTCTTGCGGGACACTTTCAGCCCTCGGCTCCGGGACGGGAGACGTTTCGAGAAAGTGCGAACGATTGGGATTGTCTCGTCTTTTACACCGTGAAAGGACAGGCCGGGGCCTCGATGCACTTGGGACGATGGGAACAAAGGATCGGGTGGGATATTTTTTGCCCCAGGGAGCAGGCCACCCGACAATTACGAGGATCGATACCATCTTTGCAACAACCGCCGGGATCATTAAAACGTTTTTTTATTTTTTATTTTCTTTTCTCCTTCTTCTTCTTCTTTTTCTTTTTCCTTCTGTTCCCCTTCTCCTTCGCTTCCTCTTCGTCTTATTAAATTCCTTCGTTCCTCGCTTCGGAATATTTTTCTCTTAATCCGTCGACTGCCCGCCAGGGGTCACCACCGATGATCGCCACTTCACTTGCTAATGGCGCCATGGTGGAGGCGTTTGGCGATGGACGACGCGATGGAATTAATTAAAACACTCGAATCGAGCAGACGGTGTGTATATTGCTTCGGATATTCTCGATACTATTAATAATCGTAAAACCGTCGATTGACGGCAAAGTGACGATGCGTATACCGTGGAACAGAGAATTTTTCCGTTTTTTTTCTTTTATAAATTCGTACTTTTTCTACTGCGTATGCATTTTCTTTGAAAAATGATTTTTGATCAGGAAATTTTTATCCTGAGAGACTTATGCATCTATGAGAAATTCAAATGTACAAAAAGAGCAATATATATAAATGATATGCAAGTATATATAAAATATTAATAATAAAATATTTGCCAATTTGTATCATTTTAATCGCTCCAATTTTAATATCCAATTTCCATTTCCATGAAAAGAGAAGCTGGTACACACAAACGTTGTAAATTTCTAAAATAATAAATACTTCAGAATAATTATCTCTTTATTATTAATTTTCTAAGAGTAATAGATCGTTGATCAGATGAGGGGAGGGATTTCTTTAAATTTGCCATCGTGTTATATATACGAAATTCAGCCCTGGTACGTTGCCTCGCAGTTCCGTAATCAGGTGAAGTAGGGCGCTATAATTACAGACGCAATTTGTTTCGAGCGTCGATGCACGGCTGCTTGGAAGTAGCTCAAGGATCATCGTCTTCTCTCCGCCTCTCCTGTTCCATTCCTCCGTGAATGCGAGCAGAACCGACGGAGAGGGTAGTAAACGCCCCCCTTTCGAAGTGAAACGCTGTCGAAATAAACGGTGAATCTCGATCGGTCACTACTAGTGGGCCAAACTCATTTCACGGCTCTAGTTAACGACCATTGTTCTCCCGGGTTTATCGATCTTCTTCTCAACCTTGAATTCCTTCGAAACCATCTCCAGACAGAGAGAATAGCATGAAAATGAAGAAAAATATCGATGGGAAAATTTATCGTTGGTGTATTAATTAAACGCATTTATCATGCATTTTTTTTTCAATCATTTTCCGTTTATTTAATGTCGGATTCGAGGGAAACTTTTCTTGTTATTAATTCTGTTTTACAATATTACGATATGCTCTGTATATTATTTACAGCATTGGAAAATCCGGGAAATGTTGTTAATAATAAAAGTATCTATATATATGTATATTTAAAATCCAGTGGAAAACAGAGTTTATTAAATATTTTATGTCAAATTTAATAGTTTAAAATTATGAATATGGAGATTCGGCCATTGTTCAACGCGAGACGAATTTTTTAATATATTCCTAATAACACGTCCCACGTACAATCGATAATATTCTCCATCCGTTAAAAGTTCCTTATCCAAAAATAACACTCGAGCTCGAAATAATGTTCCCTCCATCATCGATTCAACATTTCTCCTCCCCTTCTAATAAAAAAAAAAGCCCCTTCTATTCTAAATAAACCACCCTCTCGAAGCGAGCTTTTCCAAACGACATCGCACTGGAACGAGCTGAATAATGCACGCCGCTTCGAGAAAGGAAACCGTCCACCGTGCGAGATTGGTCAGAAGGGTTAAACCGACGTTCCATTCCATCCCTAATACGATTGGAAGGAGGGAAGGATCCGGTTCCGGTTACCGTCGGTTGGAACCGGAAACATCGTTAATCAACGAATGATATATAAAAGTTGGAGGTGGGAAAAATAAAGTAACCCAGGCAAACGTCCCGGCGTGGAAAATTACTTTTTCACGATAACGATGAGGGAGAAGGGATAGAAGACAGGGAGGGAGGGAAGGAGGGGAGAAAGGAAGTATAAGGCGAGGTGTCGACGAAAGGAAGAAGGGGCGGAAGTAAGAAATGTCATTAAACTTCCCCCGTAGACCACGTGTTCGATTCCTTTCCTATCACGGTTACGCCCTTCTCCACTTCTTTCTTTCACCCTCGATTCTTTGATTATTCCTCATTTTCATCCACCACTCTGGGAACGTTGCTATTTGCATTGGAAATTTTCCATGGGACGAGGATGGGTCAGGGGAATCAGACCGCGACAACTCTTTCTTTACTTCCTTCTCTCCCCTCTTCCACCCCTCCCTTTTTTCTTCTATCGTTTATCTAGTTCCCTCGATCTTCTCTCCACTTCTCGAGTTTATCGGTCGCCAAGTTTCTAATTCTAGTATCCTATTGAGGGTAAATTATTGGGACAGAGGATAAATTTTGTCCTTCAATTTCTTTTGCTCGTTGGACTTTAATATATCGAATGGTTATTTATTTTCGTAAGAAATTATCGAATCTTGATTACCAATTAAATAAATGAATTAAACGTTATGCATGCTTTTCCCCACACACACCTAGAAAAAAAGAAGTATTTAAAAATTTGCGTCTAAAGCTGAAACGACCAACTCTTGTTCCAACTGCCAAGCGAAAAGAGTTTAAATTCCATTAATCGCAAAAGTAAAACCGGGAACGTAAAATTTTTTCCCTTCTACATTCTATTTACCTAAATAAATTCCATCAACCCCAACATTTGCATCCAAAGTTAAGATAACCCCGAGTTTTCCAGCTACCGCGTTGGAAAAATTTTTCCACAAACTGCCCTTATCGCGCGCCGTATGACACACCTTCCTCACCGTGGCGCATTATCGCACGTTCCTCCATAAACAGGAACCCCCCCCCCCGGTCTCGTAATGAAACCTTCCTCCTCCCTGCCATTTGCAAATCACACACGTGAAACGTCGACAGCGTCACCGAGATTGTCACTGATTCGACTTTACCCTCACCCTCCGCCTTTTATATATACCCTGTACCGAGATCCCCCCTCTCCTCGTCGCATCCAATAATTTCCTTTATCCCAAGGTGTAAGTCTTGCGACAGGATTTCGTGCATATAGCGAATAGAAATACGTTTCATCGTGTAATACGATGCGCGGCCGTGAATAATAATGTTTACACGCGGAACACAACGTTTCTTCTCAGGGTGAGAATAGGAAGGGTTGGGATTGTTGGTGTTGGGGAGTGTTCGATCGTCGATCGTCCCACGAAACTTCACGATTCTCGTTTCTGCGCCATGTTATTCGCTCGTCCATGCTGGATTTAATTAGTTTTCGACGGATCCTTGGTCTTGGCACTAATTAAACTCGCTCTCTCTCTCTCTCTCTCTCTCTCTCTCTATCTCTCTCTCTTTTGGTTTTATCGCTTCGAAGGTCGCACGGGTGGCTTGGAAAGGATTGGCGGCCGAATTTGTTTTAATTGTTAATGGATGAAAAAAAGATAGTGTTTCTTTCGGTCGGAACGTTCCATTTTTCTGTTCGTTAGAGGGATGGTGGAATTGACGAATTTTTTTTTTTTTTTTTGAATTGCAATTCGTATTCGAATGTATGTACGATCGAGGAAGAATAGGATTTATTAGAATTTTACGGGGGTATTATCAATCACAAATTTAAATTGCACGTGTTTTTTTTCTCATAAAATATTAAATTAATATTTGTATTTTCGAATAAATCAATTTAACGAGAGAAAAATTTAATTTTTGAAAGCTAATATTCAACGATAAAATTGATATTTATTGATCAAATATTGCGTGAATATTTTCCAGATTTAAAAATAAATTCTTATGAAAGAAAACTTAGTCCAATTAATTCAATAATAAAAAACCGATATAAAGAAATATAAAATATATATACATTTAATTACTGAAAATCAATTATCCCTTAATCCTAAATAACAAGCTAATCACAGGATTAAATTTGTAAAATTTATCAACACAAATCTGTTTTGCAATGATAGACTTTTCTAGATATCTTCGACCAATGAATCCTTTCGAGAGAGAGTCTTCGAACGTGGTCAGCCTCTGTAAATTCTATCGTGGAGCGCGATCTAATTGCTTCGAACCACCTTTCGCGCAATCGAATTTCCGACGATTCTGTCGGCGTATCGATTTCCTGTTCGCTGCCCAGCCCGATTAATTTTGCCCGAACGGCAACTCACTCGCGGTGTGATAATTAAAATTTGTTGTTGTCGAATCACAATACTACATACACAACGATTTTAGCCGCGAGCGGGGCAAGGATGGTAACCGAATAGGGTGGAAAATCGTTGGATACGGCGAATTAGGCAAAAGCTTTGGGAGGAAATATCGGATAACTATGGAAAAGTAAACGTAAAAATTTCCCCTTCTGATAAAGTTACGCGATTCCAGATATATTTTTTAAACAGACTTCCAATTTCTACCTCCAATTTTTGATAAATCGAATTACAAAAATATTAAAAGTGAAACAGTTTTCGCTCTGAGAACACTTTTTAAGAGAAACTAAATCGAAAGTACAATTATACGTGACCAACGAGTGAAAAAAAAAAAGGGGGATACGACGATTGGTAGGAAGAAAGATCATCGATAAAATCTGACGATACATGGACAAAGTGGCGAGGTCTCTTTTGAATTTTTGAAATCAAAGGAGCCGGACACCGATTTAATGGAAATAAAGGAAATGGGGGAAAGAAGGATGAGAAGGCGGTCGTTGCGCATGATAAAGGGGGGATGCGTGAGGGGAGGAAAACGGATGGAGAAGGGGAGACGGGCTGGAACGAGGGATAAGCGAACGGCAATTCCGTTTCGTTAAGCAATTCCGACGCGTTTCGTCCGATAACGTCCGTGGGCTATGGGCTTCCCTCATAACAAATGAATTTATTCGTGCACGAGTTTACGCGGTGGAGCCGGCCGCGCGGATAATTTACAAGGAAGGGAGGGGGAGGGAGGGGGCACGCGCGTAGATACCGGAACACACCGACTCCGAGCCGTTTCCGCCGCTTAAAAAAAAAAAAAAAAAAAAAAAAAAAAAGAAGAAAAAAAAATACGCGGAGGAACCACGGCTTTGTTCGGTTTAAAAAAGGCACCGCCAAGTCGCGGCGATTTTTCACTTTTAATCTCGGATAACCCGACTCTCTCTCTCTCTCTCTCTCTCTTTCTCTGTCTTTCTCTCTTTTTCTCTCTTTTCGGTTGGGGCAGGCTCAACAGCTCGTTCGAAGAGCTTTTTTCCCCTCCCTACCGTTTTTTGCACCGAGATTCCGCTCTTTCTTTTTCCCCCCCTCCCCCCTTTTTTGTTTTTGTTATTATATTTTTTTGTTTGTTTGAAAAGGGATGATCTTTTATTCGACTATTTGAAATTTTTGCACTCGCTTTTCGGGAAGCTATTCTATTTTTTCCCGCCCGTGAACGTGTCTTTTTTTCTTTTCTTTTTTTTTTTTTTTTTTGCGCTTTTTAGATTCGCCTCCGTGTGCTTTGTGCAAGTGATAGTCGATTGGGGATGATGTATTTTTTTCTCGGTGATTTATTTTATGAGGGTGATGTTAAATTTGTTGAAAAGGTGAGGATATAGAAATATAGAGGTTGTTTGGTTGTTTCTTTTTTTTTTTTTTTTTTTTTTTTTTTTTTTTTTTTTTTTTTGTTTTTTCACGTAGTAATTAGTTTCGATTAGTTATTAGCAATTTCTCAATGGAATGATAAATTTGTAATTATATAGGAATTTATAGTGTATCGGTGTTACAATTGGTTTAATTAAGTTCTCGTTAATACGAAACGAACGATCTTCTTTTTTGGAGTTCTATTAAATTCGACATCTAATAATTACAATGGACATTTCGAATTATTAACGTTCATTAATAATGCTGATGTAGTTTCTATCTGTCCATTGGGTATTTATTAATTTCAGTAATATCGAGTAATTGTTTTTGCGAATTCCGTGCTTCGAAATCGTTATAACGTTGAACTTCAATTGCAATATTGGTATTACCATTTGAAGCTTGCGTAAAGTTAATATTTAGCAATTTTTCACACATCTATGAAAATTTTGTAAATCATTTTTAAACCTTTTTACCACGTGAATAATCTTTATCCGAATATTATTTCAATATTAGTATCGTTTCTTATCCCTCACTTCTTATACTCACACAATAGTAAATTTATCAAATATTCAATATCATTCAATATTCCAATTTATTCGTTCAAAATTGCACACTCATTATTTTCGAAAACTTTTTAACCTTATTTCTACCGATTTACAAAAAAGAACCATTATATTTTATCATGTCCTGACAATTAATCTGTTACGACCATTCATGACGACAAACATGTCGATTCATTCATTCGCTATTAATTCCAAATTATTGCACGTATAATAGAGATATCATTTCGAAAAACTTTGGATCCGTTCTATAAAAAAAAAAAATAACAACGAATCAATTTAAAAAGAAAAAAAAGATTCAACGATGAATTTTAAAAAATTCCATCCAACCATTCGTAGGATATACTCTTCATCTCTTCGTTTATTGCACGCAATGAACGATCGATGGGGATGTCAGTTTCGAAAATTTTTCTCTGCTTCCACCGATTGTGTCGCCTGGGGTATTTCGTGGGAATTTGCAAAGAAGAAGAAGCTCGTGGAACGCCTGTCCCTGTCGCGGCCCCACCCCTCCCCTCTCGATATTCCGGTCGCGTACGTTGCAAACGAGATTCCGGCCAGGGGCGGAGACGGGAAAAATTTTCAACCGGCTCGTGAAACGTCGTAAGGACGGACGTTACACGTACTGAAAACTATCTTAGGATGTTCCAACTGGGACGTGGCGGTAGATTCGTCCCGATTTGCATTATTATCGCTCGTACTTTTAACACCGGGATCAAATCGCTTTTGGGATCGACAGAAACAATCGCGGTGGACGCAAATTTCTTCGAATCATGCAAATTTCGCGTGAAACTTCTTCTTCTTTTTTTTTTTTTTTGGTTAGGATTAATTGGAAGATCAATAAGGATTAATTCTTTTTTTTATTTCTTCATTAAAAAAAGAGATGTTCTTCTAAGTTTAATTCTATTTATTCTATACACGAATAGATGAATAATATATATGGTCTATTTTGGTCTGGATATGCAATATATTTGTATATTTTTCGAAGATGTCAATTTAAAGCTACTATTGGAATAAACAGCAGCGTTATACATTTTCATTTTTCTGCTAACGCTTCTAATTGCACGCATACGTCATTCGTTTAACACGAATATCTTTTTTGGACAAAGTCACAAAAATAATCCCATTTCTTTTATTAAACGTATTAATATATCTCATACATATCGATCTCTTCATAATAAACAACGTCGAGAAAATTTTTATCGCACAAAATTTATAGTAACTTTGCTGTAAGATTAAATTAAAATAAAAAATAAAAAGGAAATAAATAATAGGAACGACTGAAAAAGAGGGGAATTAATCTACCCTTGCATAAATAGAAGCGTTTCGCGGTTCATAATTATTATCACTCACGACAATGCTCGTTTCGTTTTATACGTACAACAAAAGTGTCTCCGCGGCGTATGAAGCGGCATTGTGGATGTTTAAGCGTCGGCCACCATCATCCGGTGTTAATACTTCTCTGGGTGAGAAACAGGAAAAACAAGATTGTAAAGTGAGCATTCACCGTGGGACGCGTGTGCGCTCTTTAAAAGGCGCGTGCACTTTACTTCGCCGGTAAACAACAGAGTTTCGTTAATCCCTTGTAACAGGAATCCGCAGTTAATATCGCGCCTAATCTCTCTGGTGGGAAATTTAATATTTTATTCACTGGTGGGTTTTTTTTTCTTTTTTTTTTTTAATAATTTTTCAAGTCAAATTTTCACTTTTCCACATTCTTTTCTTCTTCTTCCATCCCCATTAAACAGCGTTCATCCTCCTTCCAGGGATATTTTATCGTGGCACGATTTTAATCTCTAGTTTTGATTTTAATCTCTTTGGTCGCTTTCTCACGGAACAAATGGTCACGACGTCGTTAAAGGATAATTACCCGTCCGTCAAAAACTTTTTCGTAATTAATAGCCCGGGTAAGGAAATTGGGTATTGTCAGATATATTCGGTGTGAAATTTTTAATCGATCCCCCGATACTACTCTGCTTCTATCGCCTCTAGCAAATTTTGATAATTACCGTATGTTCTTTTATCCACCGCTGTTAATTAATTGCAAATGTCGTTATTTATTCTCTAATTATGATGGTACAGAGCACACTCCTAAAAACACAATATCCTAAAAACAATAAAACGCCATCGATATTTCTAATCAAAAATTGATGGAAATGAATTCTCCTCCCCAAAAAAAAAAATTCTCAAACTCTTTTTTCATTACGTGGTCGATAACTACGTTGTATCACGAGTATCACAAATAGCAGCGAGAAAGCAACGTAAAGCAGCGTATCGAAAACTCTGCTGAGAGGGAAGAAAGGGAGAGAAAAGGGAAATCGCATGATGGACGGACGGGGGAGGAGGGGGTGGAAAAAGGCAACATTAAGAGGTGCTGAGCTGGCGACACGGCAATCTCAGGAACTGGCAGGAAAAAATCCTGGATCGTCTTCAAAAAAAAAAAAAAAAGAGGTTGGTAAAAGGTCGTTAAGGTTAATGCGCCGCGAGGAGGCGGGGTGAGTGCCACCTGAAAGCGGTCGTTCGCGCTTCATTTCGGTGGCTGGCCGAGGGGGGGGTGAGCCATGTCCCGGTGACAAGCTTCCAACTCCACCCATTGAGAGATCTCGTCTACGCGTTATGCTCGATTCGAGACAGAGAGAGAGAAAGAGAGGGAGTAAGGGAAAAGGGATTGAGAGAGAGAAAGAGAGAGAGAGAGGGAGAGAGAGAGAGGGAGGGAGGTTTGCAACGCTGGTTCAGAACGCTGTGGAATGGTCGAGGGGAGATATACTAGATGGATTCCAGGCGTTGGGGAGTATTAAGGGGGTTTAGAGGCTTCGAGTTTTGGGAGAGGTCTGGTGTCTCTTGACTTGTACGTAGTTCTCTCTAGTTGCTCTTGGCGATTTCGAAGTGGAGTGGAGTTCTTTTTGAGGGAGCAAAGTTTCGAGATTCCTTGACTGTACGTTGGGATTTAGTTCTTTGTCTTTTTTTTCGATTTTTTTTCGATTTCCGATTCGTGGAAAATCTTCGTGTTTAGATGGCTTGCTGGATGGAATATGAAAGACGATGCATCAGATATTTCAAGGTAATTGAAGAAGAAGAAGATTGAAGAAGATGAAAAAGTTGCGAAGACTTTTTTCTTTTCTTTGAAAATTTCTCGAATAATTATCGAACGACTGTTCGATAAATCTTTCGATTTTCTCGAAAATATAATTTCCAACCTTATTCTAGTTCGATCAAATCAAAATTTTTTATCCCATCTTCGATTTATATTTTCCCCTCTCCTTCTCATCTGTGTTATAATCGATGAAACATCTTGTATGGAAAAATGTATCGTAAAAACTTGTATGCACTTGTATCTTTATATATATATTAGAATGCTGAAATATAAGCTGTTCCGTTAAGAGAGTTAGCACGAGTAAGATAGAAGAGGAAACACAAGAGAAAATTCTTCTTCACTTCCTCGTTCTTCCATTACGAAAGTATCTGAACTTTCACGGGTATGCGGGGGAGAGGGGGAGAGGGGGGGGGAGGGTGCGAAGGGGGTGGTGAAGGGAGAGGGGGAAGGTTGAAGTGGAGGTGCAAGTAAAAACGGATCGTTTGTAGTCAGACGCGCTACATCACTTCGTAACTTCGAACTCTCTCGCATTCTTTTAACAATTTTATTTCACATTCTTTAACAAACTCGTAAAAGGAAGAAAAGGGCAGGAAGAAGAAAAAAAAAAGGGCGCGAAAGGAAGGTATCGAGATAAAAGCGAAATGAAAATAGATAAAAATGCGATGGGATGGAAAACGATTATTTACGATTTTCTCATAAATCTTAATAAACATTATCGGACTCATTTGAATCCTATATTTTTCCACCATACTTTTATCATACGCGATAAATTCGTTCGTATCATTATTTTATTTTATAAAAATATATATCTATATTGCCTTTGTCTTGACAAACTTATAAGGGAATATTGTTATTTTTCACAATTAATTTTCATATTGTTCGTTTAATTCCTCTAAATCATGAATGATTAGATTTCGACGATATCGAAAAATTACCAATTCTTACGTACGTACATTCCACTCTCTTGAAAATCCATAAAATCCTTGCCCTTTCATTATTTTATCCCCATTAACGAGTCAAGCTTATCACTGTTTAAAATTTCATACGCAAACTTGTAGAACTAGAGAAAAAGAAAAAAAAAAACACGTAAGAGAAATTTATAAAATTTAACGATGATGTGTTACCTAATCAGAAAATAGGGGCAAGCGTTATCGGTGAATTAACCATTCGAATCGACGTGAACGAATACGCGTACAAATCGCGACGGCCGCAGAGTTAAGCTCCATTCATCCGTCGTTGAACGCCGCGCGGTTCCGGTTCCGCCTCCACCCTGGCTACGTGAGATCCGACGTCACCGCAGGGCTTAAACGGCTTTAAGGATTTCTCGGAAGGCGTGAAACGTGCCCCTGCCGCCCCACGATCCCTCTCCCTTTTTACGCGCAATGGAAATTCTCTCCGGCCACCGCGGCGATAATAAAATTTGTCCACAGAGATAAATAGCCGGGAGCGCCTCGTGAACCTTGATAATAATCCGAGAATCGTATCGATTCTTTTCACCACCACGAAATTTTTCCTTTGTTTGTTTGTTCTTTTTTTTTTTTTTTTATATATAAGATTTATAAGATTCCTTTGGAAATTGGAATTCATTTTTCAGACTTGGAATTCATATCATCATTAATATCGAACGATATGAGAAAAATAATAGAATGTTGATGTGTTGATAAATTTTGCGACTGTAGAGAAGAAATAGATGTCATCTTTCACTGTGAGAATGTTAAAGATAAATCTATTGTTTCCTTGCTCGGAGATACGTTTTAATTTGCATGGTTGTCGGGTAAAAGCTTTAAGCGATGATATTGGAACGCGTGGTGGAGGACGATGTGGTGAATGCGGGATGATTCGATCCATACTGCCGCCATGATATATCATAAGTTCCATTATCCAAGCCGTGTTACATTATCGCGGCACGTTTCGGTTTAAAGGCATCCCTCAGGTGAAATAGCCGTTGCTTTTCTTGCCCTTCCCCTCCTCTGTGTACGACGTCGTGTAAATTCAATTTAACCGTTTCGAAGGATGAAAGACGTGTCGAGACTCTTCAACGCCCTCTTTCTACTTCCTTCTGGTTTCCATCGATTTAACGAGGTAATTATATACCTGTTCAGGCAAATAATAGAACTATTATATGGTATATTTCGATAGAATTTTACGGTGGATTTTTCTGCGGATGTTAGAAACTCCCCACTTGTCGGATATTATTTCGATTTTTTTTTTCCAGACCACTTTGGACGAAAGTTATTAATGGAAAATCGAATTTTTTCAAAAATTTTCTTGTCCAGCTCATTTTAGTTGCTTAAATTGTTGATATTATTCATTGTTAATAAATAAATTCCCTCGTTCATTCTTTCCAAATCTTCTATTGAACAAATTCTCGATACTTTCAATCGAATTTTTATCATACCGAAATTGGAATAATTTCCACGAAAAATTAATAGAAAGAATAAAATGCGATTCAACTTTTCTCACAATAGCGAAAGAATAATTTTTTACAACCGAGAAATCGAATCGAAGAAACAAATGGCAATAAATTGAATACATTTTTTTCCAAGACACCCGTTATCATAACTGCAATGTGGATATTAAACGTATTCAGAATGTTTTCAACAGGCGAGGGGGAAGATAGTGGCACGGGGGGACTTTGTATTAAAGGTCCTCCAATAGGGGATCCTCTCCTGATCCTCAACCCCCCTCTTATTTAACCCCTCTTTTTCCTAGACACCCTTCCACCGAGTTCTCGCATCATGCCGTGCGATGTTCGGTATTATGAGCTTAGAAATATCATAATATCGGCGACGTGTTTTCCAGGATATTGAATTTTGAACAGGAGTGGTATCAGGAGGCGAGAAATCGAGCGAGATGTCGGAGATCGATTTTTAAATATTTTTTGGACAATGTTTCCAATGTTAAATTCTTCCTCTTCCTCGAACAATCTCACGAATTCATATCGTCCAAAGGGATTTCCATCATCTTTACGAATTTGTATGTGTAGGTTGATAAAAGAAGTTTGAAGAACAATATTCAATTCCGATCAATTTTTAATCCACATCTTTCGAAAATTGTTATTTGTCCAATTGTGATGTAATATAAATTGAAATGACTTACTTATAATAATTCTAATCACGAGTTTCCAAATCGTTGAATCTTAAACAGAAAATTATCGATGAAAAAAAGTATCTTAGCGAAAAAAAGAAACTTTTCATTTCTATCCACGCAACAGAAAACTTTCGCAATACCGTGGCATTCTTCTTCTCTTAAAAAAGACAGGTGCATACTCTTTGAACGCGCCCAAGGGTATTCGTTAAACGGAAGGAATTATCGAAAAATCGTCGAACTGTTATCTTTCATCGCCTCCATCCGAGCGATAGCATAATCTCGCCTCGTTTCGTGTCAATATAAGACGAAACTTCCTCCCTTCCCCAACGTGGATGCGTTGCACCATCCCCAGACTTTTTAATTGAGAATCTTTCCACCAAGAAATATCGTGACTGTCGTCCAGTCGTCGAGGGGAGGATGGAATAAAAATTCCACGTCTTAGCAGAGGGAACGAGAAATAAAATAAAATAAAAAAAAAAGAGAGAGAAAAAAAAGAAGGAATCTTCGACAATTTTTCCCACCTTTCCACCGGTCCACGGAAAAATTTATCCGCAAAAATTCCCTTCTGCCAAGATATTCCGTGCCGAGTTTCGCTCATCAGCCATCCTTCCATTTCCTTTTTGTTTTTTTATCTTTTTTTATATTTTTTTCTTTTTTTTTACATTCGTGAAAGGCGGTCGCCTTTGAGCAACCGAGGAAAAGTTGCAAAAAAAAAAAAAGAAAGAGAAAAAGAAAAAAGAAGAAAAAAAAAAGTTGAAAAGCTTCCATCTTCCTTCCATCCTTCCCCATCTTTCCACCATTTCTGCATGCGCCATCCGCGTCGCAGTCGCGGAATCGTCCGGATCAACTTTTATACGAAGTTTTGCCCCCAGGATCCGCGTGTAAATCAAAGGACGCAATTAATCGGAGCCTGATTGCAATACTTTCGCGGACTTTCAATATCCAATTTCTAACCGGCAAAGGGCCGCGGATGGCGAGCATCCCTCTTCCCTCCCCATTCCCCCCTCCATTTTTTCAAACCAGGAGGCCACATCGCGTTATCTCCTTGCCGGACACGACGAACCGGTTTCCGGCCTCCTTTGTGCCCTCCCCTCCCCTCCCTACCTACAAATCTATCAACTTTCCATCGAGTCAATTTCCAGGCGGGGGATTGAAAAATTGTTTTCGTTTTTGTGGCTCGTAGAATCGTTTGAGGATTTGCTTAACGCTCTCTCTCTCTCTCTCTCTCTCTCTCTCTCTCTCTCTCTCTCTCTCTTTTTCGTTATCGTTACGGATGTCGCCTCGTCCGATCGAGTGTTTTACTCGGCGCGATTTAATTTTGGGGGGCGAGGGATATGCGTCCCTGCAAATATGAAGTTTCATATTAGTACGAATGAATGGAGTTGTGAACGAAGAGGAATTAATTATATCGAAGAGGTTTGGAGGAGACTTTTGCGTTGTTTTTTCTGAATCATTTAATAGAAGATTTTTTTTTTTGAGAAAAATGTGAAAAATCATTTAAACAACTTTTTCAATTCCGATGATACGAAGAATGAGTTTTTTACACGCAAATTTATATCACGAAAATTTTCATGCGACGACACGTAACATCTCCTTCCTTTTCTCCCCTAAAATAAAAAGAACGATAACGCGGATCATCAAAAAATTGACAAAAAAAAAGGAACAAGATGGAACATCGAGCAAAAAGATAATTCGAGTCGATAGTAGGAGGAAGGATACATTTTCCTGTATAGAAAAGGAAAAAGAAAAAGGGAGGGGAAAAGAAAAAAAACAGCAGAGATTTCGAGCGGGCGATCCATGGCCAAGGAACCGAGCCTAATGGGGAATGGGGGCTTAATTACAGGTTCGAGCGGATATTAAGGGTATGCACGGCAGCTCGGTATAAACGTTGAAGCTGTCGTGTGTGTCTATCGGCCGAAATTGACTACGATACGAGCAAACACGTAGCCACGACGTAGCGAGAGATACGATGGAAGGGAAGGGAAGGGAAGGGAAGGGAAGGGAAGGGAAGAAAATCGAGGGAAATAAGGGTGAGAGATGGGAAGAGAGGGGAGGTAACGCGGATAGATCGACAGATAAGTACTCGTGGAAAAAGCTGAGTGGCTTCTAACGAGTGACGAAGCGAGAACCGAGGTGAAAACGTGGGGGAAAAAAGGGAGATAAAAAATGGTTATTTCCATCCCTCGAGGGGTGACGATTAACCGTTTCCGCGCGCGCGGTGTGCAGAAACATTAAATGGTCATAATTCAAGCTCGTTGACAGCTCTCAGAATATACCAATTAAGGGAGTTGCACGGTGGCGGATATTAAGATCCAGCCTAGATACACGCGACACCGATGGTATCGCCTTTCGCCACCTCAATGGGCCGCGCCATGTGTGGTTTTACACACGTGCCACTTGTCACGTGGCGCGCGCGACGGTGTTCGTGCACATACACGTGATACAAGGCCGCGGACACGGGCAGAGGAGGCAAACATTATTGCGATATTGGACACATAGTGGCGCGGACCACCGACGGGGTAAGTAAACCTCTTTAGCACAAAGCAAATGGGGACTTTGATTTAACAGGTTTGGTTAGAACCTCTCTGAATGCGGCTTTCGACCTCCCTTGCCGCCAATTTTGGAGCCGTTCGATGGACGCGGTGATTGGAACGCGGTGTTAGAATCTCTCTTCTTTGAGAGAATGAATAGAATAGAAAGAAAGGGTGGAAAGAAACGTATATTCGATTTTAATTATTTATCATTCTTCTTTTTCGTCTAATTGTTCTCTAACTTTTCACATCTACCTCTCTCCCTCTCTCTTTTTCTTCCTCTCTCGTTTTGTCGTCACAAAATCTTTCCTCATAAATAATATTCAAACGAATTTTTAATATTCTCTTCAACAGAGAAGAACGTAAAAGATCCTTTTTAACCTCTCGGCGATAATTCATCGACTCATTAACCAAACACGATAATCACCGCCTACAACAAACAATCAATAATGATCCCTCGAACCTTTCCAACCTCATACCAAGATCTTTCCTTCCCTTAATCTTTTTCCACCGGTTATCTCCGACGTTTTACAAATCTCGAACGACAACAATGACGCCAAACTCATTCACCCTCCCCAGTAATCAATATTTTCGCGAACCACCCCTCCTCCTTCCCTAATCGATCCAATATCCACAAGGCAATAACGGAGACATCAACGTGTCGAAATTCGAAGGTTAATCACTTCTGGCTCCGCCGAATCTGTAATACAAATCAGCTCATCAGCATCGTTTAAGATATCCCGCAGGAGGACGCCCCCACCCTCCGCCCTCCTCGATCGGCCTTTATGAATGCCAATGGCAAAATCCGATCGGGCCGGTCACGCGAAAACCTCTTCGCCCATTACCTTAACGCGGGGTAGACAGAGGTTTGGGAGGCAAGGCACGGCATCCGTTTTATTCCTGGACGCAAGAAGATGGAAGCGTAATCGTTCCTCGTGCGATCGTACGTACATATACGTTCATTGGCCGTTGCTGGCGGACTTCGTTTGAAATTCTATGCATTCGGGAAAGGGGATGAATATTCACGCGGTGCTCGAAGACGGTGCTCGCTTGTTCCCTGCTTGTAAAAGTACTAATTAATGGTAAATACCACGGCGATGCGTGTGGAAATTAGATTGTTATTTTCATAATCGTCCTTCCTTTTTTCTCTCTCTCTCTCTTCTTCTTCTTCTTCCTTCCGACAATTTTGAATATTTTCGCCTTATAATTTGTTCTAATTCGCGGCGATGAGTTGACGAGCACAAGCTTTTCACATTTTTCGTTTTCTTAGATTATGAATTGTAAATTTTTCTCAAGATGAATTAAAGGGATTGTAAAATATTTTATTCTGTATTGAAATTGATATATTTGTAATATATTTGAAGTTCTGCCTCTTAGAGAGACTTAAATTATTAAGGTAATAATAAATCTTCGTTAGTTAGATCTGTCTAGATGTTTACGATCTATAAATTTCGTTATATTGCGTTATACGTATCTCCATTACGTTCATGTTATATTAACGTTAAGTTAGACGCTCGTTAATATGTCCCTTCCCCCCTCCCTTTTTTTCTTCTTTCTTTCTTTTTTTCTCTATTTTATTTGCCGTAAATAGCGAAGATACGGTGCTGTAACGTCGTTGCGGAAATTGTGTATGAAACGACGATGCCGTTATAAAAGTTTTATCGGATAATATTATTTACTGTCTTATCCAGATTTTTATCCTGGGACCCCGAGTATGGTATCGATTATGTAGTTTCGTCGTATAATATTCTCGGATTAAAATTTATGAAGAAATTATACACGGACGATATTCAGAGCGATAAATTAATACGAATTGTTTTTTTTTTTATTATTTATATTAATTGCAATTATACGAAAGGTACTTTTTTTTGCAGTGTTGGTACGATTTTTCAAAGATTCTAGTAATTCAACAAAAAAACTGGCTCAGAGTTAAACGTTACTTTAAATAATTATTTATTAAAATGTTCGAATTTATTCATGATATTTTTAAATTTATTTCTAATTTAACTATTAAAATTTTGCTTATCTGAATGTTTCAAAGCGTTCATTATTGGATAAGAAAATTTATTAAAATCGAACGAATAAAATAAGATCAATAAAGCAGATAAAATATTTATGATCAATATTCAAATAAATAAAATATTTCAATAATGTTTTATTTAAGTATATTTTATAAGTCACGATCAAAATTTATCATAGAATGCATAAGACATTACACGATAGTGCTAGCACGAGAGAAGCAGAGAGAGAGAGAGAGAGAGAGAGAGAGAAAGAGAGACAATAAGGAAAATAGATGTTGGCGGAGTTAGAGGATAAGAATACACGGATAAAAATTACAAGTCCAAGTCATATATTTGCCGTGAAGATGCTCTGCCGCTGACTTCTGCTAAGGTTGCCAACACCTTTCATATATAATAGCCATATAAGTCTGTCACTTCTGTGTGAAATACTTATGAATTGTCTGTATGTGTGCGTGTGTAGAAAACACGATTCGTGCCACTGTCACTTACAGACTACGTTTATTAAATAACTAATACTGTCCTTAATATTTGAATATAATTGTGCAATTGCAAATTGGAAAATATAAAATATAATTTTTAATATTATTTGGGAAGGATATTGATTATTCATAATTAATATCGACCTCGTTCAGATTGGTCCGGTTACTTGATTCAAGTTGCTTGAATTCGAATCACTTCAATTCGGCTAACTTGATTAATCTGAACGAGGCTTATGGTCTTGAACAAGGCTTGAGCTCCTTATCCCCTCCTATATGTGTCAAATTGCTGTTTCGCCTCTCGAAACATGTGAATATGTAACGATCTAATCGATTTCATAATCCCGTTCCACTTCGGTTTTCATATTTCCCTTCAAATACTAAAAATTCGTATCTTCATTTTATTGCCCAATATATATATATATTATTTTCAAAGATTTATTTCCAAGATTTCTTCATAATAACGAATAAAATATTTCCCGATAAACTTTCTTTTACACATACAAATGTACAACGATACGAAGGGTTAATTTAATTTATTTTCTTCAATTTTCCAAATAAAGCAAATTTTTATTCCAAATGTTTCTTCATATTTCCACGATTTTCGATCGATTTTCGGATACACACAGCCCCCTCGTTCAAAAGTCTTGGCTTCGTCAAGGCCCTCACCACAAACACATCCATTACGAATGAAAACTTTCGGAGGAAAGGAATCCTCAGGAACGCCGATAAGGGTGGCGAGTAATGAGTAATAGGCTGCTTATTTTCAAACTTCCTTTTGCGAAGGAGGAGTTGGAAACGAAAGGACGTCGAGACCTGAGAATTACTGTGTGTGTGTGTGTGTGTGTGTGTGTGTGTGTGTGCAGGTAAGAAGGGATGGCACCGGCAGATAATACTATTAATTTACTTCCAAGAATCGTAAAATTACGATGAAACTTTAAATTGGATATTTTATCTGAGAAATCTTACTGGATGTGCCCCCTCCCCCTCTTCCTCTCATTCGCCCTAGGAATTTCTTTCGTTCCCTATATATATATATATTCGTCCAACACTGTCCCCTTTCATCCTCCCGGGTCGCGTTCAATGGCCGGAACAACGTTTCCATCGAACGAGCTGTCTAATCGGTCTTATCGCGGGGGAATAAGCCCGTTCCGCGCGCTTTTTAATGGCGGCCTATCGAAACGGTGGCCACGGAAGAGCGTGATCACGAGAGGGGATGCCATTAAGCGACTCGAACGTCCAACTTCTTTGAAAATCGTTTCGCGCGGTTTTCAAACTCGTGCCTGTTCATTGGTGCACGAATTATATAACAAACTCTGTCTCTCCTTAATACTTTGGAATTACGACAAGAATTGGAAACGATTTAAATAAGAGTGAAATTCAATCAATGAAATCTCACAATTGTTTGCTGTAGATAGATTATTAATTATTGTTAATTGTCGTAGGAGGAAATTTTTGACAAATTATTTGTTCTATTCATTTGTTCTTATTAATTTCAATAAATTCTAAGTTCATATCAATAATTACAATTTTCGATGCAATTTATTTCGAGTAGGAACAAATGATCGTATATACTCATTGCAACAATGCAATTGTTTCTTTCCAATTTCCATCCGAGTTGAAAAATATATCTCCAATGCAAATTCTCCACTGCCATCTGGCAAAGCGATAACGAACAGTACTGCTCGAGTGTTAACGCGGTTGTCGAAGGTCGTTTGACCGATGCAACTGATAACCCTTTTATCTTCCAAGAACTTCCTTTTCCGCGCAGGAAGTTCGACGACCTCGTGGAGGCAACCACCATTCGGTGACAATGAGCCTAACCTGTGTATTGCTGTTCCTCCTCGAGTCGGATGCTGTCTGACCCCGCCGTTGCTACGCCACTTTCTCAACCGTGAACTTGCCTTTGAAGGCAAGCCTCCGGCCTGACTGCATAATGAGTCTTTCTACTCACGCACAACACCCACGTTCCTCGCCCACGAAATTTCCTCGACGTTGTTGGAGAGACAATCGCTTGGAGACAATTCTTGGAAAACGTGAATAAGAGGGATCGCGTCACGGGTTATGGTGATTAGCAGGTGGAAAAGTAGCGAGAGAGGCATTCAAGACAGACGCAGGGAAAATTTTTATTTCTGGATTTTATTTCTTCTACTTGGAAATTAAAACGAAGAATTTTTAAATGAATATATGTTATATTGTTTAATGAAAAAATGAATCTAGAAAGGAATTAATTAATACAAGGAGAGAGAGAGAGAGAGAGAGAGAGAGAGAGAGAGAGAGAGAGAGAGAGAGAGAGGAAGGGTCTTTTTAAATTTTCTTCATTACTGGAATTAAATAGAATTCGCATAAAGAAAAAAAAATGCCATAAAAGTTGAGTAAATTTCATTTTTAGCTCGAGTAGATTAAAAAGAAAATGTTTTCGCTCTTTAAAATTCCCTTTAAAAGAAGGGGCGCCGTTTTTCTTTATTCCGATCTTGTGTATCGGTGTCGACTTTTCTGATGAAGTAAATTGCGATGTTTGCGAAAGAACGGCGACAAAACACACAGCCGAAAACGCCGAGAAAGCTTAAAAAATAGTCGAAACTGGAATTTTCGTCGGCGGGGCGGCTGCGTGCCTGAAAATATTTTCTGCTTTCAGTGCAACCAACATTCACTCGTTTTCATTATGCTCTTTTTTTTTTTTCTTTCCCTCCTCCACGCTACTTTTTAACTTCCTCCGTTTGCTTTTAAGCACCATCCCTTATTTCCTTCCCCCCATCTTCCTTCCTCTTCATCATCTTCTTCTCCTCCGTTCTCTTTCTCTTCCTCTTTGAAAACTTCCATTTTCTTTCTTTCCCTCTATTTTCTTTTTTTCCCTCTCTCGTGAAGATACGCAGGTGGAGGACTGTTCATTGTCAAGGTTCGTTTCTTCAGCCTCTTAGCCTCTTTTTAAACAGACCTTCGTAAACTTGATGGCCCTTGCTGTCGCAAATTTCTTTCAACTTCCGTGGCCCTTTTTTCGCTTCGAGATCTCAACCCTTTCAACCCTTTGTCCTCTCATTTAACGCCAATTATCGATACATCTTCCATTTAACTAACCTCTCTTTAACCGACGACATATAAAGCGACATATAAAAGATATCCTAGCCCCTCCCTTCGATTTTTCGATTTTTCTTTTCCAAATCGTTCCAAATTTTATATTTATATATATATATAACATGCACACACACGTTCGCAACGAATATCCCAACAATAAATCACGAAAACGCAGCTCACCGATTCTCCCCCTTATCCAAACATCCAAACCTTGGAAAGGATTATTCCTCCAATAACTCTAAACCATCGAAGCCTTAATCATCGAAACTCCGTGGGTCTCGAATAATCCTCGCGCGGTTGCAACGTGCACAGGTTTTCCGGGACGAGGAGCTCGCCTATCCTTTTCCACCCTCGTCACGAAAGTGTATATCACGCGGTTGTGTACAAAAATACAAGGAAGAAAATTCCCAGTTTCCACGACACGGTAGAAAAGGGGGGAGGGGGGAGCGGTTGGGTGGCTAGCCGGGTATTTTACGTTTGAGGGGTCGGTAAGCTTCTGATGTATTACCGGCTGAGCCTGCGGAGTCAGCGCTGCCGGCCCAACAAACTGGACAATCCGATTTTTTCCTACTCGCTCGCTCGCCTCCTCCTCCTCCTCCTCCTCCTCCTCCTCCTCCTCCTCTTCCTCCTCTTCCTCCTCCTCCTTCTCGAGGAAGAGACCGTCGAGGAAAAAGGTCGACGAGGAAAATAGGGGTATATACGAGGGCCGACTACGCGGCGACGCTCTTGTGAACGCGCCAAGATTCCCGGGGCAAGATACAAATTGTAATCCGGCGTGATTGGATCGCGAAATTAGCGGTGCGTTAGTTGAACGAGCAAGTTCCCTTGTACCGAGGAAAATTTAAGGGTTTCGAAGAGATTGGATCGCGAAGGGAATAAATTTTCTTTCCCTTTCGCGTTGCATGCAATTTTTTCCGTCGTTGTATCTGTTCTAATTGGAATAAATGTACACAGAATTCAGAGAGAGAGAGAGAGAGAGAGAGAGGAGAGAGAGGAGAGAGAGGATACTAATTTCTATAATTAATTGGTATTTTTATAATTAAGTTTGTATAGCGTTGTTATAGAAATTTTTGGAAAATATAATTTAAATATGGAAATTTGTATTATTGTGTTTATTATTTTATTATTATTATTATTATTTTTTTATGTTCACTCAATTTCAGGGAAAATGCGTATACGTAAGATACGTGTCAGTCGAAAATTAATATTGGGCTGAATATTAAATTCGTTCAAAATTAGATATTCGACATGTTCGTATTAAATTAAATTATTGATGACCTGCGATTAATTAAAATAAACAATCGAAATTTGAAACAATTTGTGTTGTTTGAATGTTTATATTTTCATGGCCGATTGAAAATTCTCTTATCGGAGAGGTAATAATCAATAAAGTAGCAAATCGGAAGTTTAATATTTTTCCACGTTTCTTTCTGGTATATATATCGCAATAGACTCGATAGATCATACGATGCGGAGAAGAGTATCGAATCTCTGCGTTTCGTATATCGTCCCGTAATATATTCCGAAACGGGGTTGCTGGATTTTGATTGACTCTTTAGCGGACCGCGCTCCAGTTTCGATGGATTATTTCATTTCCGCATTTCGATGGGATCGCTTTACGCGTTTCAAGGCATACGAATTTTTTAGCCTCCCTTCCCCTTCCTCTCTTTTTCTTTGTGATATCGCCTCAACATTTTATATCCACACACGAACGAGCAAAAATAATTCCATTTTTCTTCCTAGTTCCGGTGATAACTCCGGCGATAACAAAAACTGATATATATATATATATGTATATGTATATTATTTTTTTTTTTCATTTCAAAAATAAAGGAAAATCTTTTTAAACAATCACCTTTTCGGTTTAAGATAATATTTCAATACCGATGCAGCATACCGGATCTCTCGACAAAGTGAAAGACAAATATTTTAAACTTCTTAATGCGATTTCTGCAGTGATAAAAATACTTAGAATAATTCATGTCTCGAGAGATGATCGGTTGAATCGAATCCCTTAATGATTCGTAATAATTTTTCACAAAGTATCGGATGAAATAGATATAATAAAATCTTCGTTGAAAAGAGTACGATTTAACAATATTTAAAATCAATTGTCAGATATTTATCTCTCAACTAATTAACGTATACACACGAAAACGAACGAAAATGGCGAATCTTGAACAAATTGTACACTATTCGAGAACAATATTCGTCAACGTGGAACATCGATAATAGTTATTAACGCCGAACGCTCGGGACGTAACGCTTCCCAAGCCTTTAATCAGATTACGTAACGAGTGGCATTTTCGAAGCTTCAGATCGCCTTAAAACGAATCAAACGGACGAGCAAAAAATCCGCAAAACCTTCATAGATCTCACGATAAAATCTCCCATCCCCCATTATCGATTAAAATCACTTTCGTACCTTCTCCTCCCCTTTGACATTTTTCTCGTTTCAAATTTCCCGCGCTTCGAAGATCGACCGGACGATGTCAACGGAAATGGAAAATTCCTGCCCCAAATGTATCTTGAAACCGGGTCACGAATAAACGGTTTCAATCGGCCCAGGTGTCGATGGATCTTCTCCATCGATTAATTATCTTCATCAAGTGGCGTCACACAGTTGTTAAAATTAAATTGTGCTTCCGGTCCCGCTTATATTTCCTCGATACAGATATCCATCTGCGCTCCAATCGAGCTTACACTATTTCACAAAATTCACGTGGTGAAAATATTTATTCCGTTCCAGAGGCTCTGGAATATGGCGACCGTGTACATTGGAATATCGTATATGTAATAATAATCGTAGATATACTTTTGAAAATTCTATTTCACCTCGTGAATAGAAAAATTTCAATTGGAACTTATATCTAATCTAACGTTCAATCGATATTAAAAATATTTTAAACCGGTGATATAGCATCCACAGTCTTTTTGATTTTTCAAACACTGCTTTACATTAAAATCAATGGAAAATTCATTGAAAAGATACGAAAACGAGTCTTTCTCTTCTTTTCGCAGATGAAAGATGCTTATCTCGAGACATAATTAAAAAAATCTTCGAATCAGTCATTCTCATTTCGTCGTTTCGACGTATCAAACGGATATTCTTCCTGGATATACCGCTCAAAAGCTCAAGCAGAATTTGGGAACCCCTGCTCGTTCCCTCCCCCTTCTTGTTATCTTTAAGCTTTTCGCTTTCCACCCCCACCCGTCTATTCTCGCATTGTGCTTTCTTTCATTTCGTTTCAGACTGATAAATTCCATTCCTTCCTCTCTCTCTCTCTCTCTCTCTTTTTTTGTAGACTTCTCGAACACTCTCTTATTCCTCCCTTCTCAAGCTTCTTCCATTTCGGCCTTTTGTTTTCTTATTTCGCCATCCGTCCTCTCCCCTCCCCTCCCTCCTCCCTTTTTTACGATTCCCTTTTCTTTCTCGACCGCTTTTTCTCCCGTTTATCCGTGCGCAAAGATACGCACAAACGATATCCTACTACTTTTTTTCTTTTCTTTCCATCTTTTTTTTTTCCATCCGCGCGCATCCACCGCATTCGTTTGTTTCCATTTATACGCATTCGTGCGTTATTCGATTTTGCCTCGCCTTCTTTCCTCCTCCTCCTCCCCCTCGCCCCTCCCTTCTCTTTCTGCCTTTTTGAACGCAAAATTCCATCCGCTCCCTTTCTCTCCCCTTCTCTCGTTTCGCCTTGTCGTTAGCCACCGCGATCTTTTATTCATCCCCAGCCGTTTTAGATTCCTCTCTACCTTTATTTCATCGTTTATTTTATCGCGAGCGATGATAGACGTTGTCTGTTTGCCATCCTCCATTTTCCGCGACCTTCTTCTACAACGGGATCATCTTTCTTTATATTTCCTCCTCCTTTCGAGGAGGAGGAGGAGGAGAAGGAGCACTTTCGTGCTCGATTTTCGTCGGTCAACCCTTTTCACACTTTTCGACTTTTCACGCGGTTTTGTACATTATAATTTTTCCAGTGTGAATTTTTCCTTTTTCTTCTCTTTCTTCTTTTTTTTTTTTTTTCGTTGCGTTCTTTTGAGATATATCTCGTCGTTTCTCTTTCTCTCTCTTTCTTCTATATTATTTTCCTCGCTAACCACTCTGAGCTTTCTTCTAAATCTTCTTACGACAGTTTTCTTTCCCAAGTGTCGTGCATTTTTTTCCGGAAACACCACACGCCATCTCCTATTCTCTATATAACTTTCCGTTCACACTTTTTATTAATCTTATCCCCTCTGGATGACGCTCATAATTCAATTCACGTTTAAGAATATATATATATATATCTCTTTTCACATTCCTAGGAACCTAATCGAATAAGAATCTAGGGAGCACGCAAGGAGCACACAGGCAGAAGACGCAAGAAGTTGACTTTCTTGTACGATATTCGAAGATAAATTTCTATCCGCCATTTTTTTCTCTCCCTCAAATAGCTTAAATTCAACAACGTAAAACAGGAAGCCACGAGAAAGAAAAAGAAAAAAAAAAAAGGCCAACAGAAACTTCATCCGAATCGCTCTTTTCAACTCGAAATTCCTTTAATAATTCTTCCTCCCTTTTACCACACCACTCTCTCTTCCCCATCAACGTCTCGCGAATCTGAAAAGACCCTCCTCCCTCTCCCTCCCTCTCTCTCTCTCTCTCTCTCTTTCTCCTCGGTCACGCTCGTCCCACGTTTCCGCGGACGCGCGGAAAGCCGCGCGACGAGGGTGGCTGGAAAAGAATATTAAAGGAAACGGCAGGATACGCGCTTTCATATTTCGATGGCGTCTCGAGATGGAGGGAGGGGAAAGAGAAGGGGGGGGAGAGTGCGTGAGCGCACGAGGGTGGTTCGATTCACCGAGAGGAACGTCGCGAATTCACCCCGTCAGAAGAAGATATGGAATGAGTTCAAAGACCCCTCTGGTGACGAGCTCTCTTTTTTCCCCATCTACTCCCTTCCACTCTCTCTCTCTCTCTCTCTCTCTCTCTCTCTCTCTCTCTCTCTCTCTCTCTCTCCATCGAAATTGAAACGAGGCAAGAATACGAGCCTCCTGTTTCTGCCGATATTCGATTCCGCGTTATTGGAAATACGAGGAGGCGAAGGTGAGGCTAATGAGATTTGGGTATGGCGCGTTTGGAAATTCGCGATGCACCGTGCGTGAAAGAACTTGTTACTCGGTGGAAAGGAAGTCGCTACTTGGGATTTTATTTTAATTGGATATCCCTTCTGAAACGGTTTCAAGCCTCGATCCGTGATGAGATTGGTGATTTTCATTTTTGATCAAGCGGAAGTACGTCGATTCATTGTTCGACAGGCGGAAAAAGGGATGTGGATGAGGGGGGGGGGGATGCGTTGGATTTGGATAGATTTGTATTTCCTTGGTGAAGGGAATGAAGGGAGAGAAGTAGGAGGGAAGGATTCGTACGATTTTTGGATCAAGGGACGTATTTTTTAACCGCACTGATTATATCCAATTTGCTCGAGGATAACCTAAGAGGCTCGAGATAAATAATGCCACGTTATCACGATGGACTTTTGCTCGAAGCTGTCGCATAAATCTCCCTATTCGCGGAGATCCGCGGATAGTTTGCCGTTTAAACGGCGAAGGTGGTTCGCGATAAGAAGTTCAAAGATTAATTTCCCCTGATCACTTTCCGGGTAAATGGTAATCGGTATTAAAAAGTTCGATCGAGGCATCGATTACCGACTGAGAAATGAATCACAAAAGTTAAGTCACCTTTTTGAAGAAACTTGAATAGTAATAAAAAAAAGTAATCAGTTTCACAACCATTAATCCGAAAAGAATATTTTTCGGATTCTTTCGAGATCTTTCTCCTTTCTTTCTTTCCTTCGTTTCGAATCTCCTTAACGAAAGATTAATTATTTTTACTCGATTTACTTATGGGAACAGAGATTTATTATTAATGTATTCGCTTATCGGTTTATCCGTGAAAATAGAATCGATTTTTTTTTTATTTTTTTTTTTGGATTCTGACCTTTCGAAATCAATTCCGACCTTTCACATTTAAATAAACCTTACGAAAACGATTGTCCAAGATTGTCAAATAATTATTTTCGCTTCTTAATTTCGAGCCTCCGAGATCGGAATATTTCATCAATCACTCACGAAAATGCAAATTTCTCTTTGACCTTTCAGAAATTTTTCACAGATTTTCGAATATTCATTCGACGAAAACTCTATTTCGATCCTCCTCACTCGGATCATCTATTCACCTTCCTCTGCGCTTCTTTAGAAGAAAGCGCAGTTTCTTTCTTGATCGTCTGGAATAAAAAATGTGAAGCGTTCCGAAAATTGTCAGCCAATTGTTCGAACCTGCCACCTTCTGTGGAAAAGTGGAAATCGGTCTTTCCCCGGGCTGAAATTTTCCCGTTCCACGAAGGAATGGAGGAATACAGGGGGGGGGGAGGAGGAGGGGAAAATCAACGCCTTACGTCCTCGGCGTGGCATTGATTGAAGTTTGTCTTCCGTCAGAGAATCAAGATCGTCCCGACGCTTCCGTCTCGGCGGGGCCGTTATTCCATTACGCACGTCGCGTGTCAACTGTCGAATAAAGGGCAAACGAGAAAAAAAAAAGAAAAAAGAGAAAAAACGATGGCAGAACATCGTGGATGCAGATGCATCCACGCGACGAACTTATATTCGATGTCTTTGTGAACGACTTTGCTCCAAGTTGTTTTGAAATTTAGAGAATTTAAATCGATGAAAGTCTCACATCCATTCCTTTTTTTTCTCTCTCCTTCCTCTATGTAATCGAATCGGTACAGAACGAATGAAAGAATTCTTAATAATTGAGTAGAAATTTGAGAAATATTTATTCTTTTTGATATTTCTTTATTTATATGATTTATTTATTAAGTTGTGTGCGATGTAATTTTAAGGAAGTACTTTCTGCAACTATAAAATTGAGAATTTCGGTTAAGTTTAGCGGAAAAAATAAAGCAGATCTCTCTTTACGCTTTCATTTCACAAAAACGTTCCATTTTGCAAAAAAAATAACGACGATACGATGATAATTGCAACAAATTGAACGAGATATCATCATCCTCCATTTAAATATGGTCATGAATTCTTCATCGCGTAGAATTTCATCGATAACGAAGAAGGATAGTATCGTTTTCCAATTACACCGTCCGCTCCTCTAAGGGGGAAGGGGAGGAGGTGGCGAAAAATCTCGCGGCACGTGCCGATTTTCACGAAGGTGTCAGCCGGCTTGACACGTGATTCCTTCCACCCGATCGAACCGCGTTTAACCTCTTCTTCCACCCACACCCCCGGCCGTAAGGGTATTTCCCTCGAAGAGATGTCTTCCCAAGGATACCAAGGATACCTTACACTCCCGCCGTGGAGAAAAATCGGCTTTCGAAAAAGCCGATTCGAGACAATCGTTCTACGTTTTTCGATGCGCCTCGTTGGAAATTAAAATTCCATTTCCTCTTTGCCTCCATTTCTATCCGTTCTTGATAGCTTGATAGGTTTACGAGAAATTTCGTTCCAATTCGAAACCTCGAGATCTCGAAGGAACAATTTATTGGCTTCGAACAATTCGTTTTTCAAATTTGCGATAATTTCAGAAATTGCTGCTGTTGACAATATTGTCCGTGTGTGGGATTATTTTTTTTTCTTTTCCTTTCGACGTCGAGAGTAGACAGAGAATAGTAGGAGAGTGTAGGAAAGGAGAAGGGAGGGAAGGGAAGAGCGAAAAGATACGAGGAGGGAAATAATAAATTCTCCACGCACTCGAGTATTTTTTCCCGCGGTGACACGAAATCACGGTTGTCGCCGGCCGAACAGGGTCGAGCCGCGTTGAAAGGCTTTTTAAATAAACCGATTACCATTCGCGGCGGCGTAATTATAAACGAAGCCCCGGCCGGCAAGGCGCGTTAACGGAAACGCGCGTCGCATGCAATGCGACAGCCGAACGCACGCCCCATCCGCCGCCCATTAAATCAAAAGCCATTAAACTAATCAACGTTTCCCGCGCGAATATCGTTAATACTTTTCACCAACGATTATCCGTCCATCGTGTGATTTCCCTACGTGTGCTGCGTTCGACGTTTCCTTTCTTTCTTTTTTTTTCTCTCTCTCTCTTTTTTTAGATTGCTGCGTCGCTTTTGCAAGGAAGGAAACAGAATAATATTTTTCTTTGGTTCTTTTTTTTTATTCGAATTGGTAATTTTGTGACAATGTGTATATATATATCGTGTAATCTTATTTTATTTGGTATTTGGTATTCGAAGAATGGATAAAAGGAAAGCGGTATAATAATTTTTTTGGTTATCGTTTCAGGGGGTTGGTTGGAAATATTCGAGGTTTTTTATTTTTTTTGTAAAATAGTTGCGGCACAACGATCCCTCAAATTATTTAAAGTTACACGCGAAAGTTACTTTTACCGGCGCGCAAAACGAAAAACGGAATTTTAACAAGGATTTGAATCGCGACGATGTAAAGCAGGGCGGGCATCTCGTATTCGTGAGAACCGAGGTGACAAACTGGGCTGAGTTTACTTGGGAGGGAGAGAAAGAGAGAGAGAGAGAGAGAGAGATTTCAGGTTTTAAATCCCGTGGAATTATAAGAGATTTGCCGCGTGTGTGCCATCTGAGAGCCACCTCGTTAAATGCATCGACAATGCGCCTCTCTCTCTCTCTCTCTCTCTGTGTTACAACCGAATAAAGAAGAAAAGAAAAGAAGAGAAAAGAAATAGATTAATCGAAAGGGAAGCAATCTATAAAAAGATAAACGGATAAAAATCAACAAATATATGTATATATATACACACAATATTATATACATATACCGAAAGGATCCAAATATTAAAAAAAAGCACAAAAAACACAAAAAAAGAGCTCTAAGAAACGGTCAAAGACAAACGGAAGAAAAGAAGAAGAAAAAGAAAAAAAAAAAAGAAAAGAAACAAGTAAGATAGGAAAAGATATATCGATGGAAGAGGGTACAAAGGTAAAGGGAGGAGAGGGTGGATGGATACCTATCTTCGAAGGTATTCGCCGCAAGGTACATCGGCATCATTAGAATCTACCCCCAGGAAACCTATCCCCCCGCGGCTCTTTGTATCCTCCTCCATCCCCAAGTTTTTCCAGTCCTCCTACGCCTCGGCCCTCTCCGATCCACCCCCTCCCACTCCCATCTCCCCTCGTGGATCGTCGTCATTCCTTGCGCCGTGTCCCTCCTCCTCCCTCCTCCCCTTCGCTTTGTCGCAGGAACACAAGGTGAATAGCGTCCTCTTTATCAATCTCTTTGAAATCTCGATGCAGCAGCATCTCGATGGATAATGCCACTGATGAACAGGGAGAGAGAGAGAGAGAGAGAGAGGGAGGGGGATTCTACGATTTCGCCACGCCAGAGACTTCCAAGCGGAGGGGGGTTGGAAGGGGGGATGGAGCGCGGCTGACGTCTCGAGGAACGGAATTAGATTTGTTAAGAGGTTGACTCCCCAACCGGGAGGGGGGGGATCGGCAGCAGCGGCGCACCTGCATCCACGAATAATAATGGCCATGTCCAGGTCGGCAGGGGGAGGGGGGATGGGTCACGCGATTTGCTTAATTTATTCTTAACGAGTCGCGGACGGCCTCGCCTTTGTGACGAGGGCCTCGCCGATTGTTAAAGGGCCTCGATGGGAGGCGATAATTATCGATCCGGCGAGACGATACCCGGATCGAGAGACGAATGGGGAATAAGGGTTTTCTTTGTCGTTTGCAAAGGGGCGCGTTCCAAGGATAGGTGGTATCCGGCCGAGGGGGATGGTATGGATCGTGGATGGAATCGCGAAATAATAATTTCATTCAGGAGGGGAAATAACCCTTCTTTCGTAATTATTTCAAATCCATCCATCGATCGAGGAATTTGGATTAAAATTTGGAGGGGAAAGGAAAGAGAATGGGGGATGGATTGGAAATTCCTGTTTGATTTTTGATAAAATTGTTGGAGAGAAAAAGAAAGGAATATTAAGTTAGTAGAGATTCGATCGTACGAAATTTGGAATTTTAATTCTATTTCGCCTCGAACGATTGAGATCTCGATCGATCTGGAATAAGAACAAGGGAAAGTTTTTTGGTATGGAGTCTTTTGGTAGTCTTTTGTAACGTGGACGAAAGTAGCTACTGTACTTCGTCTCGTGAAATTAAATTATTCGCGGGGTATAACGAGTGCATGCATTTTCCAAGACAACGCTTTCCGCTCCCACAAAGCGCTAATTAAAGACGGCCCGCCCAAGAGAAGTTAGCCGGCGCCCCGCTTCATTTTTGTTGCATGCATTTTTATTTCACCGTGAATTCGTTTTGGAATCCACGTTTCCCTCTTCCATCTTATTCTTCCCTTCCCTCTCTCCCTTGAACCAGTATCCAGCCAAAAGCGCTAATAATTTTATGCGGCTACAGCGCGCATTCATTTATATTGCAATTAAGAAAATAAGGGAACAAACCGAGTACCGTGCAACCCTGTTTGCAATTCTGAATTTCGCTGCCGGCGAAACTCTCGCCCATTCGACGATCATTAACATCTGTTCCCAGTTAACCCGGGGTTGGGAAAGGGTTGTTTCACGGGGAAATTATCTGTTATCTGGAAAATTGTTTAGAAAATTGTCTAAATAACGAAAATAATAATAATAATAATAATAAAAAGAAATACTTGAATATACCTTTTTAATATCGATGAAAAATGATTATTGGTGGGCGGAAGGATAATTAAGGAATCGCGATTATTCTCGGTTATTTTTTAAAAGATCGCTGACACTGACATGGCTATTGGATACGAGGTTCGAACATTGTTTGATTTTGATTACTGTCATGTCTCGCGTGGAGTGAACAGACGTCTGCAACCCTCACGAGCTCCATTAATTCCTGTTGTGTGCGCACGCCAGTGTCTATCTCCAGACTTTCGTCACTTGTCAGATAAAAAATGATGGATCCTCCATCACGGCTTCGACTAATTACGGTAGACAACGTTTTTTCCCCCCCTCTTTTTCTTGTATGTCATGAAATTCTTTATTCATTTTACGACACATCCTTCTTGTCCCAGAAATTTTTTAATTTCAACCTCTTCGTATTTGTCGCTAGATTATAAATTTTTACGTAACTTAACACATATCATTGTTGTGAAATTAAATAAATTTATTTCATACTTATCTTATAATTACAACAGATCATTGCAATCGTATAACTTGGATTTTTCGTGTTAAAAAAAAGCGAGAAAAACGAAAAATTTGATCATCCAAATCCACTCAAAAAATAGAGGAAACCGTGCCATTGAAATCCCTTTTTGTTTTATCCCGATATCTCAATCGGTTGCCGAGATATAAGCATTCAAAGTTTAAGAGTAAGCGTAAAAATTATGAATGGGCGCGCGATCTGACCTACATTTTTTCCTGGAAATGCGTACTACGCCCTTCCAAGAATCGAGTATCTAGTTTTTCTAGGAATCGCGTCTGTCACTTGTCTGGAATTTGGTATAGGTAAGTGAGACGAGGTGCGAGCGAGAGATCCGAGTAAGCGGCAAGGATAGAAATAGAAAATGATTAAAAATTACCTTTCTCTTTACACGACGATATCTCGGGAACCGGAAGTCGTATCGGGATAAATCAAAAAGGATTTTAAAGAGGAAGATCCCGCGCTTCCAACGATCGTTCACTCGTTGTTTCAAAGTTAATACTTTCGGAGTTACAGCGGTTCAAAGTTTTCGTAATTTCAATACGCTTTTAATCGACTCTTAAGGCAAGGTTATGCGATAGATATGTTTATTCCTAGAGAAATAAATGCAATTAATGAACACTTTTTAGAGTTAAAATTTCTAAATTGATTTAAAAGTTAAATCTTTCGCTCGAAGTAAATATTTCAATAAAAATCTTACGCGTAAGTCTTCATCTACGATACAAATTATACGAGTACCATCGAAGTCTTACGAAATTAGCTTTCAAACTCTTTCTCGCTCTCTCTTTCTCGCGTAACACGATGACATCGGTGAGAGAAACCGCGAGAGGAGAGAGTGGTCGAAACGGTCGAAAAACAGTCGGTCACGTGGCGTGGGTGTACGTGCACAAGAGCAGACGGAAGATCCTTTTGCTTACCAACCGTTGAGGGTAACGGAGGGTAAGTATTCCAGCGTGTTTAGTATTCCGCCGCCATTTGATTCCTCGGCTTCGGGTACGTGGGCCGCATTGTTTTCGAGGCTGACATCTCACTAAGGCGAATAAGGAGGGTCGAGTTTCGTGGGAATTCGCCCGAGGAATATTATCGTGCCCCCTCCGCCCCCGCCTTCCCTCCGTCTAAACCCTCTCTCCAACCAACATTTCGTTTCTTTATCCCCGGTGTTTTGTTAACGAAAACGCGTTCCGCGCGATAATTCTTTCGATTCTTCCCTTTCTATGCCGCTGCTCCGTTCCCGCCCAAGAAACTCTTTATATATTATAAGGGTTCTCAAGAGTTGCTCGAGTTCCCCTCTAAAGTAATAAATATCCCGAGCTGCTAGCAAAATTTTTCAACGTTGATTTATAACTCGAGTCGAATAATCGAATGTTACGTGGTTTCACGAACGAAAGTTTCAAACTTGGTGTAATGGTTGTGAGATTGCAAAGTGATTCTTGAAGGGAGATTATCAGCGTGAAAAATATGAATTCAAGTCAGATTCAAGTTCGCGAAATGTATGGGAGGGTTCGCTGTTCCCATCGAAGGAAGCATTTGTTCAATCCGTTGGAACTTGGTTTTGATGGAAACCCCTAGCTTCGTCTCCCCAACTCTTCGTTTCAAAGAGGCTTTTACACTTTGCACTTTCGTTAAGACACAAATATATTTGTCACGCGAAAAATGATATTAATAACAATGGAATAATAACTTCTCTTACACAATCATCCCTCGATCCGCCATCCAATTCCCCCTTCCCCATCCTCGAGCCTCTCTCCATGCGTTATACCATAATTCCAGGGTCGTGTAACCTCCGTGTCTGCTCGACATTAGTATAAACCAGCCATGGTAGCCAGAAGCGCACCCCTAAATCTCACCGCGCACGAGTACTTGCACCCCCTTCGAATCCTTAAAGCGCGAGCCAAACCCTGTTCGACCTCGTGGATTCACGCGCCGCGCCACGGATGCTTGGAAACGCGCGCCTTCTCCTTTCTGCTTTCGTTTCCAGAGTTGCGTCGTGGCGTATAAATGCCTAAACACCCCTTCTTCGCGATTAAACGCGAGATTAACCCCGCGATCCTCCTCCTCCACGCTACTTGATACTTTAATCTACGACGCCAGGCCCTTTACTTTTACCGGGCCAACAGCGGGGAAATTTGGTTTCGCCCGTTCTTGGGGATCCGATTAATACCGGATGCAGACATCCGGGGGTCGTAGATGGACATATAAGGGTTGGGTTGAACGGTTTCTCAGATTTCTCATTGAGTTTGATTGAGTTTGATTTTTTTTTATTTTGTTTTAATTTGTTTTGTGGAAGGAAAGAATATATTTGAAATATATTTTGGAGATGGTGGATTGTTGAATCGTAGGTATTGCGTTAGAATGATCCTTTTTTTGGGATTCTTGTGACGAAGAAGAATATTCGGGATCAAGATCACTTTTCCAATTAAGATTAATTAAAAAAATAATTTTCGAAAGTAATCAGATATCGGCGAGCACTGCTTTGACTTTAGAAATGAATATTCTTCGAGAATGAAGCGGGAAGCAATTAAACTTTATAATAAATTTATCTTTTGCCTTCTAATTACAAGGGAAGCGGGAAGGGATGTATTAGTTTGCTTACGTCGCTCTTAGAAGTATAAAATTATCCGATACACGTTTCAAAAAGATATTCTTTTAATTCGTTTCAGAATCTCAAATCGGAACATTTATTATCTAATTAAGTTATTCCAACGTTTTATTTTCAATCTCGAATTCCTTCGGCTACCATTCCAAGATCGTTCGACGGAATATACACAACTACATTCCTAAACAACACGTTGATGTCTTTCCTCGACTTTTCTCCTCGACAATTCCCACAATTCCTTTCCCATTCTACTATCCTCATCCTCTTAGTCCGGCATTCTTATCACAACAGGATAGCTCGTCTCTCTTCGGTATTCCGACTTCGGTTGGCGGCAAGAGAAACAGACACGTCGCCTATCGATCGAAACGAATTCCACACGGGGAATCTGTTTACCCAAATTTCGCGTGCCGTCCAGAAGGAAATATTCCGAATATATACGTGAAAACTTCGAATCGTGGATCCATGATGTCTTCACGATTGTTCGGTACTTTTCTCAAACCATCCACCCCCCTCTCGTTCGATCCTTGGCGCTTTCCAATAATTTCTCGTGCCAAAATATTTTCCTCGCAACGAATTTCAATCTCGTGAGGGAATAATAATAATTTTCAGAATGGCTATTCTCGTTTCGAGAGAGAGAGAGAGAGAGAGAGAGAGAGAGAGAGAGAGAGAGAGAGAGAGAAAGAAAGTTTCGCGGTGGAGGAGAAGAGATTCGTGGATGTTATTTTTGTAACTTTTGCGCTGTACAAACTTCTCTTGTAATGAAAAAATGTTTTGATAGGGTAATTCAAATTCGAAGAACGTACGAGTGTTTTGATATAAAGAATAAAAGTAGTAATTTAAATTTTATTATTCATACCAATTTGGCGAAAAAATATTTCCATTTCTGACTTTCACCTAATCTTCGAATGATATCGAATCTTTAAATGATCCCATTTCTACAATCTTCCGACCTTACAATTTTTTCCAAATAACAAACGAATTAATAACATAAAAATTCCTAGTTTTTCCCTACTTCGTTCAGCAAATCAACGACATGGATTAAAAAAAAAAAAAAAAAGAAGAAAAAAGATGTGACCTGGTTAAGAAAACAGGGGGAGGAATACGGGATGAAAGGAGGGTTTGGAGAGGAAGTTGGAACCGTCGAGCTTTGGCCAGATATCGGTGGTGGTTGGGGTACGAGACGTTATCCACGAGGAGTCTGGTTGGCGCCGGTTACACCGAGACACAGACTGAATGGCGCCGCGTGTCCGTTATTCTGGCACCAGACAGGCTCCGCACACACCTCGTTCAGTTTTGCGGCCTCTGGACCCGTGACCTCCCCTCCCTCCCTCCCTCCCTCCGTTCGTCCATCTTCTTTCACGAGCTTTTGTCCTGTCGGGTCTCGATGACTCCTGTACAGTCGCTCGCATAAATTGCAGTTCCAGAAATTGAAGCTGATCGCTGCTCTGTTCCATTAGGGGATGAAAAATATCGGCCACGTTTGCGCTGATACAATCCCACGAAAAACTCCTCCTTCGTGTCGCTCGAAAGGAAAGGGAAAATTTTATTAACGTGATTATTCGAAACGTTTCTTCAATCTTTTATCTATATTTAAGATGAAGTAAAAATCTCAATCGTTTAAGCAACGAGAGAAAGAAGAAGGAGCAAGGTTTCAATTTTCATTTTAATCATAGGTTCAATCGCGATCGAAAATGGAAAATTACAAGATGCCAAGATTCGTGAAGATGTTTTGAGTTTTGTAAAAATTACTCGCGATAAACTTATAAATAAAGTCTTATAAACAAAAAAACTTGGAATTTGTATTCGAGCTAAAAGGATTAAATCACGATATAATATACGAGGTCGCTTGAAAAATGATAAGCTTGCCCTTCCAGTTTCCAGCCGCAACAAGCCCGGTCCTCGATCCCAAGAAGAGAAGAGGAAAGATGTAGATTTAATAAAGACGGAGGTGGAGCGCTCTATGGGCAGCATTTGGAAAAGATCGAGTGGAAAAGAAGGAAGCACGTCGTAAACGTGGCGCCAGATACTTTATATCCGGCTATTTACACTCGGTGCGCAGGAACCGGTACAGTCGCGTCGCGAAAATTTCATCCACGATTCGTTCGAAAAACACACGGTTCCATTCGATGCGTTTGCTTTTTATAAATTAACCAAAGTTTAATTTTACGCGTCAATTTATAAACTGAGAGAATAATATATTAGGAACGTTTGACAGATAATGTAATTAATCCTTGTGTCAACAGTGGGATAGTTGAGTATTGTTTTTTGTTTTACAATGTTTTTATCTCATTCTCGAAAGATCGAAATCGTCGTTGTTTGATATATTTATTCTCTACTTATATTTGAACTCGAGCAAGAATTAATAAAACCATGTTTAAATGATGATATTCGTGGTATATTTTATCAATGATTTCAAAATTAACTGATATACCTTTGTAACTTTAAAAAAATTACATTCTTAAAAAGAAACAATATTCTTAAAAAGAATAAATGGTAAATCAGTGATCGATATTTCCTCTTTGTTTTATAAATTTCTATAATTTGAAAAAGAAATTGCGAAAACAGTATGCTTGAAAAAACAATCTCAACCTCACTTTTTCCACGTTTAATTTGAAATACTTTTGCAAACTTCGAAAAAGAAACTTGATTGGAACAGTGTCCTTAAAAAGAATGAACAGTGATCGATATTTCCTCTTTCTATAAATTTTTATAATTTGAAAAAGAAATCGCGAAAACGGCATGCACAAGAAAAAAAAAGAAAACAATGATCAATGATCTCAAGCTCTAACCTCGCTTCTTCCACAACAATTCGTCTTCCCTAACCTCGCTCCTTCCCTTCCACGCGCATTAAATAAATTAACCAACGTTTCGGCCAGCTTTCAGCCGAAACGTCTCGTCCCTTCTTTTCCAGTTGACATCACCCGACTCCCCGAGATGACTTTCCCTTCTGAAAGATGCACGATCCTCTCTCGAACCCCTAAAGCTCGCCCCAAAGCAAACCCTTCTCTCGTCGCCGGATATTTCTGAATTATGGACACGGTTGTAGCCACTGTGTGTACAGAACAACCGTCCTAATACCAACACGATTGTGTCCCTCCCTCCCTCCCTCCCCTCCCTCTCTCCCACGAAATACAACGAGAACGTGTTCCTGCAGACCACTTATCGGGGACGTATCCGTGAATCGACTCGCGATCCGAGGATGGAACGATCCGGGCGTTATCGTGCCACTGCCAACACGTGGAAATGGTAATCGGGAGGGATGGTTCGAGCGTGCAACATCCGATGAATGTTTAATGCGTCGATCGGATACGATATTAACGGCCAACTGTGTCAATGACGCTATTTTGCACGAACGATTCTTGTCCAAGATTTTGTATCGAGATTCAATCGAAATTGAAGTTGTTTATCTCAGTGTTGAGCGCGTGAAATTTTCGAATTTTTGTTCAATTATGTTGTATTGTTAACATAGAAACGATACAATCGTTTTATCGTTTTCCTTTGAAAGAAATAAGAGAGATCAATTTTGAATATTAAAACAAATCTACACGTAAATTCTATTCGTTTTATATTTTCTGATCCTCCATTCAATAAATAACTTCGACAAGAATCTTTAATATGGATAAAAATAATTCGAATCTTTTTTTCCCGAATGCCCGAAATTTCCATATAAAATCCATTGTCCGTCATCGATCTCGAACACAGGTTAATTCCCTTCAAATCCTTCCGACAACGATTCTCCGCAATTATCTCTCTCTAAAAAAAAAAAAAAAAAAAAAAAGAAAATTAATAACAGCTCCGGTCGAATCGACTCCTTGACGAATAAAAAACCAATCAACTCGCCGACAAGAAAAAAAAATTCAGAACGAACCTTGAAAGATAACTAAATTAACCGGGAACGGAACTCCACCATCTCTGCGTTAATCTCGTGAAATCTAATAGAAGGATCAAGCCGCCTTTCGCTAATACAACCTGCCTAAGAAGGGTCTGGGGAGGGGGAAGAAGGGGTCGAACCATTCGCGAGTAGCTTCATAATTATTTCGAACAACACTCGCCGCCACAATTAAGCGGCTTTAATAAACGTGAAATTAAACGGCGCTTCGTTGTTCGCCCGGAAACGTGACTTTTTGGATTTTCGAAACTTTCCGGTTTGCCTAGACGAATGGAATCCAGGATTGGATTAGGTGAAAGCATACAGAGAAAGAGAGAGAGAGAGAAAGGGACGAGTGTATAAAAGAGAAGGGTAACGAGGGTTAAAGTGCGAGTACTCGTCAATTATGAAACGCTTCTCCCTCGATCGGGGGTGGAAAATTGCGGCCCATTAAGAAGGGGGAAACCGGTACGTGTCCCGGGGAAATTTTCGGTCGAAAACAACCGTACGTGTCGAAATTCGAGAAATTCGTGGCGAAAAATTCCAATCTGTATCCCGGGACGGCTTTTGCCTTTGTCGATACGATCGATTTGCGACGGCGAAGAACTTTTCTTCCTTCTTTTTTTTTTTTGTATCGAGAGTATTTTGAATATTTCCCCCTCCCCTTTTTTTATTTTTACAATACCTCCGTTGTCGTTTATTACAAATACATCATCGTTATAAAATATTCGACGAGGGATTTTTGATTTAAATTATTGAACAAATTGAGAATGCAAAATATTAATTTTTATCCTTCCTGTCCTGTGAATTCTTATAAATATATATATATGGAATTTCCTTTTTTTGTTCATTTTTTTTTTTTGTAGATTATTCACGATGAATTTTAAATAACAGAAATGAGATTCGAAATTTATTTTACTTTTTTTTTTTTACTTATTTTAGTATTTTATGGTTGCGGTATTATCGATGCACGAATCACCCTTATAGTTTCTCGAAAATCGTAATTTTGCTCCGTGAGGAATTGATCGCAGGAACGTTGGAAATTTATGAGAGGACGGTCCAAGTTTTTCGAGAAGAATTTTACGAAGAATCTCAATCCAATAATGGCATTACCAATAATAATTGCTGTTCAGTGGTTCTTTAGGGCTTCTGGCTTTATCGATTGTTTCGCTCGATTGTGAGTGGCGACAATAAATTAATAGTCGCCATTATTTCTTCGAGCTGAGCATGGCAAAAACGGTACGCGAATCAAGCTTAGCAAGCGAAGTTTTTGTCGAGCTACCGATCGTCGCTTCTACAACTCGTTCAACAAATCGGTCTGTACAGGAATTCGAAACGTGTTTCATTGTTTTTAGCCCTTTCGTTTCGTTTTGCCCTTGCGCCACTCTAGTAGAAATATATATATATATATATAGCTCAATCCTGCATCTATGCAATACCTTATAGCCTATCAACGAGTTACACATTTTATTGAAAAATCTATGTTAATACGATAATTATTTGGAGACGAATTTTTCTCTTGCCAATAAAGTCAAAGAGAAAAAGTGACTGATAATGAACTTAATTTTTAAAAAGGAGAATTTATATTCAATCAAATCACGAACACCTTCGATTATAACAATCACCTCGTCGATAATTCATCTCCAAAAAATGGAATTAAAAATCGAATAAATTTTGCCAATTCTCTGCAAAATTTTCCAAGAAAAAAGAAAAAAAAATAACCAAACAAAACTAACGAATTTAATATTTTTCTTACTTTTTTATTTTTCTTTTAAATTTTATTCCTCTTCTTCTTATTCTTTCTTATTCCTTTCTTTCTCTCTCTCCAATCAACGATACGCGTATCGTTTCACGGATCGCTCGACGATTCTTACCGCAAGATGTTCCAGAGATTTCGGATGCTTGGATCACGCGACGGTGAACGGAAGCGAAGGATCGCTGACATAGCGTGCATGTCAATACCGAATACGGTTCGAATGCTTTGAACGGTCTGAATGCCTGTATATCGGGATCGCCTCGCGCGACCATAGACCGATTCGAACGGGGATCTGCTCCGACTACGTCGACCGTGATCGCGAATTTCCTTCAGAAACGTGACCGTAAATGTCGTGGAAACAACTGTTTATGGGACCGACTGTTCCCCTCCGATCTAATATCATTCGCGGATATAAACGATTCGCGAAATTTAGACCTTATTTTGAAATAATTCGGGGAATCGGCATTAAAGGCGAAAACATATATATGTACACAGGATTCTCGAAACTTTATTTTGAAATAATTCGGAGAATCGGCATTAAAAACGAAAACATTGGTACATATTTATGTATAGAGGATTCTCGAAACTTTAGAAACTTTATTTTGAAATACAATTCGGAGAATTGGTATTAGAGGATATTTATGTTATGAGATTATGGGAAATAGAGAATAGATGATCGAGTAAACAGTAGAGAGAATATACAAATGTATTTTACGAACTTTAAAAATATGGGATAACGAAAGATAATTGTCCAACACGCGTTTCTTCTCTAAAGAGAGATTAAAGGGGAGAAAAATGATTTGAAAAAGGTTAGATGTATCAATGTTTTTTTAAGAGTTTTCTTCCTTGCACGAGATAAAGGAAGAGATAAAGAAGGGAATAATAAGAGAGAAGGGAAAGTGTAATAAGTTCTAGACAGATCGTAAAAATAGCCAAGCGCTTACCAATGAAACAATTCGTCCCACTGGTGCAAGCAACGAAGTGTGATAACACCATGAAACTTTTACGGGTAAATAAAGACCAGTGCACGAAATAACGCGGCCATCGTAAAATTTTTACAGCTCAGAAACGAACCCCTCCCTCTCTCTCTCTCTCTCTTTTTTTTTTCTTTACAAACTTTCCTCTCGATATGTGCAAATTTCGATATCGTCCAATCATCGATTTCATGATACAACAATTCGTTTCGACGCATAATTACATCCAACTCGTGAATTCGTTAATTTATCTTCCTCTCATAATTTCGCCTGTACGAATGTCGAACTCGTTCAACCTTAAACTTGCACAGTTTGCTTCTTTTTTTTTTAACTTTTTGCACTCGCTCGCTCGATTTCTAAATCTATTATCATAAATTATCGAGTTTGCAAAATTTCTAAATTTCAAGAAATTTCGGGAATATATATTTTATTATCTCGAATATAAAATTCGTAAATAATAATTCGAATTTCTAAATCTATCTTGAAACTTGAACTCGCAGATTTAATTATCTTAAAAATCCGTGCGAGATTCGAATATCGTTCGACCAAATTTTTTTATTAAAGAATTTCATTTCCAAAAATCGAACGTGTCCTACAACAAACTCTCACGCATACGCACGTGTCCATTTTGCGCAGCACACGTATCTTCGCGTATCGCGTTTCATCTCGTTAATTAATTCGCAGCTTTCCGAGCTTTTATTAAATCTGCATAATTTATACAAACTCTCTCCTTTTCGCGCGAAAAATCCGCTTCGAATTGGCGTTGATTCGCGATCAAACCCCTTTTAATTGGGAACCGGTTAATATCGCGACGCGTACACACACACGATTTTACAATCGGCTACTCGATATTATTCCCCGTTATTTTTCGCGAGTTTGTTGCCTCTCGCGCTTGTTTCCCTCCTCCGCGTCAAAGTTACAACGTCTGTTAGCTCGGTGAAATACGGAAATGGGGTTGCGGAACAGGGGCGGCTCGCTTCGATTGAAATGTAAAATTCACGCCGCCCCATGAATATTGCCCTTCCAGCTTTTCCAACCTCCTCCGCACCTTTTATTCCACGGTCAAAATCCACCCACGGCCGGCTAAGAAATTGGAAAGAAGTTGCGTTACGGTTGGGACGCGAGATTAAAGCAGCAGTTGAACAGGTTTGGGAAGTGTATTTTCCTTCTTTTTTTTTTTTCTCTCTCTCTTGGCTTTCGAAACAATTATGGAAATGGTTTTTTCGCGAGCTATTTTCTTTTTTTTTTTTTTTTTTAGAGAGAAATCATCTCAGTTCCAACGTGACTGTGGAAAGAAGAAGAGGGGTTAGAATTAAATAGGAGTAATTCGAAAATAAATTTGAATTAAAAAAATAACAATTTTTGGAATATCGTCCATTCATATAATTTTCCATTCTATGTAAACCAATTTAAATCTGTTTTAAAATCATATCTTTGGATAAGAATAATTTTTTGAAACAATTCCCAATGACTGAATATATCTTCCTTCCAAATTAAACGAAATACGGAATATTTTCTTTTATTGTTTTTATCGATACTTCCTTAAGCATCTTTCTTTTTAACGATAAATTCCAAACATTTCACCTTCACCTAACTACTTAACTTATACACATACGCGACGCCCAACAAATTATTCAGCGCTCAACCATTATCGAGTTTCGATCGTTCGTTCGCGACGAAAATTGTGCCTCTAACCGAATAACGAGGGGGAAAAGTTGCGAAAGAGGAGGGAAGATAGACCGAGGGAAGGTTGAAGTTTTCACGATGCCTCGACACACAATAAAACTCCATCGATTTTCACTTAGAGAGAAAAGTCACCCATTCTCCCCCTCCCTTTTACATTTATTCGAGTTATCTTCGTTTGTGGAAGTCGGAGGGTTGGGGGAGGGGGAGAGAAAAAGCGTTGACGTTTTCTCTCCTTCGAGAGATTCTCTCCTCTCCTCTCCCCCTCCTCGAATCGAAGCCGCCATTTTTTCCTTTCGTCCCTTCGTCCGTCCCCTCAACCCGAAAAGAAAAAACATCGTCCTCGACGACGAAATCATTGCGCCACCATTGCGTTATCTCGCCTACCGCCTACGCAGTGTTATTTATTATTACGAGAAGGGGGCGCGGGCATTAAATTTCCATTAAAACGCGTTAAATCGTAAACGCGAATCAACGTTCTCGATTCCGTGAAAATTTATGCACGAGATTCCTTCTCGACGTGACGAGAGACGCACCCTTGCGTTCCTTGCTTACATCCCTTATCTTTCTCTCTAGGGGGATTCTCCTGGGGGGAGGAATTAAGCCTCCAGTGACTTCTTTTTTTTTTTTTTTCCTTGGATCAACGTTGGAGGGATGTTGAGCTCGTTTCGATAAGCGATGACGGTCCTCTCCCCTTTTTTCTCTCGAATGGAAAATCGTTCGGATATTTTGGGGCGCTCCAACAGCGATTTAGAGAAATTTCACGAGATCGTTAAGAGCGCGTCCCATTATTGTGTATTATCGATTTAGATTTCAAAGAGACGAGAGTACTATTAAGATCAGAGGAATCGTGATTAAAGCGAACGTAGTCGATTTTTGCGGATTGACGAGTTGAAGGAATAATATCCCATTTCCAATTTTCATTTTCTTCACTTGAAAAAGACGAATCGTGTCCTCGAAATCGTTTCCAAAAATCACACAACGTATTTAAACCCATTTATAATTTAAAGCGGAGGAACGATCGAAGGGCAGCTCGCAAGCGACTTCAAATTTCAAACTTCACCGCGAAACGGGCGATTCATTAATTTATAAACGGATGCGAATTTTCCGTCACGAATTGAAATTTTCTCTCCTCGATACCACCCCTCTCTTCCCCCTCTGTTCCTCCTTAAGCCAGTTCCTCAGGCTGCTTATTAATCCGTCCCTCATTATTTCGTAATGAAGAGTAAATGGATTTCGTCCCTCCCCGAAGGGGAAGAAAAGTGAGCTTAGCGATACATCGAATTTTTAAGAGAACGCATCATTATCTTTGAATTGTATAGTCGTTATCGACAATTTCAAAATATAGCTTGTTACTACTTATCGTTGTTATTAATTAATTAATAATCGTAGCAGATAAGATACGAAAACGTATCTATAAATCGTCATTTTATGTTTTATTTAAAATTTAAGGAAATTTAGGGAAACTTGTAGTTGTACCAACACGAATTAAAGCAGCGAACGTTGAAAGTTTTCGGCAGGTATTAAATTCAAATTGTCCACAAATATTTTCCCTTCGAATTTTCGAAACTCGAATATTCTTACCGAACTCGAACGTCTCTTCCGGATGTTTGGATTCCCAAGACGGAGCAACCTTTCTGTCCCTGTCCTCCTGCTTTATTTTCGTCAGGGATGCCACCCCCTGGTAACGTGGTTATGGAAATTACGAGGCCTCGAAACGCTTTGGAACAACGTTACGAGCTCCATCCTGCTGCTTTGCCAAAAACTTTCTTGTATTCTTCCTCGTCGTGAAAACAAGCAACTTGCACGTTTAATGAACGGTTGCTCGATCGTAAACGATAAGTTTTTCTTAACTCGTCTTTCTCAACTCCCTACGAACAACTCTCTCGAGTTTCGATGTTAAAAGAGAATTTGTTCGAATTTCGAAGAGAATTTCGAAGAGAAACAATATAGAATAGGTATCTTCTTCTCACCCCTTTTTAAAATTCACTCTGCATTTTAACTCGTTCTTGCATTTATGTACACTCGCAAACATCGTGTACGTCAAAATCGCAATATTTTCTCGTTAACGGGGTTAAATTTTCACCGATTAATGGCGGACAGAAACGTTGTCGTATTGTCGAGGAGGAGGGGGAGGGGGAAAAAAAACAGCTTCGAATTGACTATCTCGTTGTCATCCGAAGTATTCGAAAACGAGTACAAAGAACTTCAATCGTCGATTTTCTCGTTCCTCTCCCATTCTTTCTACCCCCTTTTTCCTTTTTTTTCCTTTTTTTTCCTTTTTTTTTCCCCCCCCTATTCCAAACGCATTTCACATTGGAAGGAATTCCGACCGAGTCAAATATTTCGCATCGTAACGGCCGAACGATTTCAACGTTTAGCGAATTAATTATTGGGGAGTGGTGCACGCGTTTCAAGGGGAGGAAGGAGGGGGGAGGGAGGAGGGAGGAGAGAGGCTGTCAGTTGTTACAAATTCACCGCGATTTGTTGGCTAAAAGCACTCGAGACGTCTGCATGAAAATTCACGTCAACATTCAGTTGTGCACGCTAACGATCTGTAAATTCCCTGGAAATTAGTTCTCAACCAACGCCACCTCCTCCCCTCTTCCCCCCGCCTCTCCCTCTCGGTCCACCCTTTATTGTCGAATGCGTGAAATTGTTGATCGACGATTCGTTAAGGTATGCAACCTCCTGTTCCGGCCATGCACCAAAATCGTTCTGTAATATTATTTCATCATATGTTCGTATCCTTTGCGTCCAATGTATATCTACAATCGTTCTATTTCAAGTAGAACGCGTTTTGTTTTTGACGAGTAGAGCGTAGATATCTGTGGAAATTAAGGAAAGAAGAATTCTTTTCTTTTTTTCTATTGAGCAGAATTCGTCGATTTTTTTGTTTAATTTATACGTATAGTCCCCATCGTTGTTTCATGTTCTTTTTCTTATCTGAAGATTGGACTATAAATTGTGAGAATTTAAGAGAGAAGTTTTTTTTAAAAATTAATTCTTAGAAGATTGTTATTAAGTTATTTTGGCTGGTATTTACGTTATTTCATTCCTCTTAAACATTTTCTCATGAAGTTGTGTATACATTCATCCATCGTTTCGATGATACACTGTTGGTCAAACAAGAGGTGGAGAAGCGTGGCATCGAGTTTCGACGGGATCGACGACGGTGTCGCGAGCGAAATTACACAGCACGTGCTCGCGGTAATCGTTGTTCTTCGCAAAAATATTCAAGAAGCTACAAGCTGGGCCGGAAACACGACAGTTTCGAAAGTTTCGACGATAAGAAAAAGGAGGGAAGGGAGAGGAGGCGGAAAAGAGGACGTCCTTTGTCGATCGCAAGTGGCGAAGTGAATTGAAAACTTTCCTCCTAAGCTTCTTCTTCTTCTTCTTCTGCTGCTGCTACTACTACTTCTTCTTCTTTTTCTTCTTCCTTTTCCACGCTGATATATTTTTTTTTTTTTTTTTTTTTTTTCTTACTCTCTCTCGTCCTGCATTTTCCACATCCCCTTCACTGGATGGAACTTCTGTTCTCGCGCAACTTCCAAGTATTTTCGGTGGAACCGCCATCAGAACAGTCCTCTTACGACCGTTTTATAATCCCCCTTCGAGATGTTGTTGCCTCCCCCTCTTTCATCTCATTCGATCGTCGATTATCACGTTTGGAAATGACGATGATCAAAGATGAAATTTAATCTAGTTTCATCGATTACTTTTGCCAAATGAGAATTGGAGAATTTTGCGAAAGGAATAGAAAAAGACGTTCTCTGATATTTTCCTCTTCGTGTTATCGATAGAAATTTCGTGATCAATTTTTAACATATAATCATCATTATGTTTGTGAAAACATTTGAAATATAAACTTATTCAATTTACTCTTTCCCTTTGTACCGCGAATATTATATAACAAATTATTTGAAGAAGCTTTAAAAGAGTGAAACATAATTATAATATATCGATAATCAATAATAATACCTAGACTTTAATTAACTTTTAACGTATATATTATTTATATATACATAATATTCATATACAAACAAATGAAAACGTTGTAATAAAATCGTACTAACAAACAGAGAAAGTAATTAAAATAACTGGAATAATAGCGGCAGGAAACAACAACACTGGAGAAGAAGGGGAGGGATATTATTATGTACATGCCTGAAATTCATTTGTTTGGCGGATTAATACCAAGCTGAAAATTAATTATTTAATCATAATCGTTAAACCGTTTAATACCCTTTTAAACCCCTCCCTCGCGGAGAAATTCGAATCGGCTCGATTTTCGTATCTCTCGATTAAACGATTCCCCAGAAAAGTTTAACCATAAATTCGTCCTATCCACCATGATGCTTGGCAAATTTTACGACGTATATCTCGCTTGATTTCACGTCGAAATTAAAATTATTAAATATTCGCGATCCCGTGCAACGAAAGATCGTACAATTAGAAATAATAATTCTGTCAAAAAGAATTAATCAATTCCTCGGATATATCCCATTCTGATAGATTGAAATTTTCATTTCGATTCGTGACAATGACGGAATATTTTATGCCGATAAAAACTCGGATTTATCTCGGTTCGTTATTACGTTATTAAAACGAGATATAAAACGTAATAAAGCTTCTTTTTGACTCGTGTAAAAAAAGCAGGGGGGAGAGGATCCTTTATCGTGGAAAATATCATATCAATGATATGTTTTATTCAGTTTCTTTTTTTTTTTTTTTTTTTTTTTAACGCGATTCAAATTGCGTCTCACATTTGCCACAATTTCCTTGCCTATATCGATCTGTACATCCAATAAATATTAAACTCGACGTTATGCATTGGATACCAGGATCTAAATAAAGGAATAGAGAGTCGTTCTAAATATTATGAAAAATATAAACACCGAGGAGATATAAACGAGGAGAGGCGCAACTTCTTTGAATTCTCCCCCATCATAAATATACATAAATTCATATCTCTCTCATATCGATGGACGGGTTTTATCTATTATGGATCACGAAAACATTCCATCCATTCGTATATAATTCTATTTCATTAATTTGAAAGTCTAACACTCGTAATCGAAAATACACGCAATTTCTATCTATATATTCCACGAGAACCTCTAATTTTCCTCCCTCTTCGATTTTTATCAAACCTGCCTCATCAGGTTTATAATCAATTTGTATCCCTCCATTTTTTTTTCTTTTAAGCAAAAAGAATACTTTCTCGATACTTTCAAAATTCAGATTAATCAATCGTAACTTTTTTTCTTACTTTTTTCTTTTTTTTTTTTTTCGAAAACTTTCACTTTCCATTTATTAAAAAAATCTGTGTAAAAAATTTACGAAAAGATCGATGGATCGTTACTTATTTCACTCGTAAAATATTTCTTTGATCATCGTCTCTTTTTGCTCTTCCGTTTATTTATTTATTTTTTCTTTCCTCGCCGTTCTTCTTTTTTTTCGAAATTCATCTGGATGCACGTTTTGAAAAAAAANAAAAAGAGTGCACTTTCTCGATCATTTCGGTTCTCGATCGATACGACACGCCGTGCCGCGTATTATTTCGAAATTGGCACCCGGCATTTTTCCATTTCGTTATGGGGGGGAGGGGGTGGAGAGCGGAGGCCGAGAGCTTCTGGCAATTTATTTAATTGGGCCGACGTCCATCGCGGATAGAGATGGACGGGTTAATTGATGCACGAACGAAAATGGATTAAAGATATACATCGATAGGGACAACGTTAATGGGAATAGCTTAAATAATTGATCGTTCGATCACCCCGTGCCCCTGCATTCCCTGAATTTTTATTCTGCGAACGAAAGTGTGTTTAAACGTGCATTCTCACTAGGTATTTCGTTAGAAATATAAGTTTTCAGATTTTTCTTCAGTGAGAAAGATTTTGAAAATTGGCGTTAAATTTTTAATTTTTGGCGTTTTCGAGTTATTGACTGGAAAACAAATTTTTATCCGAGCTTATACAGATTTTTAATTGATTTTCGATATTTGGATACACGGAAATGTATTTTGAAAGAATTAAATATGCATTCCTTTTTTTTTATTTTAAAAAAAGAAAATATATCGAATATTATATCGATGATACGAATACGACATTATAAAATTTTCCCTTTATTGTATCCAAAATAAAATATTTTTATCTTTCTAACGTAAGAATCGCGGATATGATAATAAAAAGAAATACAAATAATTCAAATTTGTACGATCGTCATTCTTAACTCGCAAGATTTTTCTCTGAAAAATAATATTTTTACGATCGAGCAACTTATATTCCCTTATTCTTCAAATATATCACAATTATACTTTCTGCGTTCCATAGATTTCTTAATACAAACATTTCTTCACTCTCAATGTATAAATGTAATATTTTACCATAATAAAGGGCCGAGGTATGGTAGAGCGATAAAGTTTTTGACAAAGATCCATTTTTGATCGAGACACGTGAGTATTTAAAGTTTCAAGACAATGGTTGAAGACGTATACGTCACGACGCTGAAGAGCATTGTAAAGTTTCGTTACAACAGGCTTGCCCACTTTATTACGGTTGATGAAAAAGTATAGTGCTTCCTCATGTTTACGACACTTTTATTACGAAAACAACTGTTGGTCGCGAGCCCAGAACTCTCCCCCTCCCCCTCCAATAGTTCTCCGTTAAACTTCTATTAACTTTCATGAAACTCTCTCCAAGCAAGTGCATTAACGTGGCACGTGAATTCCATGGAATATTCATTCACCATTTCTTTCGCCGTGTCGTCCAAAATCCATCGATCTTTCGACAAATTAATCGTGACAAAAAATTTAATTCAATATTTATTGTTGTTGTTGTTGTTGTTATTTTCTGGAAACGAGGTAATTTCGTCTTACGTCCAGCACAGGCCAAAAGCATGGTTTATGGGAATTTCTCTATTATAGTTTCTAACTATATCGCAATACATATATATATATAAGCAATTTCAGTACGATTGCTTCCCATCGTATTACTGGATTTAGATTATACTGCTTTGGAGAAAATCTGCTGTCTGAATAAATTGTCGTATTATTATCATTTATTATTATTATCACGAAAGAAAAGAATATTTTTTAAAAAATATATAGATAATAAATAATAATAACTTTTCTCAAGATCGTTCACTGAACACAAAATTTGCAAACAATTTATCAAATCTATCCATTTCAATTAACATCAATTTAACATTTCCAAGATCGTCCACAAATCTCTAAAAAAAAAAAAAAAAGAAAAAGAAAAATCCAAAAATCGCAATTCCTTCAAATCGAAAATCGAAAACGTAATTTTTCCACGTAAGCTCATCCACAAATCGAAAAACTCCAAAACTTTTTCATCCTTTTATTGGAATCGATATTTTTTTATTGGAATCGATAGCGATTAATTAATTCGGGTCGTTTAAAGGGACCGGAAGTCCTCCGGTTGTCGCCGAACGCACACACGTCCCGCGCGTTGAAAAGGTGATGGCGGTATAAAGCTTTTCACGTGGGTCGAATTGTTCGAACGTGGTAAGTCTGTTATGGTGGTGGTTTGGTCCTTTTCAAGGGGACGGTGGAAAATCGTTTTCCAGGCGGCCATTGTGGCGGGTAAGCCGATTCCTCGTTGTCGAATAGAAACGATTTAGTATCCCGATGTACACGGGGGCGTCGTGGCATCCTTTCGAATCTAACGGATCTAAATCACGTTCCCGTATTATGCCGCGGTATCAATAAGGCTTGGACAGAGAGAAGGGAAGGGGAAAAAAAAAGAAGAAAAAAAAAAAAAAAAGAAAGGAGAAAAAAGAGGCAACGTCTTTGTTCTCTTTGGCTCTTTCAGGACTGGAACTGGCGCGCTTCGAAACCGACTTTCCTCTCTTCGGAACAGCTTTTAACAGGATTGAAAGCTGATGAACGAAAATAGGATAGCTGCGCATAGTGTACACAACAGTTTTCTCTGTTCGTGGTCGGCGATATTCTTTCTCGTTCCCTTGCCTGTCGATTATTGCATTGTTGGATTTTAAGTAGCTTTGCGGAGCAGTCTCATTGTGGTTTTGTAATTGGAATTTCGTTGCGAATTCGAATAAATTTTGAAATTTTGAAATGAGTAGATTTATTTATCGAATTTTTTATTTAATAATCTCAAATATCATTCGAAAATTATCATTTCAGCCTGAGAAATTGTCGTATCGAGATACAACGATACGTCATTTTCATATTTCGCAATTTTTATCCCACTTTTATCTGGTTTTACTTAAAAAAAAAAAAAAAAAAAAAAAAAGGAAAAATAATTTAACAAAAATTGACAAATACCTATATATTCTATGTTATGCGATACGCGAGCTGTCACGACTTTTTGTTCGAAAATCTTTTTGGAATCTCTGTTTGGTATCTCTGTACACTCGGCTTTTTATTAACTGCATTTGTTTCCTATTGATGGTGTGCAGAGCGTAAATGGTGGATGTCGTGCTTTTTTGATCGGTGTGCGTGCAAGGTTCTGCCTTTGTAGGTATGACGGTTCTCGGCTACTGGACAGAAAATTGTCACCAACAAATTCCGCGCTATTGTTCCGTATTTTTACGGAAATTTTGCACGGATATATGGTATTTTTATTGAGGAAGATCGAATTTCTATATCAGCTTGACCAAACGTTTTCGTCGCTCTCAAAATTTATATTATATCGCAAGCTTCTCTTCTTTTTTTCATTCAACTTTCCAATTTCTAAAATTTCTTTCCATTAAGATTGATAAACTTCAAACTGCTCTCTCAATTTTTAAATCTTCATTTTACGATAATCCCCACTTTGGTCATGCATCCAATATATATATATATATATATCCCCAATCTTCATCCCCGATATGCGAGATCTTTCAAAATAGATTTATCAAAAAAAAAAAAAAAAAAAAAAAATTTCATAAACCACATCTCGCTTCCCCATAACTTTGCTTCTCGCGTTGGAAAAATCCCCCTTCCCCAAAAAACTACACTCCACCCCACTTTCATTTCACGACGACACCGCGATCCAATCCAATCCAAACAATATATCCAAATATTAGATGATATCCCTACATCTATATCCGAATAAAATCCCCCTCGAATTTTCTCCAAAAAAAAAAAAACACAATCTCCCATCCACCTCCCCCTCCCCCAAATTTTCATAAAAAAAAACCAATGTTAAAAATTGCGAATGCACTTGTGGAAGAGACATAATCCCGAGCGGAATTGTTAACACACCCCCTATCGCCACGGTTTATGTCCAATGGAGGCCGAAAGGAGGAGGGGGGCGAGAGAGGCGCGCGAAAAAGACGGACGAGGGGAAGGTTGGGGGAATCCGTGGCGATCATGACCCGACAACGCGGCGAGGAATTATGGACACCATTATACGGAGAAAGATTAGAGGCCCTCGTAATATTTTTATTACCTCATTTCACACGTACACAGGAAGTCCCGCACACACAGGGGAGGAGGAGGGCACAAATCGCGTCGTTCTGGGAGGAGATCGTATCTGGGATGTGATTCCCTCCACTCTTTAAGGAAAGGTATGAAATCCAATTCCTCGGGCAAAAAGTCCCCCGATTAACCGCGGACCTCGTTGATCATCGCGGATTAGGTCCTATTACGTTAATCGAATATCGACTGGAGAGAGGAGGGGGAGGGTTAGATGATCGGTTGCCCTCGTGGATGGAAGGCGTGGCGAAATCTTGTTAAAGGATACGTTCGGCTGATTCGCGCGGTTTTCGACGTTGTTTATCGCTCGAATGTGAAGAGATGAGATTGAAGAGGATTGGTTTGATAGCTGAGGAGGGATTGGTGGAGGAGATCTGAAATTTTAATTGTGATTAGTGTTGCATTGTTCATTGTTTCGCAAATAAAAAAGTTTTAAAAAATATTTCTCGTTGAGAAATTTTTCAAAGACGATAATTCACGATAAATTATTATCATTCGATCGTGAAACAAATTCTCTTTATCGATTCAATTTATATTTTTCGCGAAGTAATTCCATCCTCGTCGCGGCTTATACTCGAAATATGTAAAAATCGAACGACACGAGGACGATGATCCCGAGGAAATGGAGTGGCGAAATCAATTTACAATTTGCCGCATCGACGCGAGAGTGCTCTGTAAAAAATGGCGGGCCGCAGAGGCACGAGGGGAGGAAAACGCCTCAAAGGCGAGGGGGAGAGGATCGAGAGAGAGGAAAACGGAGAGTAGAGCGAGAGTATGAAACTTGTTCTCGCGGGAACCGAAATCACATCCTTAATTTCCATAAAAGAGTGCGAAGGGCCACTCTATCCTCTCTCACTTCTTCTCCTTCCTTCTCCACTTTTCCGCCCCGTCTTTCACCCTTCATCCGATCCTCCCACGGGTGAGAAGATCGCCTCTTCCTCCTTCCTCACTCTCTCTCTCTCTCTCTCTCTCTCTGTTCTTCGAAAAGGAGCTTGAAGCTTCGTAAGCATATCTCGTTCATCCTCTTACCTCGTTCGCGACTTTGCCACTCAGCACACCCTCTCGACCCTTCTCGTTCCATCTCGCGCCCCTCTTCGTGTAACTCTTCCCTTGTGTCGACCCGGGTCAACGTAATTACCGACGAGAGAGACACGGTTGCTCATTTCCCCTCCCCCTTTCGCTCGCGAGTTTCGAGTGATGCTCGCATGCTCGATGTATCGATGGATCCTTCTTTCGAGTCGAAGCTTCGTCGTGTTTCGATATTTTATTTATTTCTTTCTTCCTTTTTTTATCGGTGAGAATTGGAAAGAGGGAAAAGAAAGAATTGTTCGAGAGAGAAAACAAGTTGGAGTGGGATTGAATTGTTGTTACGCAATTGTATAATTCTGTTGAAAGGAAATTCAAGCAATTTCTAAATTGTGCGCGAGGGAAAAAACAAGGAATATTTTTATAAACGAGGCACAATATATATTCAACGTCATGTTGTTAGGCAAAATGCATTATGCGTACTCGGTTCGAAAGCTCGAAAATAATTGTTTAAACGGAGCAGGGGGAGAAAGCTTACCGTTGCTGGTGCAATTAAAAAAGGAAATAAGTGGTCTTCGAAAATACACACGAAAAAAAAATATATATATATACGAAACAAATAGCTGTAGTTGATTAATTAAAAAAAAACAACAACTGACACGACTTCTTTTCAAACGCGATTCGAACACAACGCTTTCAGAAAAATAATATAATTTCTTAAACTTTTAGATTGTTATTTACCTAAATTCATTACACAACAAATATTATCCCATATTGAAAATTGAATTATTTTCTTCTAACATAACGAATCTGTCAAATCGCAGAACAACCGTAACCGATTCGCGCGAGCTTAAATTACTCGATCCAACACATCCAGAAAATACACGTACACATTTATCAAGAAAAGGCATTTTTTTTCACATCGATATCTCGATCCGTTCTCGAGATAGATCGCCTCGAAGCGCGTCGGAGGCGCGCGGAAAGTTGAATGGCGGACGGAATCCCCGGAAGCGGCGTGACCCACTTCTTCTTCGCGGAAATACGCACGTCGCGTAGTAGCGATAGTGAAAAGGGAGAGGCGGGGGAAGGGAGAGAGAGGGGGGAAAAAAGGCTGACTCAGCGCGTCAGTGGGCAGCGGGGTAGGTCAGTATAACGAGCGAGAGGAGCGAGAGAGAGGGGCGAGCAAACGGGACGACAGAGCGAGACAGAAAGACGGAAAGGCATTCAAAATTAAGCCTATCTTTAAACGGCCGTATCTCAAGAACGGGGAGTCGTAAGAAGATGGAACAAAAAGAATTTCGAAGAGGAGATTTCGAGGTTTCCAATAATGTACTTACGAATGTGATTCGGCGAGGATTGGAAAATAGAGGAGGGTTTTTGAACAGGGCTCGATGGAAGGGTTGCTCCATCCGATGGGAACGAATTATACGTGATAAAAAATTGTGAACAGATTATAGTAACGCGATTATGGTATAATCAATATTGACACCAATATCTCTCTCGTTTTATTTCCAAACTCTTTAGAAACTCTCTTGCTAAATTTCGCCGATATAATATTACCCACGATCCTATTACCCAAGAGGATAATAAAAAATCAAGAGAAATTCTAAAGAAATCGACAAAATCGTCAATCGACTGTATAGAATACGAAAACGATGAATAATCACAATCGTTGTTGGCAACAAACACGCGAAGTGAACGACGAGTATAAATTATTTACCCGAATTTTTAGATTACTCTTCTATGTGGTGTCTGGTTTAAAACGAAGCAAGCATCGTGAGCATCTCCTGTGGAAAATCCACGCGCAGCTCGGCTCACCGTCCAGGGACAATTAGCCGGAGCCGGAAGCGGTTAATTGACAGGGCGGAGATAAAAGAGGTTGATCGAATCGTAATCGAGGCTTCCACGATCTCGAACACGTCGATAGTCCCCCGTCAGACGTCGTCCACGTTCCGATAAGTCTGTCTGGTCTGCGTGACGAGAGCTATTCTCCGTGGACCGGTCCCAGAGGAGCACGTCGGTGCAAATTGAATATTTGGATGTTTCGTTTGTCACAACTGTCTGTGCAACGTTTCTCGAGGAACGTTGACGTCGACTACGCCTCTGATTTACAAAGGATATTATCGCGATGGGGACGGGTTTTGACGGTCATTCACTTGTCGATATTTGTTTCCCTTCTAATATTTCCGATTTATTTTCCAATATTGGCGCGTACATTTTATTCCAGTAATTTTCTCGTAAAAATAATTATATTGAAGAACCGTCGACAATAATTGCAGTCGTAAAGTTGGATCATATTTTTAACGTATTTTTTAAAATTATTTCCTCAAATATCAAGAGGACAAGTAATGGAAGAAACGTAGATATAAACTCGACACGTATTACCGTTATTACCGTGATATTTACAGTCGTTAGGTTTTGTATCATTTATCCAAATTTTTTAAATACTTTTATTTGTTATCGAAGTAGAAGTAATTTATACGTATTAATAAAACGGTGAACACACTTTCTAAACACATTAATAGGAAACACAATGGAAAACGGTCACGAATTATCCGTTATTCATGATCGATCGTCTGAAAACATCGGACGGGTGCAATGGGCACGAAAATTTCAACTTGGAAATTCGTAAAACGAAATTCACTTACCTCGGTTCCGGATGGTCCCTGCGGAGCATCGTCGTCGAAAAGTTGCCGCGACAAGGGAGATAATTAATGAAGGATGAGACGCAGCCTCGCGCCACGAACTTTGCCCATCGTTCGACCCAATTTCCACCGTTCGGGCAATTTGTCAATGTAGCGGGATTTTTCGATCGTAAGATTGTCGCGGGGGGGAGGCCTCGTCTTCCGCAAAGGAACTTCTGCTCCATCGTTCGGTCCCCTCGAATAATTGTATCCCAGCTCGATTTTTATTTCGAAAATTTATTTTTCGACGTATAAAATATATCCGAAGTTTGAACCGAATGAATTCACATTGTAATAATTCTTCGTCAAATTTGTGTGAATTTTTAAAAAATATTTGCGAAATATTCGCGCGAAATATATTACGAACAACGACGAGTGTCGATGTGACCTGTTAGAAGTTTCGATTTAGACTGAAATGAAATTTTCGAGTATACATAGTGTATGCATACATGTATGTATACATACGTACATTTGGAGAAAGATCGTGGAAAGGGAAATATTTTGGTATTCGTTTATACGAGAAATTTTCTGGTCGGTCGTCTTCTTACTTGTAATAGTTCGTATAGACGATTGAAATGAAATTTTTTTAAAAAAATGCTCTTTATCTCTCTGCAAATAAAAAACAATGTATTTGAAATTCTTTTTCTTTTTTTTTTTTTTTAAATATAAAGATAAAAGAAATTTGGTTTAAATCGTGATTGTGAAACTCGATGTGAAATTCTTTTTTTATTTTTCCTTGTCGCATTATCTATAAAATTAAAATAAAAAAAGGGGTATATTGTACGTGTACAATACAATAATATTCAATTTCGAAGAGACTTTGAATATCTTCAAAGAATAGGAAAGAGGTTAAAGAAAACGAAAAATTGAAAAAAGATCCACAGGAAATACACAATGTACAATATAACGTTGCGTTTATTATTATCATTAGTCATTAACCACAATCGTTAAACGTTCACTTTCGTATGATACAATGTTAGTTTCTATACACATTTCTCCTCCTCCTTCTCCTCCTTCATTTTTCCCTCTAAAGTATTCTCTTAATCTGCCTATTTAATAGTTAGTTCTTCTTTTCTTACGTTTCCTCTTAGTATCTTGTATTTTTTTTTATATACAAAAGCGATGGATCATTCGTCCATTCGGCTAAAGCTACGAACAATCCAATTTATTTATTTATTTATTTACTTATTTTTTTCTCGCGATTGCGGTTGGTCTAACACGCGACTCTATTTCTCATTCCTCTCACTTTTCTTTCTTTCTTTTTTTTTTTTTTCACTTTAATTTCTCACCCTTTCTCACTCTCATCCCCTAAAACATCCAATTATTCTTCGTCGAATCGCTCGTTCCGCTCGAGGAATCTTTTTCTTTTTCTTCTTTTTCTTTTTTTTTACACGATCGTTTTTCAAAAATTTCCTTACATTGACACGTTTTCTAATAATTCGTTCGTCTCTCGTCTCTCGTTTACGTATATTGGCTACAAAATAATTGACAAAAACCTGTCAAGTAAGTCGACAAAATTTCAACCACCACATTCGTATCCATTCGTCCTAATTCGATGGATTATTATTTATTTATTTTTTTCTCTTCTTTTTTTTTTTTTTAAGGGAAATTTTTATTCAGAAGCGGAACGAGCACGATTCTCTCTCTCTCTCTCTCTCTCTCTGCTAGCAGCGACAGGCACACGATTGTTCTTTGATTGTTAAATAAAAAAATATCGCGGGAAGGACGATATACGTGGTCACTCTTTGGCGAAGTTTTTAACTATTACTTTACATACTTTGTAAATGGTTGAACAAAATTATTCTTTTTTCTTTCTTTTTTTTTTTGTCGAAATTTTCGTCAAATTATCTTCTAAATATAGAATTATGGCGAGTGGTTTTTTTTTTTTTTTTTTTTTTTTTTTTTTTTTTTTTTTTTTTAATTATTATTACTCGTAGTTGAACTACCGCACATCAAAGATCTCGATTTATCTCGCTAAAAAATAATTCTGCGATTTCTGCGTTAAACTATAGAAGTTCGGATTAGTAGATTCGCAAAGCGATCACGTTCACGTATATATACAATCATGGCAAATCTTCTATCGTTTTACTACTTGTAGAAACTTTTCTCAAACTTTTCCCCCGTATGGTAATATCTCGAATTTCCAGAAGAATTTCAAGTTTTCCTTTCGAATCGTAATCGCGTGTCCGATCTAAAAGTAACGAGACTGATTTCTTTTGTAACTGAAATTCATATAATTCGGATAAAGAATCGAATTAATAGTAATGAAAATATATCGTATAACGTTATTAACAGTTTCATAAAATACAACTTTAGAAAAATTAAACAACGAATTTATTATTACATATATGGTTAAGCTAGAAATATTGAAAATTTTATTCGTTGATTAAAACAACGAATTATTCGATTATAAAAATTTTTACCAACAAACAAAATAATAAAAGAAACTTGCCTTATTTCTTGAAATCCATTTTCGTTTACATTTAGATTTCGCATAAATTCACACGTAATCCACAGCCAAGTCACTGAAAATAATTCGTGCAAATATCTGTTACATTTTATTTAATTGGAAAAAAGATCAATTAAAAAAAAAAGAAAATCACCATTTCGAACGGCAAGTCTCCTTACTTTCAAATCTAACCACCGGATAGAAAGAATTCGTTCCAGAAAAATACGTTGGATTAAATCGTCGACGAGGAGACACGATCAATTAGAGGATGTTGGACACCGGTCCAAGGCGAGTATCCAAGGAAATATTTCCATTGCACGCTCGCCTCGATTTCGAGGCGTCCTCCTCCCTCCCTCCCTCGAAAGAACGACGAGAACGATTTCCGGATGGTGTTCAGGCGACAAATACAAATTCCAGCTGCGCTCAAACACACTTATCATCCCCGTCAGAATCGGTCCGGTCGCGATAGCTCGAGAAACGAGCCGCCCCTGGAACCCGTGCCCGTCCCTCGTAGCTCGTGAATCTTCCACCCCTTTCGCAAAGAACGGGGATGCAGCTGCCGGGGAAACGAGGCAAATCGCCGCCTCCTCCGTAACACCGTAAACCTTCGATCGATCGTTCGTTTCCCTGTTTCTTAATTATCGCACTTTCGTCACATCGATCGCATCGATTACGTCGTATCTCGCACAGTGAATCGAAATTTTTGTGTATCGAACTTGTCGTGTGTTCCTTTTTTGTTGGAGGATGTTGCGAAAAAATATTCGTATCGGACGAATCGAAGGTTTTTGCGAATTAAGAGCTGGTAGAATATAAGCTGTTGACGGAGAAAATGAAAATTTAATTTCAACAAGTTGTTGTACAGCGTTCTTTCGCTAATATTTATTGGAATTTTCTCGAATTTGTCCCTGAAACGAAGAGAATGAAAATTTTTTTTTCCTTCGCGCAACGCGAGTTTCAAATTTTCCTATCGATTTATCTCAATTTTCGAAATCACAACGAAACAGAGTTTTGAGAACTCGAAATTCGGGACAATGTGTAATTAATTAGAATTTTCTTAATCCTATTATCCTCCGATCTTAGTCGTCTCTCACGACGATTCGCAAGATCGATGGAATTGTCTGCAATTGGACGAATCGAGTCCCCTGAAGTTTTGTCGTGACCATGTCAAGCTTATGCACAACGGTTTTAGGAAAATATCCGCGTGAACCTGTCGCGTTGAAAGCCGAAAATGTCTCTGGTCTTGCGTTGGAGGCCGCGATTCAGACGACGTTGTGCGAGAGGGAGCCATCGTCCTGCCACGTGTTCGCTGGAAAGAAAAAGTCATCTTTTCAGATTCTCATCGAGACGATCCCTTCGCTAAATGTAAGAAGTTTGGGGGCTGCTCGAGCCTGGATAATTTCCTGGGTTACCTCTATAGTGCATGTCCTGGGCCATCGATGGACACTTCGCATCTGGTCTCTGTTCAACAGAAAAAGAAAGAAGAAAAAGAATTTTATTTAACTGCACAAATGTTAAAACTTGTAAAAATAACGAAAGCTATTTATTTTTGGATTTTCTCAAAATTAATTAAAATTCTATCCTTTCAATCATATTCGTTATAATTTTTCTGATATTAAATTAATTGTAAATTTCGAAACACTAAATATACGTATTATTAAAAAGAAAATCTACTTTACAATTTTCTCTAAATAATCTTAACCTTAATCTTCACTTACAACCAATATTTATTTCTAAATTTATTTCTAAATTTTTCGAACATATCGCATTCTTACGTTTATAAATCACGTGTATATCTCTAGCCGATAAAAAGAAGAAAAAAAAAAAACACATCCCTTCGCGATTTAATTTTGAACTCTAAATTAATTGTAAATTTCGAAACACTAAATATACGTATTATTAAAAAGAAAATCTACTTTACAATTTTCTCTAAATAATCTTAACCTTAATCTTCACTTACAACCAATATTTATTTCTAAATTTATTTCTAAATTTTTCGAACATATCGCATTCTTACGTTTATAAATCACGTGTATATCTCTCGCCGATAAAAAGAAGAAAAAAAAAAAACACATCCCTTCGCGATTTAATTTTGAACTCCAAGCAGGCGTAAACCGATCGTAAAGATCTCTCAATCGAGCAACACCCCTCCCCATCCCCCTCTTCACTTCAGTAGATCGCGATTTAACGGATGAAAAATAATCACACGGAAGAGGTGCGGGGAGAACACGAACAAGTCAATTCACCTTGCGAAAATCGATGTTCGTCCGTATAGTCCTGTAATGAAGATCCTGTAACGGCCTCGAATTGTTTCCCAGGGGCGCTTTCGGGGTGGTCGGCGGCCCCTGCATTAGTTTCCTTAGTGCGTAAAGCTGGAAATGGGATTAGGATTACGATGTAACGATGCCGTTCCCTCGTTCAATATTTAACCATAAAGCAGAGCTTGTTAAGTAATGGCGCGGCCTGGAGGGGGGAGGAGGGATGGGGATGGAAGCGAGGTTGGAAGCGCAAGAATAGCGGGGCCGGGGAAGGGATCGAATCTCGAAAGTAATGTACTCTTAGGCTATCGGTGTTGGTGCGCCTGACACCTTATTAAATTATTTATTGTCCCGCGATTAATTTTGCAACGGTGGAGGAGGATTAATAACGGTGGGCCAAGGATTTACGCGCGTAAATTCCATGATAAAATTTAGCGCGGACTTCCGCCTCCCCTCCCCCCTTCCTCTCCGACTTTCTTCCGCGAAAATAAGTAACCTCCTCTCCTCAGGGGAGGGTAAATAATTAAACGAGGCTCGTGCGCGAAGGGAAGAAATTTCTTTTTTAACGAATTCGCGATTAGGCTAAGAGACGTGTGTTTATGAGAGATTTTTAGTAAAGAGATTTTTTGTTTCGTGGTGGTATTCTCTTACGGGGAAATGTAATTGCGTCGATGATCTAGATTTTGACTAGGTTCTAATAAAAAGATGAGTTCGTTTGTTAGAATATTTGTTAAAAATAATATAGTACTACGTTATGGCAATTTGTGTAATAAAAGCGTCTATTTAAATGATGAATTTGAGTTTATACTACTTTTAATAAATTAAGGGAAAATGTATGCTTTTAGAGATAAGGTTTAAATTTCATCGCTTGTGAATACATTTACTTAGCAAATTAATATGTGCATGTATTGTGTAACAAGGGTATGCATTTACTGAATTAATATATTTAATAATTCTCTGGAAAAGAAAAACATTCTTTTCTTTCTTTCGTTTTTCAAACGTTTATAAAATCATATGCTTCCCCCTCTCTCTGTTGTCTCTAATTTCACAAATAGTTAATAAATAAAAAAATATAAAAAAAGAAATTTATCAAGCTTTTTCCGTCCGAGTTTTTACACGATGAACAGCAAACTAACGATGAAACAACGTCACGCGTGAATGAGTCAATATTTGCAAATTGCCAAAGATGTTTCCAAATATATAATTCCAACGGTCTTCTAAATTTTCTAAAAATTTAAAAATTTTTCACAACCCGAAATTTTCCCTTGGAAAAAATTTATCTTCTGGGATCCTTTTTTATTTATTTTTCAACACCCAATATATATATATATATATATATATATATATACACACTGCTCCACAGGCATTAGAGCAACACAATTGGTAACGTAACGTAAATTCTTTCCTGATGCATTGTTCGAAAAAAGGATTAGGGTCGTCGCGTACATTTACACGGGGGGGGAGTGGGATGGGGGGCGAAGAAGCTTGACTAATTGACCGATCGACGCACGATCGCAGAAGGGCAATAAAAAAAAAAAAAAAGGGGTCGAGGGAGGAATACAAATTGAGGCGGATAGAAGGAAGGCAAAGAGGATCAACACTCACCTCTCGCGCTGTTACGTAAATAGGTTTGTTGAGGATCAGCCATACCGCCGTCTCCCAACAACCGGGGTGAGTCGTGCTGCCCTCGTAAGTCATGTAACCGTTCGTGTCTGGAAGGAGGCTCTTCAAAGACAGGTGACGTACGGGCGCAGCATCGCCTGCACAGAAAGAGGGCAATCTTTTGTTACAAACATACATACATATATATATATATACATTTTTTATCGTTCGAATCTATCGAGATATTGTGTTGTGCCACGTGCGTGGAATGGAATAATATATTGTAGGAATTTTATCGATGCGTGAAAGATGATATCGATTATATTTCAATTTCCTTTTTTTTTTTTTTTTTTTTGGTTCTATGATATTATAAAATGTATCGAGTGAAAAAGAGACTCGATGTGATAATCCAATAATTATGTAAACGATAAAATGATCGTTGCTCAATTCTTCTTCTTTTAATGGACGGAGAAAGACGAATCATCGAGAGAAGAATAAAAATGGCCACTTGAATAATGAAAAGCTCGCCTAGCTTAAAATATTATTCTTTTAAAGTCGATATTAATCAAATTGGAACTCAATGGTATAAGAATAAAATATTAATATTCATATCGGTGTAATTTAATTAGGAAATCCGTTCCATAATAAATTTACGATTTATTATACGATTAGCGTTCCTTCGTTCTATCTCTGCCTTCGTTTCATCTGATTCACCGAATCCAGTCCAAGGATCGAAACAGTCATCCTTTCCAAAGTGGATTTCTTCAGGGCCGATCACACCCTATCGATTATTCGTATCGTCGGCCGACGTATCGTCGAGGACACACCGCGACACACACACACACACACACACACACTGTCATCCCCCTTTTTACGAGTGAACGCGCCGCGTCGAATCGTTAAGTCGACGGAATAACCACGGTTTCTCTTTACGACCAACATCAATTTGTTATTGCCCCTTCCACGCGAAGATTTATGCGCCCTGGAATTACGAGGCACCGCGTTCCCGCTTAGCGGCTACGGCGCAAATCATCCATCGACAGTCCGTGTCAGTTGTGCAAGGGGTGAATGTGAAGGGGGCGACAGCAGGGAGGGTGTTAGAAGTGAATCGTTGATTCTTTTCCTATCAAAAGAAACATGCATATGAAGGAAAGATGCTGCGTGTAGATGAATACAGTGAATTAAAGATAATAAAGATTGATAAGGAATATATATGGAAAAAGGGGGAAGGGAAACGTAGGGGAGATATAAATTTTACTAATTTTTATCGATCATGGAGGTATTGAAAAAGGTTCCAATGATGAATAAAAAATTAGCACAGATGTAGAATAATAGGTAAATGTAGAGGAGGAAAAAGATTCCTCCTCGGTGAAAATATCACCCGAAAATCGTTCGTATGACGACTCGTGAAAGGAATTCTAATGGCAGGGAGAGAAGCGGTGCATGAACATCTATAAAATGAAATTTCAGCGATAAAAACAGGGAGCGTACAGAAACAACAGCCGATTTCACGACCTCGTTGCATCGTAGAATCTGCTATAGCAGATTCCCTCCCATTTCCATTCACCGCGAATAAATAAATGAATAAATAATATATACGGTGTACAAAGTTCCTTTCCCTTGGTTTGATCCTCCTCTTTTTTTTGTTTTTTATTTTTACCTTTTTTTTTTTTTCACACAGGCCGTCTGTTTCGCGAGTCGAAGTTCAAAGAGAAGTTGCCCCGGACGAATATCGAGTAATTTTGTCGCGTTCGAAATAACGCCGCTGAATATGCAACGCAGCGTTCTCTGCCGATAGAATAAGGGAACTAGACGAATTTTGATCGTTTAGCATGCAAATACTGGTGAAATTCAGACGAAAGCCTCGGCCCCCTCTTTACGGATGCGCTTTCGTTATGGAGGACAAAGAGAGTTTTAAAAAAGTTCACCCTTTATCCCGTTGGCTTAAGGTTGGCAGGGCTTTATTTTTTTCCTTTCTTTTATAGTCACCATCAACTGCATTGATTTTCCAAACGATTCGATAAACGACGAGATATAGGTCGACGAAATTTATATAAAATTGGGAATGAAAAGTTGGAAATCTGGAACGTGTCTTCATCTTTTTATATCAATATCAAATTCATTTCATTGCTTTAAAAGTTTTAATTTTCATACTTTTTTCTTTATATTTAATTCTCTTAGAGAGAAGTTTAAAAAAAGTTTAAAAAATTCTTCCAATTCTTCTTCGATTTTACATCGATTCCTAAAATAAATCAAAAATAACGTTTGCATCTCTGAATTTTTCTAAACGATGACATTCTCATAAAAAAAAAGTGTCTCAATTATATTCAACGAACACAATCCCGTTACTCTCCATTTAAAATAAAACTCTCCTTCGTTAAAAAAAGCACATCCTTTCCCACTCCAATCCGCAACAAACAATCCACAAAATCACACGAAAAACACGTACGCTCCCTTCGTCTCCCTCTTCAAAAAAAAGGAAAACCCACTAGCAACCACTAGAAACTTTACTAATCATCGTCATAAACTACGAAAACCTCTAACCCAATCCCACGAACTATCTCCAACTCTCTCTCTCTCTCTCTCCTCCACCCTTTTTCCTATTCACACCCTCTCCCTCTCGCTCTGGATTAATCCCGTGGATGATTAATCTCCAAAGTCGGGCGCCGTTTCCGTGAAAAAGAAGGAGCCGCCGCCGCCACCACCATCACCGTGAAAAACTTTCCCTTCGAATCGTTAATCGAACCATAATATTAAAAAAAAAGTCATCCTCGAACACGTAACATCCTCGTCGTTCCAAATGGCGAGAAGCATCTCCTCCTCCTTCTCCTCTTCCTCCTTCTCCTTCTCCTCTTCCTCCTTCTCCTTCTCCTCTTCCTCCTCCTCCTTCTCCTCGAGGCGGCGTCGCGACGTCGCGACGCGAGACCCGCGACGCAGAGCCATTACTCGTGCATCGAGGCCGCGTGACGTTAAGGAGAAGCGAGAGCGTGTGTGTCATGAGCGGGGAATGGCGACACAAGGGATAAATGCGGCGGAGCCCTCCCTCACAAGCCATCCGGCTTGTTCTCGTCTTCCGGAGAGGAACATTTTTAAGGACAGGATTCAGCCCTCTTAGAGGGCAGAAAGTGGCGGACCCGTCAACCTTTTATTCGTCCATTTATCCTCTCTCGCTTCCTCTCCGCGCAGCCATCTCTCTCTCTCTCTCTCATCCTCTTCCTTTCGCCATCCACCGTTCTCTCTCACTCTCTCTCTCGCTCGTTCAAAGGGGACGATCTCCTTTCACTCGAGACCCATTCGTTTCTTCCCATTCGTTACCACGTTGGACGCGCCGTCGACGAGACGCGTGCTCCTCCCGAGCTTTATTTTTATTTATCGCCACGACGGCCCCGATCCTCTTCTCTTCGAGGCGTCTTCTCTTGGAGGAGCGGGTGATAAATAAATAAGGAGGAATAGGGAGAGAGATATCGGGAGGGAAGGGGAAGGGAAGGAGGGGCATGTCTGTCGCGCTTTCTCGTTTGTGTGATTAATGGGCTGTTGTGCACGCTCGATGAGAGAATTGGATGGGTGGGGGTGGATGGGTGGGAGTGTTAATGGGTTGATGAGTCGGTGAGGATTAATTGGGGATGATTGGTGGGGGATTTGGGACTCGTTTCGGGCTGGATTTTCGATGACGTTTCGGGGATATACGTATATATATATATATAGATATTAGGAATGTACATTGGGGGTGGAAAATTTCGGTGGTACCGATTCAACGTCATGGTACATTATCGATAAATACTCAGATCAGAGCAAGGAAATACCGTCCATTCATCTCTCTCTCTTTCTAAAAGAAAAAGAAAGGAAGGAAATAACGAAGAATAAAGTGAAAGGGGAAAAATGGAGCGTAGAAGCATCGAGACAGGTGAAATAATAATAATAATAATAATAATAATAATAATAATAATAATAATAATAATAATAATAAAGGGGGAGAGCGAGAATGGAAGGAGGACGATAAGGAATCGAGGCGGAAGAAAGAGAAGAGAGTTCTTCCGGTGATTAATTGAAATGCATTAACTCTTGCCACGAAGAGTAGAAAAAAAAGCACGGGGAGATCGGGAAATAGTGTCACGCGCCGTTTCATCCCCCTCCAATTTCGAGAATCGCGATGAATTTTTCGAATTTCTGCTATGCGGTGCAAAAGGCTCGCGACCCACGAAAGAAAAGGGAGGAAAAATTATTCCATCCCCGTTCTCGCCAACGATGCGTGATTTTCGCCCGATGGATCCTTTTTATTCTTCTGCTGGACTGAAGTTAACTTGATAAACTATCATTGGGATATAAAGAATTTGTTCTGGAAACTTGATATATTTGGAATTTTTCAAATTTTATTATATCGAAGATTTCTAATTTCTTGTTTACTTGTTTACTCTTCGATAATTTCTCACGTTTACGCTTTTCTGAATATATATCGCAAAATCGGAATGAGATATTTAATCGATCGTAGAAATGAATTTTTGTCAAGGATCTATCTAGCTATCGATGGTCGTTTACACGAGTCGTTTTTTATTATTATTAATTTTCAACATTTCAACAAAATCGTAAAACTGAAGTTTGAATAAAGTTTGACCGGTAAAAAAAAAAAAAAAAAAAAAAAAAGGATGATTATTATAATAAAATATCGTGTGATATTTCTTTATCGAAGGCATTTATCACAAGCGTCGAAACAAACAAATATTTCGTCGTAACAGTTTTGAAAAATAGAAATTCGTTTCGATACGGTTTTGCAATTTTCACTACTTCTCCCCCCCCTCCTTTTTTTACGGATACAACTATATCACGACGAGGAATGGTTAATATTTGCACGAGGAAAATATTTCATCGATTCCAAGTGAACCGTATCCGTTCGAAAGCGGGCAGTTTCGGAATTTCACCCCCTTTCAGAATTTTTATCGCGAAATGGAAAGAAATAGAATCGAATCGTACGTATTGGGAATCACGGGGACGAAAGAATATATTTACTACGTTGTGGAATTTGGTCGAGGAAGGGAACGCGTTCCAAATTAAAGGTGCGGTGTGTGAAGCGGATTTGTAACCGTGTAATACCAGGTCGAGGAGTCACGCTACGAATACCAACGACATAAAATGAACTTTGAAGATAAAATCAGCCAACGTTATTTTAAATAACGTTGCATATTTTCCCCCGTATCCAAGAAACATCGCGATACTCGACTTTTGATCACGATACGTCTCACGATTCTACATCTAAATCTAGATTTCATTAATCTTTAATCATATTTAAAAAGCCTAGCCGATGAAGTAGAAATCTATAGATATTTATTCTGCTTCGTTATTCGTCCAATAAAACATTTAAAACATTTACCAAAAACCATAAAACAGAAAATTTGTATCACAAATACGACGCAACAACAACTAACATCGAAAAATCTCCTCATCGAGAATCTCCTCCACGAAACTCGAAACACGCGCCAATTACCCTAATCGTTAAACCGTTTAACAGGCATGTCGAGGAAAACGCGCACCCTTATCTATTATCACGGTTGGCCATCGTCGATACTTGGCGCCGTGTCGATGCACGCTCTTCGAGAAACACACGTGCGGCGCGGCTGTCGTTGCGTGGAATTCGAGGGCGAAGGGCTCTTAGGAAAATTGGGCCGACCCTAATGGCGCGCACAACCGCGCAACGGTGGATAACGATGATGACAGTGGCGATAATCGAGATATAAGAACACCGATGGCCCACCGTCCATAACCTCGCCATCGTAATCTCTCTCTCTCTCTCTCTCTCTCTCTCTCTCTCTCTCTTTGCCGTGTCGAATTAAATGCGAAACGTATATATCTTATAGCGTGTATAAGCAAGTAAATGGAGCGGTTGAGACGAGGATGTACGATTTTCGTGGGACAATGTCAAATATTTGCCTTCCTGCTTGGTGGGGATTATGAGGGTTGCTTTGAAGGATGATTGGGTTTAACACTTTGAGAGAGAGAGAGAGAGAGAGAGAGAGTTTGTCCTTGATTAATCGATTGACTTTACGCGTTCTCAAGGAAAACGATGATAAATAATTGGGGAGGGGGAAGAGTGTTAAATGTCTATTTAGATTTAGGAATTCATTTATCGAGGATTAGACAAAAGAAAAATTTATTAGATGTTAATGATGTGTGAAGGTATCGATTAATTTTCTGAAAATTAAAAAAAAAAAAATTGGGAATATTGGAATATATGGGAATCGATCGGAATATAATTAACACAAAGGGGTGGAAGGGACATCTTATAATTATAATTAGTAGGTATTTCGAAGAATTGTTTAATATGGGGTAGTGGAGTTTGGATTTGGCGATTGATAATGGTAAAGAAGTGAAAACGAAATAATGAGCTCGATTTAATTGATACAGAAGATTAATTATTATTTTCGATCGACCGTTTCATTAATGGACGTTACCCGTGCGTTTAATTTCATTTATACAAACGCGATGTCTTTCGAGGTCGCCCATTTCATTAAACAGATTCAGTTTTCCAAATTAATTCTACATTTCTCCCCCTCCGTATAATTAAATTGAACTCCATGGAAACCATTTACCGGACTAATTGTACGAAAAACCGACCGTATATAAACAGACTTACCTCCCTCTCTCGGCTATTGTTTTGTAAACTTGAAATCGAAGAATAACGAACTCTCGATCGATTATATCGATCCATGGAAAAAAAAAAAAAAAAAAAAAATTGCAAAACTTAAAATCTGAAAAATTTATTACAAAAATTATCACCCTCTCTCGCTTCCACGAAAGAAAATTTTAAAATAACGCAAGAGAAAAAGAAAAATTTAAACTCTTCGCGTTATTAAAACTTCTCTCGCAAACGTCCTGAAAGAGAGAAAAAGGGGGCCACTAAACGTCCAATCGTTCAGCTCTCACCCTAATTAACCCCGTGCCGCTATTATTTCGCTTCGAGCTGTTTGACCTGAAAGTAGCGGCAGAAAGCGTCGGTTTGCCAAGGGAAAAATGGCTTTATCGCGTGGCGTGCCAAAGAGGGAAAAGCCGAGAAACGAAGCGAGCGGATTACACTGGGAAAGTAGCATGCACCCCTCCCTCTCTCTCTTGTCCTTTTTTTAAAATATGCACCACCCAGTTTTTCCAGCTTCCCACTTTTCCACTTTTCGCGCTGTGTACAAGAAGGATGTGTGTATACGTGTGTATGCGTGTCAAGGCCAGGATCCAGTTGAAGAGAACGAGGGAAAAAATTTTTTTCCTCCGTCCCTTCTCGCATCGAGAACGCCTGTTTTCTCTCGATGATTCATGGAACACGTTTGCCCGTGTTCATTACGAACCTCTCTCGCGGGATCTCCCTTCCCTAAACCAACGAATCTCGTATTCAAAATCGTTTTCAAATTTATGCGCGGTACAATACCCTGCACCACTCCTTCCCACAGAATCGCTGTCTGTTATTGGCGGAACTGGGGCTCGGTTGTTTGTTTGCCCAGCTTCGACTCGTTCAAACGATTCTTTTGTCCCCACCCCTCCTTCCCCGGTGGAGACATTGCTTTTCGGCCTTTCGACGACTTAATTAGCCGATGCCGAAGAGTTTTGCTCCGATTTTGGCCAAGGAGAGAATTAAAATGATCGAATATTACCAAGTATATTTTTTGAATACACGTTAAAAAACATTTGTTGTTCTCCCATATTTACTATAATAAATGAACATCGATCTTTTTAATCTCGATAAAGAAATATATAATAATTATTATATTCGTTAAAGAAATAATATTCTCCCGTATTCCAACGTATTTATGCGCAGGTATCGAACGCGATATCGTTCCATGTATACGGGATATGAAACCGGATGGGAGAAAATTGGCGAAAAGTGCACAAAGCGTCACGGAATCCCTCTATTCCTGACACAAAGGCGAAGCCCTTAGACTGCCTGCACGCATCGCAATCGTGCTAATTCCACGCTGCTTGCACGCGCGGCTCAGTTTCTTGGACATGGCACGATGTGATGGAACAAAGGGGCAGCAAACGGGCCAACCGCGCCCCTTTCGTTGTCCGGCCCGTCAACAATGACCCGCGCCACCATCCACCATTCATCGTTGCCACGCGTCAAACATTCCCGTTTTCTTGCACGCCAGATACCGATCTAATTGGTAGACGGTATTGTTATGCTTATTATGCGCCGGATATCCCGATGGATCGTGATCGAAATCCCGCCTTTCATCGCTTTCGCCTATCCTCGTATCGACGATGAACTGTATGAACTGTGTGAACATCTTGAAATTTGAATTTTTTTAATTAAAATATTAATTAAATATTATGAATATTTGTTTTTTTTTTTTTTTTTTTAAGAGAAAAGAGATCGGGTGATATTTATATTTATTGTATTTATGTGTTCGTCTTATTTTTCTTTTTCACTCGTTCGAGAAGATTTTTCTCGTTCGGTCGATAGAAATATTTTCCAGGGTGAGAGGGATGGAGGGGAGAATTTATTAGGGTGACGGATCGTTCTTGGGAACGATTTTTTTTTTTTCTTTCGAGACTTCGTGGATGAAGTGTAGGAAGGACAGATGAGATGGTAGCGGACCACTCGGAGGGCCGACAGAGTTTCTGATCGATCGAGGGAGGTTTCACACTCTTCGGCGTGTCGATCAAAAAGTTGTCCTCCTCGAGATTCAGGAAATTAATGAACGCGTCGAGAAATTAGCAAGGACAGTGTTATATAAACTTGTTATAAAAACCTTGCACAATTATCGATGAAATTATTCTTTTCAATAACAAAAACGAAACGATTAATCCCTGAAAATGTTGTTGTAATTAGATAAAGAAAAGAAACCGATCAGAAAATTAAAGAGAAACGAAAAACGAATAATTATCCGAAGAATATTACCACTTTCTTAATACAGATAACATAACCAATTTAAAACGATAATAAATAAAAAAAAAAAAAAAAGAAGAAGAAGAGAAAAGACAAAACAATTTTTATTCTAAAAAAAGATTCTACGAACCGTATCCACCGTTCCTCTTCCATTTTTAAATCAGGGCAGAATCGACGTTACGCTTTTTATTTAACGTTTATCCATCGTTCTCGAAAACGAAGCAACATGTGCCGATGCACAGCACGCGGTGGTTGCGAATCTGAAAAGGGGGCGCGAGTAAGAAATCGTGGGCGGACGAAGGGGAGCAAGCCCGCCATTAGTTACGCGAAACAAAGTGGAAATACGCGATGTATGCACACGGCATCCCCCGAGCCGCGCTCGAAGATAATGGAGCACGGACCTTTTCATCGCAAAGTGGCTTGGAAAGGACGGCACACGGATTTTTCTCGTTCAAATCCGCCTCCTCTCGTCGCTCCTTCCACCCCCGCACTTACGAAAACTCGTGGAACGTGTTTTTCCGTATTGTTTCCCGCGGTATTCCCCGCCAACCGTTTCGAGAGATTCGAACGTATGCGACGTGTGTACGCGCTCCACGTGCCACGGTTGTCCGATATTCGAAGAGGGCCGGGTGATACGGGAACTCAGGGGGACGAGATACTACTACGAGTGGCCGAGGAATTTAAAATGGCGAAATTCGAAGAAATTTGTTTGCGACGATTTTGATGATTCTTTGATTTTTTATTTTAGAGATCTTGGAGAACGCGTTTATCGAGGAAAGGAAAGGAAATTTTGTTTTAGGGATATATAGGAGATAATTTTTAAAGAAAAATCGAAAAATTTACGAGCGGTAGAAGAGTTTAACGGTGGATGGGATTTCGTAGAAGAATTTTTGCGCGAGAATATCGATAATTCTTTCGATCTTTTCCCATAGAATTTTTGAAAAGTTGAAACTCACCGTTTCAGTGAAAATATAATAGTTTATAGAAGAGTTTATAGAAGTTGGTATTCACGTGAATCACGATGGTACTGAAAATTTAGAGAATATAGATTTGATATTGTTCCACGACTCCTGAAAATATTATCTGTTTACTTTCACAATGAAGGTAACAACTTCACGGACATGTATTTTCGTAATTTCAAACAACGTATCACGAAAACATACCTTCCACGATAACTCAGAGATTTATAAACCAAACAAACACTAACAAGAAAATCCACTGGAAGAGAAATGTTAATCCACTATCGATGAACGAGGATATATCTTCAATTTCTGTTTCCGTAAAAGAGAGAAAGAAAGGAAGAAAGAAAACATTTAATCTACTGTAAAATCAACAAATTAAAAAATATTCCATTGCATAGATCAATAATTACTTATTCTTAAATATACTTGTTCCTTCGATCACAAAAAAAAATATATAATTGATAACGTTATCTCTACTTCACGGGAGATGAAAAATTAATATAAATGCTTACGTTAGGAGCGGATTCAACGTTGGCGACCAAGACAAGAAGCTATAAAGAATTTTGTATTTGCTCGACGAGTAATGCGTCGCACATTTTTCGTTTCACTTTGGTAAATGCACGCATAGATACGCCGCTATATATATATATATATATATATATTCATATCCATAGCAAGGTTTGCAAGGAGAGGGAGGGAGAGGATTTATCTTATTCCCCCTCCCTCGTGTTTTATTGTTCCCATATATTGCCAGGACTGTTTATGATGAAAGACAACGAGAGATGATGTATCCATCCTGCTTGCCATGCATGAAGTATCCCCTATTCGACATACGTTTTTCGAATTTTTTTTTAATAACGAAAATAACGAGTGTTCCCCGTTTAAGAGAAACGAATTAATCGTGGATTATTGTTTTGAATTGAATACGAATTTTATCTATTCATCTATATTGGAATTCGATGGACGATTAAACGAAAGGGATAGAGTTAGAAAGAAAAATAAGAAACAACGATGATGAAATTTATGTTTCGATCTGTAGATCTCTTGACGGCAATTCTCAACTTAATATCCTTTCTTTATAAATGCAAGCATCTCAAGAGGTACGATATCATATTGTATTCAATAGTATAAATCAGACGCCCTATGTATTTCATCCCAGGCAAAATTGAATTCTTGAACGAGGGTGGATATCTTAATATAAAAAAAATAAAATCTCATGTGACAAACTTGGAGAGAGAGCAGAGAGAGAGAGAGAGAGAGATCTCTACAAAAAGACGAATATACGGAGTGCTCCAGTTTGTTCCTGTTAAACATTCGTCGAGATGTTTTATAGATATAAATAAAAAGAAGAAAGGGGGTATTATATGAATGCAGCAGGTCTTTTGAAGCTTTATTAAAATAGAATAAAGAATGCAGAAAAGTATGCAGAAAATTGAATCTATCCATAATCTATCTATGTTGTATATTAAACATAAATATTCAATGGACGTAAGATTATTAATAATAAAAGATCGATTAATTTTTACGCGAAATAGTTGTTGTTACACAAAAGATAATTAACAATATATTAACTGGTAATTTCTAAGGTTATAATTGTTAGTTAAACGTCGGTTGCGATCTCGTGGCATGATTTATCGAACGATTCCGACGAGCCAATCGAAACAGATCGCGGGTTTCACACGCGCGGGTGTTTCAGATACGTATGCAACGTTTGAATTAAACTGATTCATAAATATTAACACTCGGTGTTTACGCTGCGGTGCACGATACACGAGCTTATATTCGTAAAGCGAGCCTCGTGTGCATCGTATGCACGTGACATAATAATTCCTCGACAATGATGCAAAATTATACGTTCGAGTGTTGGCCGTCTACACTGCGAATACTAACGAAATATTTTTCTTAATCTTGTTTTCGGTAACGAGTAGAAAAGTTTCATTTCGAAAATTCGGATTTTTCGCGTTTTATCGGGTACATATAATCGTTAATAAAATCATAAAACGATAAAATATTTTGAAATTAAATTTTTGCGATTACATTTCTTTTATAAACACACCGATTAAATTTTATCGTAATCGTTTCATTCATTCGTGTACAGGAAACAATAGATCGTTATTTTTCATTGAAATTTCCTTCGTATCGGGATATAAAACGGGTTTACGATATATTGCACGCGATGTATGTCAAATGGCAATTTTGACAATACACGGGATACGTACTTATCACGGATATCACAGTTAAGTGTGCATGAATATTTTCGAAATTTTCAATTTTCCCAAAGCTTCGTTAAAAAAAAAATAAAAAAAATAAATAAAACTCTTTTCATGGGGAATTTATCACGATTACTATCACCATATATATATGTATAAATAAAAAATTATTAACAAAAATTCAATAATACACTTTCCAAACCTCTATCCACCCCATCTATCGCCAATTCATGACACTCCAATCGAATACAAAAAAAAAAAATTATTAATAAAAATTCAACGACATAACTAAATCCTTTCCTACTATCCACCCTCATCACCAGCAACATCCATAATACCTCAACCAAATCGCTCGACTCACCCTTCTCGATCCAAATTTCCCTCCCTCCAAAAATAGATTCCGTAGAATCACCGCAAAGTCAAGACCCCCCCCCCCCTGTCAACAACGGCCGGTTCCTCGACCGGAAGCCTCTTGGCGCGATACAATCTTGCCCTCTCTCGTGAAATTTCGCAATAAATACTGGTGGAAACTTTTCGAGGAGAGATGGCGCGCATACAGGAATTGAAGTTAGAGAGAGAGAGAGAGAGAGAGAGAGAGAGAGAGAGAGATTCCCCATTGTTGCCATGGATGGCGTACGTGGCACACATCGAGGGTATAGGAGAGGGAGGGAGGGGGAGGTATACACGACAATGGAATACTTAGATCCACCCCTGTTGGTCCACCCCCCACGGCATTCTCCATTGTCTCATGATTTATGTGCCGTGGTCGCGGTGTCAACAGGGTATTGATTAAAATACACGGACACACAGGCACACGTATGCGTGTGCATACGGTGCGCACGGGCACGAGGAGGGGCAACGGTGGGGGGAGGGAATTTATGCACAACGACCGAACGGTGGACGCGAACATCGTTGTCCCTCGTTGTAAATCGACCGGGCGCCGTGTCGATTGTCGTTCCCGTAAAATGCGAAACGAATCGAACGAATCGAGCTTCCGTCTCGCGAATCGCTTTAAGGTGCCTCTAAACTCTTTTTCTTATATCAATCATCATCTATTTCGATCTTCTTCTAAAAATTGTATTTGAACGTCTTTTAACGTAATACTAGTTTTAGTTTTCTCTTTGCAACGTGACTAGTTAATTAACGAATATTTCTTCTGGGAAAAAGGGGGGAATTCGATAAGGAAAAACTCTTCTCGTCAATTGTGATTCCACTCACGAGGAACGTACCCTTAAACGGTTAATGGTAGCCTCGTCACCCTTCCTCACCCTCCAAAAGCCAACGAACTACCCCGTCACAATATCGGCCGGACGGGGATAAACTCGCCCTTTCGAAGAGAAGCCTGGCACGGATATTCGCGGCGGGGTGACTCGTTACCTCGAGAGAGTCATCACCCCCGCCCCGACTTTTCACCCTCTCGAGAGTCGAGCCTCCCCTTGCTCCTCCTTCCCATCCATCCCTCGTCCGCCTTAGAGCGTCGCCAACTCCTCTTCCTCCGCCATCGTTTTATTTATTATCCGGACGGGGGTTGTCCCACCGACCGTGGCCAACTTTCCACCGCGGCTCGCTGAACCGGCTCCACGCGGTATTTGGTGCGTGAACCGCGCATTCATCGTCGACGCGCTCTCTTTCTCACCCCTCGAGCTTCCATCCATCCAGCGGCTTTTTCTCCTCTTCCTCCTCCACGCGTCTCAGAAACCGCCTTTCGACTAATTGCGGCCGCGAGTGAAAGACGCGCAATAATGAATATCTTCTTTTTCGTGATACGTGGAGGCTCGCGACCACTTTTCTTTCTTTCTTTTTTTTTTTTTTTTTTGATATTCGAAGAGACGCCACGTCACGGGGTGGAATTAGATTCGTGAAGGATAACTCATTTTCGAAGAGAACGGGGATTTTTTTTGGCAGTAATTTAATGCTACGTAAATATTCTATTCGAATTCTCAAGAGAAGAATTGAAAATTACATCAAATATAATATCAACGATTCCAATTCCAATCCGTTTATCGAACGTTGGAGAGAGTCAAAAGTTTGGTGAACGCGGAGGACCGGAAATTCGTATAATAGGGAGAGATAAATCGTGACCATTATAGAACGGTGCACGAACGAAACTATTAATATCCCATCGCAAAAGCAGACGTTAACTTGGTCGCGGGTTGAAAGCCTATAACGGATATTCTGGCCCGGCGTTAATACGTAAATGCGTATTGATAGTGCGCGCAAGCGGCACAGACGAAAGATGCTCGCATTATTACGTGAAATTACAATAGATCACGGCCCATGAATCGCGCGTGTTCACGCCGTTATATAGAAATTTACCGCTCCTCGAACCGACCAACTCTTCCGAACGTCATACGTTTTTTACGTTCCTTCGAACTCGTCCAAATTAAGACTTCGTGTTGCACAGTAGATTCACATATTCTTTTTCACGTGTATACTATAAGCGAATATTATTATTATTTCGACGTCGATTTCTCATTTTCTCTCTTCTCTCAAAAAATGATAGATCGCTAAATACTTTTTCCTGAACGATTTTCAAATTCGAATCTCGTGTTTCGTGGATTCGGACGAATATCGTAAAGTCGCTTCGTATCGAGATTTTATATCCGTTTCGAAATTGAGCACGGTATTGGAGGAAAAATTGGATGATTTGTTTTTTTCTCTTTTCTTTTCTTTCTTTTGGGACAATACAGTCTGGCGGATATGCATTATGTATAACGTGGGACTAGGGATTTGGTATGAATGTTTATCGCGGGCTCCGTGAATATTTCCCGGAGAATAACGATTACTGGGAACCACGTGCTGTGCAATTTCGCTCGCGACACCGACGATCCTTAAAACGGGATCCCCGAAGGACCACGTGGCACACTTTTTAATCTTTCGTTGCTTCGTGAAGTATTTCGAAAGAGTGGTGATATATTTTCTTTCTTTTCTTCTTTTTCTTTTCCTTTTTTTTTCTTTCTTTTCTTTCGGATGCTCGTCGTTTGGAATGAAAATTTTTTCGCGTTGAGAAAATATGGAAATTCTTCATGATTCGCGATGAATTTTTTTGTATTTTTATATCTTATGTAATTTTAACAAGAGTATATATATATATATATATATATTTCGATACTTCTTCTTTTTTTTTTTTTTATATATATCTATTAGAGATTATTCAGGCATTCTTTCTTGTGTGTTTTCTAAAAAATAATTAGAAACAAGAATTTTCATTTTCACGAATTTTGACTTTCTTGAAAATCTTTCGTGCCAGAAACATAAAAACAAAATAAAATTCCTGCAATAATTGAACTCAAGTCGTCGTAAAAGTTCCAAAACACACAAAAAAAGTCAATGCATTTACTCACCTCGATATATAACTTTGTTGAACACGCTGGTTATGATCTGCAGTTCAGGATTTAACGTCTCTCCAAGCTGGAACAGAGAAAAAAAAAAAAAGATTTCTTTTGAGTATCGATACTTTGAATATCAAAATAAGAAAGAGAGACAAGTGTTGTACTCTCTCGTTCATTTTATATCCTAATACGTTTTTCATCGATTTCCCATGAAATGGGAGTCTCGACGCTGCTGCTAAGTGCACCGCATAAAGAGCCGTTTCGAAACTTCCACGCTGGACGGCCATTAAAGGTAACCATAAAAGGCTAAAACCGACAGGCAACTCTGTAAAGTAACGATAAATAATAAAAGCTTATCGAGGGTGGATCGAGAGTTTCGTCGTTTCCGCCTGATCTTGATTACCGATCTAAAAGATTCGCAGATCGCGAATTCGATGAAATTTTATATCTTTCCTCTCTTTTGAAATGGTATATTATTTAAAACAATACAACACATAACAACACGAAATAAATTGTCAAGTAAGTAGCAAAGAGAGTAATGTTCTATGACGTTCCATTTTTTTTTCTTGCAACTTGAAAATTCAAAGTGCAATTTGTCCAGAAAAATTACATCCACATATATGAGATAAATTTTTCTTAACAGGAAAATTAAAAATTAAGATCCATTTAGATTTCAGGATGTTAAAAAAATTAATCGAAATATCGTCCATATTCAAAATGATCGTAATTTTAATCCGGAATTTAGATATGATTACTTCGGTTATTGGCAGATTTTACGATCATAGTCTTCGTTTTAATACCATTTTTACCCCGCCCATCCTCGTTCCTCTTTCAACGCAAGAGTCTCGTTAGTGAAAGTTGGAAACGACTTTACGAGTGTCATCGTTGTGCTCCGTTTAGAAATTCATGGCGTTTTATGGTTTATCCGTTATTCAGATCCGCCATCGTGGTTGAAGAAGTGTTAACACCCAACTGTCTTCCGATCAATCCAATATTTTCTTATGAAAACGAAATAAAATATCATAAACGCGGAGAACAATTTTTATTTTTCCATCGAGATTTAACGTTTCTCGAAAATTTTTATATTATTCCTCGATTTCTGAATCGCAAAAAACGCGATATTACAACAAACGCGACGGTGTGATGAGATTTTTAAAATATTCTCTCCGAGTACCGTGGAAGGGAGCTGGAAGTAAATATTCTTACAATATCCGGTGTAATTATCGCGTCTTCATCCGGCGGACAAAATAGAGGTAAGCTGGATTATTAGCTTCCGAGCGCGATAACTTATTAAGCGATAATAAAATTTTCAGCTGCTCGTAATAAGGCGGAATCAATGGCCGGGTTATCGTATTATACAGATCATTCGGTTTAATAATTTAAACGAAACGATTATTGCTTTCTACTTGCCATGTTAGATTTAACATGTAAGCAACATTTCTTTCTAAACACCTGATAACAATCAACGATTAAATTCCTTTCAAAATTACATACGTACATATATATCTCTAATAATCTAATACTACATTTCTCAAAAATTTCACGTATCGACCAATCATTACACGGATCTCTCACCATAAAAATTACAAATATAGCTTCCAATATTATCTGAGATATCCTATCCTATCACATCTTCCTCTCGATTATAATAACACCGCTTCTCGAATTCACAACTTCTCGACAAAGAATTTCCACACGGTAGCGGCGTGCCAAGCTTTAACAGGTGCTCGATCTAAGTAACAGCGTGGCGCGGGTGGCGGCTGTTGACGGGTGTGATTCAAACGGATTATACCCCAGGGGATGTGTCGGAGGGATAAGATCGAAATGAGTCGTCGGTGGCACACACCTTACCCTGTCAACAGTACCCTCGAACAATACCTGGGTAAATCAGCTCTCACCCGGATATTTTCAGTGGCCGCTCGTTTTCACCGGGATGGATTTATCGACTCGAGTTTTAGCCAGTTTTGTTCGTTGGATCCTTGACGCTCCTGGGTGGGAATTAACCGGGTGGCCGGGGTTTTAATGAATGCGGGGCGAGGTGGCGGAATTATATTGGTGGGAATGTTTGCGTTGATTGAGGGGGATGGAGAGGGGAGGCTATGTGGCTCTTATGCAATTTTTTTTTTTTGGCGGGTATTTGTCCAAGAGACTTCGAAATAATTGTTCCGCAATAAGAATGCCGCGAACGAAACCTTTCCATACGTTTCCCCCTTTTTCATTTTTCTTCGATTTTATTCATAGGAAATTTCATTGGATCTATACGGGATGCGTTATTATAAATTCTCCCCTTCTAACTTTTTGCGCCTTCTTCACTCAGCTGAAATGTATCATTTTTTTTTTTTAATCTTTGATCACGAATTCTTCTCTCTCGAGCAAGTATAGCGTTGTAGTTTTTGGCTTGAATTTTTCTTCCTATTCCTCTTTCCCTCCCTTATATCTCGAAAGAAAATCTGGAATAGAAGTAACGCTATGTTAGAATTATTGGAGAACGTTTGAGTCGATTAAAAGAAAGATGCAGGGTGGCTGATGATTTTTATATTCTCCCTATCCTTTTCTATCTTAATTATCTCCTCCAGAAAGGAAGAAAAAAGAAAAATCCTCTCGATATTATATTACCTTGTTTCCCGAAAATATCCAAGCAAATGATCCGTATTCCAAGCAACCGCCCCTCGTCCTTAATGCATCCTCTCCCCCACTCTCTCACCCCCTTTTTTCTTGCCCTATGTCTCACGGTCGCGCTAAAGACCGTGAAAAAGGAAGGAGGGGGGTGGAAGTGGAGGACGGCTCGCAGCGAGACCTCGAAAATTTATTCCGGAGGGGATGAAAGGGGGCAAAACCGGCTGCGATGAGCAAGCTTTTTCGCGAGGATGCGCGCGCTCTTTCTTCCCGTCCCGGTCTCGCGTCGTTAATTCCACTGGTTTTGGCGACCACTGATTTTGGGTAATGATTTGGAAACTTTTTTTGCAGGATTTTTGTGTCATTAGCGGTTCAACGAATTCATCTCCTCCAGAGGGAGGGGAGGGAGGGAAGATTACGCTCAGAAGGGGAGGGAAGAACAGCGATTCGGTGTTTTTTTTGATGAACATTGGTACGCTGACGATGGATATTAATAAGGAGGAGGGTAATTTTTTGACAAATTTTGAACAGTGGGTTTTATTTTTGAATAATATACAAGGTTAGGGGGTTAGATGGTTATTCTTTGGAAAAGTGGAATTTGTTCGATGAACGTTACTTTAAATCGATTAATGTTAGATTTAAGATCGACTAGGGGGAGGTTTCAATAATTTTTAATCGATATTATAATACATGGGATAAACGATGATTTCAATAGAGTTAACCGATAGGCGAGTGTTTAAATGGAAATGTACGGATTCGAATATGATATTTTGGATTTAATTAATTCGGGGATTAATTCGAGGGAGGTAGAAATTTCTACATAGAAATCGGCCGACTTGTTTCTGAACGGATAAACGAGGATAAAAGGATCGAATGACTTTCAATCCCTTTATTCATATTCGACGGGAGATTTCGCGATATACTTTTCAAATCACTCCCGCGTTCAATACCTCTTTCAAAAGATTAATCGAATCTGCAACGATAATATTCGAGAAACGTATTAAAAATCATTCCACGTCGTGGCGATAATTCGATAGAAGGGACAAGTCAATGTTTCGATAAACAGTCGAAACGTCTGATTCCGTTGAATTATCGTGGCAGAAATCAGAGGCATAAACGCTTGTTTCCTGCCGTTTGTTGCCTCAGAATCGTGGGCTTTCCAGTTTCTTCTAGCGGAACGCCGGTTCCAGAGAGAGATGAACAGAGCAAGAGAGAGAGAGAGAGAGAGAACAGAGGATCGTCGAACTGAGAGAAGAAAATGCGAGGGTATGGGAGCGTGGTTGGAACGAGCTGGCGAAAGCAGAGCGTTTCCTTCGAAACTTTGGAATTTATTCTTGGAAGAAACGCACCTCACCCGCGGAAAACCTGGCGGGTATTTGTCTAAGAGACTTCGAAATAATTGTTCCGCAATAAGAATGCCGCGAATGAAACCTTTCCATACGTTTCCCCCTTTTTCATTTTTCTTCGATTTTATTCATAGGAAATTTCATTGGATCTGATATCTGGGATGCGTTATTATAAATTCTCCCCTTTTAACTTTTTGCGCCTTCTTCACTCAGGTGAAATGTATCATTTTTTTTTTTTAATCTTTGGTCACGAATTCTTCTCTCTCAAGCAAGTTCTTTACTTTTTCAATACTATAATTCTATGTTAATTTTATCAAATAATTTCAAATATTTATTATCGGAGGGATTATTCTTAAGCTCCCTTCTTCTTGTAATTTCATTTTCATCCCTTTTAATTTGGAATCAAATTAAAAGAGGGAGAGGAGAGTTTTTGCAAGACGAAATCAACGAATGTTATTTAGAATTTCATAAGGGAAATTCGTAACTTTGGTAATTTCCTTGGCTTTGATAGTAGCGATTATTATGATAGAATAATTATTTCGATCGAAGGGACACAGTAAACACGCGATGCCTCGCTCGCAAACTCGACTTGCAACAAATTTCAAACTAGCATGAACCAAACTATCCCCCGATCTATAGTATCCTACACCCGCTAACTCTTGTTTCCGAATCCCTTGGCTCTTGTTATCCATCATATGAGAATTTATCGTCGTAACGTATTTTCCCCCCCCGATTTCTATGCTTTTCCCTTTTAATAATGGGTCGATTAATTTAAACGAAATGAAATATAATCGAAATATTTATACTCGACGATGATGATATTGATTTATATTTTCTTTTTATTTGTTTCATTGTTATTTTATCGATCGTTTTATTTCTCGATACAATCCTCCATATTTATTTATTTATTTATTTATTTATTTATTTATTTATTTATTCCCGAAATGAAAAGAATTATAAATGGTTTTTTTTTATATATATGTATATATATACATATATATAAAAATAATTCTCACGCATGTACATCCACATCCTCCGCTCATACGTATATCTCATGCATATTCATTTAGCTAGTAATCCCACGGTGGGCCGAGTGAAACGTTTGTTACAAAATTGATGGGAAACAGATGGAACGTACACTTTGCTCAACAATGTAAATACGTTCATGATAACAAAACGTTAATATACAAGAGAAAAATTGATTATACGCAATTTCAAATAATAAATCGTTCATACAGAAACAACGGGAGCCCACGAATTTATACAACCAGCGATTCGTTTTATTTTAACCTCATTTTATCGTTAGCAAATAAAATAAATCTTCGACACGATAAAACCATAAAATTCAACTTAAAATAATATTCGTGATTTAAAAAATGCATATATATATATATAAAAATTTGCGCGGAAGAATTTTATTATATAACATCGATTTAAATTATAAATATATACGGAATATCTTTCGATATAATAATATAAAAGATGAAAATGGAATATACGGTTCAATTGTTCCCAAGGAAACAACAATTGTTTGCTTGTTTAGATCCCGCCAGAATTCTGTTCGTATCGTAACACGGCTGCAAACGTAAACACTCGATCATGCACTATTCCCCAAATATCCAAAGAGGCGAAAACATCATGCCTCCACGGTTTCACCAAATCGTCGATACCTGTTCCCGTTTCCACGTGTAAAAAAGATCTATTCGTGGTTTTATAATTTATAGACAAACAGCAGTAAACAACGAATACGTTAAATTACTGTAATCGTACCAAACATTAATTTCTAAAAATCCAAGCAGAAATCTAAAATCCAATCGGTTCCATTTCCATACATAAACTCAAAAATTCAAATAAAAAAAAAAAAAATCATAATAATTCACCCTTCTTCGCTCTTTCATTCATTCAAACACTACATCATCAACCTTCGTGATAACAATTACCCAATAAAAAAAAAAAATTCACAAAATTCACACACATCTCTCCACGCAATTTTTATCTCCAAAAATCCCCAAACGCTCCAAATTTACCCGAATTGAACGAACGAAATTTCTCCTTACTTGCTTACCTGCACCATCAACGAGATCGCCACCAGCCCCTGACTCTTGTGCTGCGCCTCGCTCATATTGTGGTACAATTCCGCGTTGTACCCGTACACTTGTATCTGGAACAGAGAGAGACACGTGGAACGTGAGGAAATAGGCGGTCAGGATTTATTTTTTTCGCCGCGATCGACAACAATCGCCATTTCCCTCCGTATTTCCCTCTTCTCGCTTTCGGCTCGCAATTACCGCCGACAAATTTCCCTGGGAACAGGGAGGGAAGGGGAAGGAGGGAGGGAGGGAGAGGGATCGCGGCCGCTTTGTGGCACGAGGATAGACGCGTACAGAACCATCGTCTTGCCCGAAATTGCAACGTCCCCCCCTTTTGGTTCCTCCTTCTCCTTTCTCGAACGAATTAATCGTCGAAAGATTTCAAAGGGATCTCTGTCTTTCTCTCCATCGCGAGAATTAATCCTTCGAGCGTAATCCGCCATCTTTGCCTTTCATATATTGTTCGTTATGGACGCGAATGAACGGGATTCTTCGTATTTTTCAGGTTCGTTGTACATCGAATTTGTTAAATTTTGTTAAGTGTATTTTCGAGTATTTTGAAGAGTTTCAGGGGTATATAAATTTTGATATATAAATATTGGGAGGGGGAGGTTGAAATATTCTAAATCATTTTGCTTAATTGTTCCTCATTCGCTCGTGGAATATTGGGATAATTTAATTTAATAACCTTTGAATTTAAATTTCTTTTCCGAAAGAGTGTTAACTATATAATGTTAAGTGTTTCGCGATTTCCAATTGTGAGAAAATAAAATTTCACGCGAAACGATCTCTTTTGACAATTCGACGATCTCGACTCGATCGAACGGAATTAAAACAGTGAGATGTCGAACCCGCAGAAATTGTTTAAGCTGTTTGATCATCGTCGCGGCGATTTATGTTTCATTCCGCTAAACGAGGGGGAGGACTCATGAATAATTTCATCACCGATGAAAATTCATTCTCATCTTGAAACTATACCCTGAATATTTCCACCTGATATTATTCCACGTACGATCATTCGCCGTGCACGTATATCCTATATCTCCGTTTATTTTATACAACCGAGAGAAAAAAGAATCAATATTTCGGAATATTTTCGGATCGGAACGATCTTCGATATATAATAAAAATTCTTCGAGGATATCGCATCGATCGATGTATACCTTTTTTCTTTTTCTTTTTTTCTTCTTTTTCAGACAAACTTTATTAAAGTTTATTATTCATTTATTATTTCGTTCCGATGAAACAAAGATATTTCGTTTTTCTTACGTTCCAATTTTTCTTAATAAATAATCGATCGATAAAAAAGATTCCTTCCTCGTACAATCTTGATATTAATTATTTTTCTTTCTTTCCTTTTTTTTTTTTTTTTTTTTATCACTCGTGAAAAGAAAGTTCGAATTACTACTTCTTTTAGTCGAGGCAAATTCACGAGATTAAGAAATCTATCGATAATAAGGATAAAAAGAAATATCGCGAAGCAATTTCGAATAATTAACGAGACGCTCTTCGAAGAGAAGAGGTTATTAGTTTCTCGGGATTTTTCTGTTAATTTTTTTTCCTTTTTTGCGAAATTATTCTCTCGCCAAGTTTGGTATTAATTTACCCATAAAGACGACTTTATAAGTAGTTCACTGTGAAATTATAATTGCTTTTATAAGTATCGTGTCGATTCCGTATTGGGGAGGTTTTTGAATAAATTTCCGCTACTATTTCTTTTTTTTTTTTTTTTTATTAAAAAATATTAACAAACCTCTCTCTGACTAAATTTTATACGAAATTTCATTATTATATACGAGAAAAAAAAATCCAAGAGCAACAAATATGCAAACACCAAGTTTCCACCAGAAGAAAATTTTTGCAAAATAAAAATAATACGTACACGAGTCCCAAGTGAGATTTAAAGAAAAATTCTGTGCAATTTCGCGGGGAAAATTCCGAAAACCGGAAACGCGTTTAGAAGAGAATGGGACCGATGCTGTTACAGCCATCAGTCTGTCTCCTCGCAATTCCCCTCCTTGTTTTTTTCCTAAATCGCGTCTCGAAGGCGATTCTCAATCACCCCCTCCGGCTGTTTCGCGCACGTTTCCCACGTTCCTTCCACGTCGATGGATATTCGACGATCGTGTAAATTACAGCTGTAAATTTACCAGCCGTGGCCAACAACTGCCGCGTCTCCCTAAATCCCATCCCATCCCCTTCCTTTTTTCGATCCTCGAGAAAGGCGGACAATCGTGTTCGTCGTCATAAATTTCGAGGGAGGGGTGGCTCCAAGTGGACCGATTCGTCTTTCCGGTGTATCGATCCCCTTTATGGTGTCTCGTGAATAACGTTGAATCGTTGATTAGAATTTAAAACCTGGTACGAGTTGACGTGATAGATACGTGGACGTAATACCTGTTTACCCATCCACCAGCTTTCCTTCCAATAAAATTCTTTATTCGACAATTTTTTAATCATGGTGAAAGAAAAAGAAGAGGAAATATAAGATTATTTACGAATTGATGCCAAACTTTAATAATACGCTCTTCTCGTTTGCTATATAATTTAAAAATCTTTAGTTTTTTTTTTTTTTTTTTTTGTAATTATAATATATCTTCCAGAATTTAATTTCCACCGACCAATGTAACCAAAAAAAGGCTGTTTATTAAAAATCCCATTCAGAATATTTCAATAAAAAAAAATATTCTGAACAAAATGTAAACTAAAAAGTTTTACCAATCTAAAATTTCACTTATTATTTTATTTACTAGTCTAAATAGTCTAAAAATTTAAAAATCTATATATGCTTTAAACGTTTCTTAACCAATCCATTACACGTGTTACAAAATTACCTCGATCCTCAAACGTAATTACCATTCTCCTCACAAGTAAAGGTGAAGAAAAATCAAAGGCCGACTTTCAACGGACTTCCTTCTCCAACCAACTCTGCCGCCCTTTCCTCTTTCTCCGGCGTTGCAGAAGCACCCACTTCCGTCGGGTGCTTCAACCTCGTTGAAATGCCTCGACAATGCGACGAGTCGCGCGCCTTCAAAGACGTTTCGCTAACTCCGTTACAACACGGCGAACTTTGTTGCAACAAGGATCGACGAATGGGGAGAACGAGTTGGAGGAATGGAGGAAAGGGGGGGTGGCAGAGGATGAGCGTAAATCCAGCGCGCCTGATCAAAGCACCACTACTAAGAACGCTCTTACGGATTCTTCTCTCTTTCTCTCTTTTCCCCTCTTGAAATTATCCTTCTGTTTTCCCGCGTGCCATTCGCGTGGAAGAAAATTCAGAGAGAGAGAGAGAGAGAGAGAGATTCTCGTTGCCACCGAGATGGATGGAAAATTAAGTGTACGGCTATGCTTCGAGAGAATACTGTAAACAGGATCTTTCCTTCTGTTCTCGTTAGTTTGGAAAGTAAGTTCGTTTGGGAGGCGAGAGAGGGGATGGTGAAGTCATCTCGAGAGAGCGAAAGTGGAATAGATTTGTTATTATCTTTTTTTCTTTTTGGAAAATTCGTTTTAAAAGATAGAATGCTTGATAAACGAAAATGATAATAATTTCGATAAGTTTCATTTTTTTTATATATATTTAACAGGGGAAATCCTTTCAAGTTTGTCATCGAACGATGAAAGTGACATTTGAATTAAAATTTAAACTCGATGTATCCCAATTTTTTATAAAACAAAATCATTCACGATTTCAATGCTGATATCGAGAACAAGAATTTGAATCGTACAAATTTTACTTCATACTTCCCCCCTCGTTTAACGAAACGAAATATTGCGAACGAAGAAGAAAAGGGTACAAGTTATCTCGAATAAAAAAAAAAAAAAAAGAAAAAGGATTCAAAGAAACAACGAATATGTTTACCGATATCGACAATCGTGCCAGCCATAATTAAATTTTCCCTCGTTACATTTTCCAAACGAACGAAAATTCGTGTTCCTTCTATACTCACGTCACGGGGATACACGTAAAAAAATTATATCGGCCAATGATCGAGACAAATTGAATCCGGATCCCGGATGTAAATGAAATTTCACAATTTTCGCCCTATCGAATTCGCGCCGGCCGAAGAGTGCTACCTGCGCCTGCCCCGTACGTACGTGGACGCCGGGTCTCTCCGCGTGTGTGTCGATTTAATTAAATTTTAGGCAGCCGGTGTAATCGAATCCTAGTACAACTGCGATTACGAAAGTCGTTCTATGTTTAATGCCCTGCAGGGAAATAGTAAATGCAATTTAGAACGTCCTGCGGCGCGGTTAATTTATTGATATCGAGGGCGCCACCGTAATTTTGCGCCGGTGCTAATAATGTACGATCAAATTTTAACGAAAACCGCCCGTCCTGGAGGGGGGTGGGAACAAGCGTGGCCAGGGGGAGGGGGTGGGAGGGAAAAAGGAAGAAAGAGGAATTACGCGTTTTAACAAGTTTGGGGAAGAAGCGAAACCGTTCCCCGATACGTTCGAATAATTGCCGGCCGGGATTCGAGGAATTGAACCAGCTTTAAAGCCGAGGGGATGGAAAAATCATTTTGTACGTGGCGTGAAATTTAGTGGAAGTTTGAAAAAAGAAAAAGAAAAGCATTACCACGGTCCTCTTCGTAAAATTCTCTTTCGTAAATTAACGGAATGATATTCCGTTTAATGGAAAAATTTGTCGTGGAAATTAATTAATGTATACGGAGATGAACTTGAGGATTGTGTGAAATATAGCAAAGGAAGATAATTTTAAGAAATTTTTTAGAAATATTCTATTCATATTAGAAAATTTCGAAGAATTCCACCATTGGAATTCTGGAATAAAAACTCCTCCCGCTCTAATAAAAAGGAAAATATCGAGGAAGGAAATCAGAAAGTTTTCAATCCCCGGGTGGAACGCGAATCGAAAAAACAATATTCCGTGAAGATTCGACCTCTTAGACCTCTCTTACTTAGTTTAAAGATCGAAAAGAGAAGATACACCGTTCACACTCTTTCTCAAGAAGCAAGTGTTTTTCCGACGGCTCGTTAGATCGACCGAGTTCGCCACGGTCCACTGGCTGACATCGAGATTCGTTATCGAATCTTGAAAAAGGGGGTTGTGGTCGGCGAAAATTCAGGATTCAACTACCGTATCAAACACAGGCACATACTTCAACCGATATCTTCTTCGACTGTCCAATCTTTTGCACCGATCTTCTTCCCTTGGCAACCAACCCTGTCGCCACCCCTTCTATTCGAAGGGCTCTTGCGTTACTTTTCTGCATAATCGAAACACGGTTGGAGATCCGCAAGAGAAAGAAGCCTCGTGTCGCATTTATTAGCGTTAAACATTCGTTTTGAAGGGTGGAGGAAGGGTGGTGACGTGGCGTCGCTCATTCCTTCTCTCGATTGATCTTCCAGAGTTCTTTGGGAAAGGCTGGCTCAGCGATTTTCTCCCTGACGACGTCCGTGTGTGATGGGACAGATTGAACTTTTGTACGGTATCTGATTTGTTGGACTCTGGTTTTGGCCGGGTATTCTTTGGCTGGGAATATAAGTAAGGTGGTTTTGTTATTGGAGGGATGGTTGGAGCGTGGATCTTGATCATTAATCTATCTTACGTAAATTAAATAATAAATTGGCTCGTTTCAGAATTTGTTTTCGTTAAAAATTGGCAAGCTGATATTAATTTTTGACAAAATTAATATTAGCTTTAATGATTCGAGTATTTTGATTTTAGTTACTTGTTAAAATTTGGAATCTAGAAGATTTCATGTAATATTTTAATTTTATGGTTATTCGAGTGATTTGGATTTGATTATAGGTAACCATAAAGTGTAAATTGTTGGGATTATATTATAATTTAGGTTGTGCTATGGTGTTTTGCGCGGAGGGTAGAAGCACGGTGTGTAGTAACTTGGATCACGCCATGAGTTATGGCACAATGACCTGGATCGCAGCATGTTCTGTTATGTAATGTTTTGGATTACGTCATGAATTATAGGATAGTGATCTGGACCGTTTCATGAGCTATAGCACCATAAGTTAGATCACTATAGTTTTACATCTCAATATAGGAAATCTGTGAATGAAACCGTATATAAATTATAATCGATGATTTATATTTTATGAAAAACTCTTTATGGAGTTTTCATTCTATGAAATAACTCCTATATCACGAGAAATGTGTTTAAAAAAGAAAAAGTACCTTCATCACGATCAAATACGATTATTAAACTTCGATGGTTGAAAACGCTGATGGAGTAGTGGGTAAAATCTTGGAATCCCACGAAAAATTCTCGAGTTCGAATCCTTCCAAATTTTTTCTCTCAAATTTTAACGATTTTTAATTCTTCCATTAATTTCTTAAAAATTACGGATTACGAAATTGAAAAAGGAGAAAAAAATATGAAATGAATAAAATTGAAAAAAATTTCATCTCGATTAAAACTAAAACGATTACGATTCTTCTTAAATCGATTAAAAACTTCCCTGGAAAAAAAAGATTAGCGTTAATTTAAAAAATAACGAAAAATCTTATATATACATAAAAAAAAAAAAAATACAATTACCTCTATTTATCTCGAAACAAAAAACTCTCTAACATTTTCATTCCACAAAAAAGTAACTCTTAATTAATCTCTAGTGTAAAATTAATAAAACACACGTTGTAAAATTGCTCGCAACTATCTCTAAACTTCCGCGATATATATATATATCTTCCTGAGGAAATTCACGACGGGTTCGGGTTTGAAGGATAATTCGTGCGTTAGAGACGGCGTCACGACGTTCCTGCGGCCTATGGGCATGCCATCAGGATTTCTGGCACAATGCTGTAATGTTCCACTGTGATAGATATACAGCTGTAATCCCACGCGCGCACATCTTGCCCTCCCCCCCTCTCTCTATCTTCCTTCCTTCTCTATCTATTGCTATATTAACTCACGAGTGCTGCGTGCACAGCGGAACTAGTGTACCACCCTATGCATCTATGCGACAATGCACGACGGGCTTTCAACGTGTGCGCGTGCATTAATATGTAGATACCTGTGTACGTGTACCCGATGGGATTTCGATTCATATGTAGATGCGCGCGAGTAAACTGGTTTTATTCGAGGAAAAAATATAAGAATGGACTTATTATCGAGGTTAAATCGGGTTGTTAAATCGAAATACCCTTTTTTTTTTTTTTTTACATTTTATTCCCTTTTCAATCGTTCAAGGGTTAGCATGATAGATAATTCAAGAAATATTTTTATTTGGAACTTCTCTCATTTTATAACTATATATAATCGCGATGATTTTAAGGATCTTCTATTTCGGATTCTATAATTTTATTAAGATATCGTGGTCACGAAGAGAAATTCTAAAGATATTGTTAAATCTTCTTTTTTTTTTTTCTAGACTTTTTTTCTTATTCTTATTTAAATTTTATAATCTTATTAAGAAGCAATTGAAGTAGTTACGGTATTACGATAAATATTCTTGTTCTTTTCTAAAGGGAGAAATATTAGAAAATTGCTTAAACGAGTTTTGATTCCCCCTTTAGGATGGAATAACACCACAATGGGGATCTTAATTGAACAAGTAACCACCCGTTTCACGGAGCAACAATCGAGGACCAACGAAAATTTACAGGGGTAACAACAACTTTCCATTCGTATCGAGCGAGTTACGAAACACAAAAGGGCCCTTCAAAGGGCGGGTAAACTGTTTCGATGGGCAAACTCGTTAAACAACGATTCAACCAAGAAACACGGAGGCGTCGATTCATTAGTCGATCTCTTTCTGTCAACTTCTCGAAAAAAAAAAAACAAAAAAGTCATAAAGAAAGAACAAGCAGAGAGGAGAGGAGGAGGGGGAAAAAACTTCCAAGGATTCGAAAGCTTCGTTTCTCACTCGCAAGTTCACTAGTGAACTAGCTTGGTTCGAAGGGGAGGCGGGAGAGAGAGAAAGAAGAGAGAGAGAGAGAGAGAGAAAAAATCGAGACGTTCTCGAGTTGACGGCCTTTTAACACCGGCCGGATGTAAGAGTGCCACTCCTGACAACAGACAATTGCAACGCGACGAGAGTCGTTCAACTATAAACGACCACTACAATTACTACGAGGAACGCGCAGCCACGCTCTCTCGACTGGTTAACGTTCTGCGCTGAATAATTAAGCAAATTTGCGTTTGCGCCGTTTCTGATTTAAACTTCCATGGTCGCGTGGCTGAATTTGTCCGTGCGCTTTTCCACGCTTTTCCCTTCTGGTGTCGCGAGAAGAATGGAGGGGAGGAGGAGGAGGAGGAGGAGGTCCACGGTTCCACGCTCAGGAGGAAACTGGACTAACGAGTCGAGTTCTCGCCACCACGGGTACAATCGATAACGGAATTAAACGGGACGGTTACGTGTTAATGCGAAACTATTTTCGTTACCGAGGTTGGAGATGAAATTTTCCTGGAAATTGCTCGATTATGTTGCTCGAGATCGCGTTCAATAGTGCGGTTTGTTTGTTTCTTGTTTAATCCCTCTCCCTCTCTCTCTCTCTCTCTCTCTCTCTCTTTTCGAAGATAATTTGTCTTCGAGTTAAAGTTATTTTCGAGAAAGTAGTATGTAATATAGTAGAATTTTGAATTTATAAATTCCAATTAGGTGTAAAATGATCAATTTGAAAATATTTAACGAGATAGTTTTATAGAAGAATGAAATTTGATAGAAAAGAGAATCAAACATTTTTGAAGAATTGATACACGTGCGAAAATACATGCGACAATCTTCAACAAAATGTTCAACGATCCAAATTTTTAATCCAAAAGTTTTATCGACGGAAGAATAAAATATTAAAAAAATCCGACGACATCCAATTTTCGAACGTTACGTATTCTATAACTCGGATGTTTTCGCGAATGAAGCAACTCTCGGCTTAATTGCAAACCGATGACACGATTATCGCGATAATAACCCCCGCGATAGTTGGGCTACTTCGAACGATAACTCCTCTTACGTTATTACCTGGCATTCGCATCGGAAAGATTAAACCGTGAAGTTAAATTACACACCGATTGAGAGGGAGAGAGAGAGAGAGAGAGAGAAGATGGTCGAGGGTAGGTAAAATCAGAATACTCTCGATAACGGGCTAGCGTGCGATAACGCATATTGGGCTGATGAATTGCTCGCATACCTTTATCTACACACGTAGAATACCTTTCTACAAATCGTTGATTATTCGACAAACAGTTCGGTGTCACGGTTGTTGGGCTCATTACACGAGTGTAGTGTAAATCGAGTAAGTATACGGGGGAGGGTAATTTATGAGTTCGCGGCTCGCGATTTCGTATTTTCGAGAAAAATTTATCGGTATAAATTCTATAGGGGTAATTTATCGTGACATTTTTCGAGGTATTATGCCCGTTTAAATCCGGTGGGTTTATTACGTTGAAGTGAATTTTATTTCGAATGAAATTCTCATTAAGGGGTATGTATAAGAATATTTTTCTGAACGTGAAAAAAAAAAAAAAAAAAAAAAAAGAAAAAGAAAAAGAAAAGAAAAAAAATGGAGGAAAAATAAGTCGTTAAATATTATGATCTAATTTTTCGACCCAGTTTCAAGATTTTATCTTAAACGTTTTGCACGTTTATCTTTTATGAAGAAGCCTTAATTTATTTTGAAATAATTGGTGTTATATTAAGGCGTTATACGGGATTACTTTTATGATTACTAGCTTCATTCAGGTATATATATATACTCAATTAACCTGTTTTAATTTTAAACTTCATTTGCCAAGCTTTCTGTAAATCTATTTAGATATATTTTTAAGCTTAACGCTTATTAATTATTAATTGAAGTTATAACGACTTGATTTTGATACGCGAGTGAGACAAGATTTCGAAGATCTCCTAAATCTAAATTCGAATATATACATATATAGAAATCAAAATTTTATCAGAGACTTTTCAAATTCCATATATATATATAAATTATATTTAATAATCAGATTTCGATCTACCATCATTATTACCGTCTGTTAAATTTCGTTCAAAAATTGGACCAATTATTCCATAATGGACCCGATTCGTCGATCGATCTCCAGTGAAATAAACTCAATACAATTACGATAAAAAAAAAAAAGCATCAGACAGAGAATCCAAATGGAGAATTCATGGAAATTATATAAAAAGAAAGAAAAAAAAAAAAAAGAAAAAAAAAAAGAAAAAAGAAATAAAAAAATTGGTGGACACGATCGATATTCGGACGAGATTTCTACGAGATTTCCCGCTTTACCAATATAACCGTGGAAGTTGGCGCAGAAATTAAACCAATTATGCCTGTCAATTTGCGCCCCCTCCCTCTGTGCCATAATAATAGCACTCGAATCCCGGCCGGTCGATGTTTGACCATTACGCGGGAATACCGGCTGTCATGCTTCTCGTAAATACCTGCGCCCATCAAAAGGGTCCTCAGAATCCCGCAGCGCCGATTTCCATAGCCATTGATCTATTCTGGTACTAGAATTAACCGATCGATTGGCCACCATGCATTTCGGATCCGCGACTTCTATCGACCGAAACGCGATTAATTACATTCGCGATATCGCCGTGCATCGCAAATCCTTTGTCCTTGATTTAAAAAAAAAAAGAAAAAAAAAGTCTCGGGATTCTGTCTTTAAACCTCGTTCAACCGCGTCACTTCGTTGCTCTTCTCTGTTTGCGTCGATTGCTGCCTTGGGAGAAAACGTCTGTCGGGAGTTCTGTGTGATCGTTGAACTGTATACAGAGGACAATGGTTAATTATTCGATTTTTTTTTTTTTTTGATTATCAAATTCGACGGTAATTGTGGATTAATTGTTAATTTTCGAGGATGAAACGAAGAAATTTTGGAAGAAAAAAAAATGGTCAAAAAATATGTTATTACTTTCTTTCTGTATGTAATATAAATTTATCTAATTTCTGCAAAATTGTTCGCGAATATATTTCTTGGTAAAGGAGAATTTTAAAATTATTTACGAATTATATGTATTGTATTTAAAAAGTCAATACATATCGCGTTATTTTCTTCTCCAATTAATGAAACATTATATAAAATTAAATTTAATTCATCATCCTAGTCGAAAGATTGTATAATTTATAATTAAAACTTGTAACATAAAAAAAAGGAAAGAGAGAAAAAAGAAAAAAGAATGCCTAACCATGCCAGCTTCAAAGAGGCGGAATTTAACGACAAAGTCGAGTTCCTGGGAGCGTCTTGAGCCGAGGATTTCGTGTGTCTGATGGAATTTCCCCGAGAATGGCCACAGAAGCTCTCCATTCGTAGCCAACCATGTACATTCGAGGCTTGACTCGGGTTCTTTGACCTACTTGCGTGCCGAAAGATTTTACTTTTCGACGTCTCTTACCTATTCGATAAGAAAGATATACATCGTAAAAAAAAATCTATCGTATGGGAACCCATTTTCACGACAAAGTTTTCTTCCACTGCTATGCCGAAGTTTCGATTCGTCTTCGAGGAAACATCGAATGTCGGAATGAAAATCAGAATAAGACAACATCTTGCTCGCGTTTTCCGTCATATTTTCGCGTAGAAATTTTTCCTATTCTTGGTGTTCATAACCTGGAACAAGTAACTTCGATTAGTTTAATGGCTTTCATTAAAAAAGAAAAAAAAAAATGTTTCAAATAGAAATTCTATGATTTTAAACAAGATCGATTCTTTTTTATCTACAATTTTAAAACAGAGGATCTGCAAATGCACGAAAATTTAATTTTGTCTAAAAGTAACGAAGAAAACTGTCAAAATTAATCCAAAAGGTATTATTCGAAATTGAAAATTAATATTGTGAAAAGAGAGAAAATAAAATATTTCCAAAGTTCTTAAACGATCAATTGAATCCACAACGTTGTTTCAAAACTTCCATCCCGATGATAAAACCGCTGATTTAAATCAGCACCCCGCGAGTAAATCGCGAAACGCGTGAAAAAAATTCAGGAAAACCTGATACATATCTTTTCCACGATTTGATACGTTTGATACGAGATCAAACGTGACGAATGGAGACCCGTGACGAGCTGTGAAGTAATGAAAAGGTTGAAGTGCGGCCGGCAATTATAGCCGAGCATTCTCGATGAGCAGCATCGAGAGGGGAGGGGGAGGGGCTTTCAATGCGCCATGAATCAACGCCAGTCACCGCCATTTACCACCGACCGCATTCCTCCGTGTTAAGCACGCTTATCCCTCCATCCACCCTTATCATTCATTTCACGTTGCAACTATTTACCACCCTCCCCTTCATCGTCTCGCTTATCTTTTGCCCTATCTCCCCGCGTGAATTTATAACCACCCCCCTTTTATTTACGAATTTTATAAAAGCATCATTTTCGCGTGTTGTCGCGATCGTTGAAAAGGTATAAAAGGATAGCACGGCTTTTCAGAAACTCGTCAAACTGGAGATCGATGGTACTCGAGATAGAGTAGAGATGTATATTTTAATGTAATTCTTTTTCTTTCTTGAAAGAATTTCACGATGCCTTCTTTCATATGCAATAAATTAATAGAATTGGATAATTTGAAGGGACGTATATTTCTTTGTTAGTTAAAATTCTTCTATTTTTTTTTGTCTGCATTATTAATTAAGTATTGCAATCTCTTTTTGTTTTTATAGAATAATGATCATCTTGTGATGAAATATATAGTTTTAAATAAAAAGTTTAACGAATGAGAATGTGAAAAAAAAATGAATGATATTTCGAAATAATAGGGATTGATGAATGCCAGAATGTTTATATCGAATATATATATATCGTATTAGAATTGTTATTACAATTCTTTACAATTATGAATTTAAAAGATCAAGCGAATTATTCGAAATTCCTCAATAATTTATCTTATGAAAAGGGAAAGAGAGATGGGAAGCTGGATATTAAAATATTCGTTCCATAGGAAAATATTTATTCAAGTTTCCTTTATTTCCGTTTAAATGGCAACGAAAACAAATGGAGACACGAGCGTCGCGAAAAATGCGAAAACATTACGGTTACGATTCCATAAAAACCCGAGGTCCCGCATACGTGTATTTCGCGTTTCCTACAAAGTTTCGTTCAACGTTATCGAAACGTTGAGAAAACTCTTGAAACGTTTGCATAGGGACGAATATATATGTTGGATGATATTCATCCGTGCAAAATACACGATTCGATATGTCAACCGTACGTTCGATCTTTCGTCCATGTTGCCACGATAAATTAATAATCTCAGAATTGCTCGAGTTTATCCAGAATATCGTTGTAAATCTAAAATACTTTCCATTCTTTATATTCCCAAAAATTTTTAAATCTGAAAACATCGGTTTAAAGAATTTTTCATAAATCTTACAAATTCTTTCTTATTTTTTAATCACGAAAATCAAAATTTCTCCAATTCGTCGTAATTTTGTTATAATTGCAAAAATTTCTATAAAACTTTTTATTTCTAAAATGAAATAAAAGAAAAAAATAATTGCCAAGATTATAATATTTATCCCTCCTCCCTCCCGAATTCTAAAAAATTTATTCTTTCAAAGCCGTCATCGAAATAAAATTTCCAACGCACGTCATTTCATTTCATTCCAACGACGAAAGAGATATCATCTCATAGAATTTAACGAAGGAGAGATAATCATCGATCGAATTTTTTTCCAATCCTAATCGAATTTTGAATCGAACGGGCCGCTATTTAAAGCAAATCGGTCTAACCGATATAAACGGGGCGGATCTGTATGAACATCGACCGCAGCTACGGCCAATTTGTACGAGACTGTAAACAAGAACGGGCACAAAGCAAATTCCGTCCACCGGATGCTGCGAATACCAGGAAATGATACGGCACCGATCGTGCCGATAACTTAAGCGAAAATCACCATTTCACCGAGAGATCCGCATCCGTTTATGTAACACGTGTACATACTTTAATAATGGAAAGTTAAATACTGCTACTATAAATATAATGACACCTCTCTATACTATATATATATAACAACAGACCATTGCACAATTCTCACAACTTTCGATTTTCGATGGGAAAATCATGAGAGGGAATTCAACATTTTATCAACGAAAATCCATCGCTCAGAATATACAAGAAACCGTGCCATTGAAGTCTATTTTCGTTCCATCCCGATATCTCGAACGGTTATGGAGATATAAGGTTTCAAAGTTTCAAAGTAATGGTTAAGGACAGTTTAGAGATTACGAATAGGCCTAGTGACCTATATTCTTTCTTGGAAACGCGTGTTATTACGTTCTTCCAGGAATCGTGTTTGGGGATAGATAAGCGTGACGAGGCGAGAGCAAAAGCGACAAGGAAATGATTAAAAATTAGCTTTCTCTTTACACGAGGATATCTCGGGAACCGGATGTCGTATCGGGATAAATGAAAAAGCGTTTTAAAGGGTAAGATTCCACGCTTCCAACGATCGTTCACCCGTTGTTTCAAAGTTAATAGCTTCGGAGTTATAGCGGTTCAAAGTTTTCGCGATTTTATATATACGCTTTCGATCGAGTTTCATTGTACGGCTAAACTTCATTATCCTTCGGTCATTCTCAATCGTTTAATAATTAAAGAAACAACGTTAAAAACGTTTCGTTTCAATTCTAGGAAATCGCTTCTCACCATTTTTCCTATTTCTACCATGTTATATTGTACAAAATCTTGACAATTGTTCTCCACAATGAAACATCATTACGATATATTCGGTAAGATATAACGGAAGATTATATAGGGACGGTAATAGAAATAATAATAAAAGGGTCGAAGAGCGTGGTGAAGATAACGGAAACAGGGTTAACCAGGTTTATTGGGATGCTATGGACGATGAAGGGAACGGTACGAGAACCGAAACCAGGTTAGAGCTCAAGTTATAATCCCAGAATTTCGTAATAGAGTATATAGTCCGGCCGCTTGCGGCGAAAATGTCTGTTAACGTATTTACGAAATCCGTCTTCCCCGATTTAATCGTCAAACGGCCATTTACTTTCGTTCCTCGATGCGATAAATTAAAGTAGTTTCAATTTAAATGGACTGTGTCGTTAAAATATTCTTCGAACAACTGTAAACACGATTTAACTTGAAAAAAAAAAAAAAAGTACTACTACTCTCGTTAAATTATTCTTTCCTTCTATGGATAAAAATTTTATATTGGACGAAAATTTTAATTGAACTGAAGATTAGATATTTTAAAGATACTCTTTTTTTTCTTTTTTCGAGGAAGAGGAAAGAATTGATCGATAAACCACCCCTATCCTTACACCTAATTTCACTACTACTGTGGTAGGATTTTCGTATGATGGATGCACGAATGAAAGAAATTTGATCTTGGATATTAGAGGTACAAAAGAGGGAATAGTGTTTGCATTGAAACGCGTTTCCACGAATCCACGAGGGATGCACATTTTTCTCGATCTCTTTCATTTTTTATCGTTCCCTCTTCCCATCTCTCACTGGATCATCGAACCAAGTCATTTGCGATACATCTTAATCCAACGATCGCACGTTTAAATAATTCCACGCTCTTCGATAAAAATCTTGTCTCTTCAACCTCTCTCTCTCTCCCTCTCAACTGAAAAATTAATCGTCCGGTTAACACAATCGATAGAACCTGAATCCTTCATACCTTTCCAATAAATACCTTTTCGCGTGAAAACGTCCCTCGCGAAAAATCCCTCCCTCTTGGAAAAATCTTCAACGCTCCTCCTCGCCTTTTCCACAAGTTTTCGCGACGAAAATGTGGAGGACGGAGTGACGAAGAGAGAGAGAGAGAGAGAGAGAGAGGCGGTGGATCCGTTTGAAAGGGCCGCTGACAGGAGGACAAGGGGATTCCCAGAGCCACGGCACTCGAGCGAGTCTGAACCATTACCGGCATGTTTGAGCGACGAGCCGCTTTGATGCCGAAAGCCTACTCGAGAAGGAGCTGATGGAGTGGCTCGAGTGCCTCCTCGAATGGCCCCTCCTTGTCCCGGCACCCGAACCGGATGTCCACACAGGCCTCCCCGGTTCTGAGAGTCACGAATTTGTGGGAGGAGGCTTGAATTCGGTCCGCCGCCTCTCATCCTTGTCGATTAATTATCGATCGTGATCGGATGTTTGCACGGTGTGTTTAAATTTTGACCAAACCTTTTTTTTTTGGATTTGTGCGAAAAGTTGTCTCGAGAAATGTCGTATGAGGTATGGTTTCTTTCGCGAGAGAGATGATGCAAGTTCGATCCGATTTAGAAATTTAGAAATCGCGAAGGAAGGACGTGAGAAAATAAAATGTGGAAACAAATGTGTTTTCGTCGAAGAAGAAAAGAGAGAATATATTTTGAGATCTTGAGAAATTCTTAATTAAATTGTAATGATCATCAACGATTCGAATCTCTTATTTCTTTTCCCAAAAAAGTTCGATCGATGAATCTCACGAGCAAGATGTATGATCGAAAAATAACTGGAAGCAATAACTCACCGTCTAAATAGTAACTTTTCAATCAGATTCAATCTCTCGAAAATCCCACCCTCCCTCGATCCCCTCCGTTACAACGTCAACGAGGCAGAACGTCGAAAGATAGACGCTCGATTCTCGTTCCTTTTTTTTTCTTTTTTTTTTTTCACCCCCGTTTACGAATTCGAACGGCGATCGATTTGCGTGCAGATATGCACCGAGTCCCTCGAATAAAAATGGAAATGGCGGTGCAGTTTACGCCGGGAATCAATGCAATCCCTTTCCCGGATTAAAATTTTATTTGCAATTAAACGACGATGGGCCAGCTGTGTTTGCTGTGTCCCAATGATCTATTTTTCCTACGTAGGAAGTAAAGTAGGAAAGAAAGAAGTGAGAGAGAAAAAAAAGAAACAAAGGAAATCTGGAGGGTAGAAAAAAATAGGAATAGGAGGTCGTAAAGCGTCGTGCTATATTTTATTCACTCGGCCATTTTCCTTTCTTTATTATGAAAAACTGGCGTGGATTGATTCGAAGGATGATCGCGTGTGATTAAATGAATAATTGGGACACGAGAAAAGAAGAAATTCTTAACGTGAACCAACTTTGAAATCGATCCGTCCTTGGCCCCCTTTGCTGAACGGAGATCCGAATGGAATCCCTTTGAGAACACGCACACGTCGAGTAAATTGCTAATGTTTCTTGGGAAACGGGACAATTTTTACGATAATTGGTCTTTGCCAGCCCGCGTGATCCCTCTCTATTATTATTGAACGCAATTATGACTACTTTTCGACATACATTATTTCCGATCATTAATTATTTCTTTTCTACATGTTTGATAAATTGTTTCGTGAGTTCATTGTTCCCTTCCCTCTATCATTTTATGATTCTTCTTAAAGATAAATCGTGCGTAGAAAACATATCTATTTTCGGCTACAATAATATTATCACGTAAGCGAATTGGATGGAATGATTGGCTTTAGAAATGTCTTTAAATTGCTGCTACTTTTTATATAAATAGTTTGTATTTTTAGTAAAAAAGTCGTTACATCGTTCTTTAGAAGATACTTTTCGAAGGTTTGAACCAACCCAAAATTGCTCATGCTCAAATAATATCAAAATTTCTTTAAAAATAATCTCCTGTACAACAATATTCGTGCCATGAATCGTAAAATGCGAGGAGAAAAGAAACAAAGAAAAATTTGGAAGTATATTGTGACAACGTTGAAGACAGAGGTTTGAAATTATCATGCAACGACATGCATTCAATTACGACATGCATTCCCATTCGATAGTTAATGATTCAAGGTTGGAAAGCTCTTGCCACTGGAATTGTTAATGATTCGATATTTATTGACTCTAACTGGCCATGATTTATCGGTACGCTATGTGTTAAACTGCAATGTGTTATCAAATTTATCGCGAGACAAATATTCGTGTCAACGAGATTAACTTTATCGATTGATTTCTGCATGGTCCAACAAACTTATCGTCGTGTATTAAATAAAAGAAACGTTCAAACGATACGATTCACTTTTAGAAATATCTCCGATTCCGAGATAAATAATTCGTGGATATTACACGAATTACCTTGCTCACGAAATTAACGCAAATTTCTCAACGTCAAAAGTAACGAAAAACGAAATTAGCTTCGCCCGTAATTTTGCCGAGGGTATAGCTTCGAATTACAGCCGATGTTTCTGCCCTTTAAAAATCACGTTACGCGTGACCTGTCGCGCCAGAAATGATCACGGATTATTTCGCGTTTATCAAATTATAAATCGGAAAAAAAAAAAGAGGTAAAAAGAGGAAGCAACAAAATTTACACCCGTGAAAAGCTTGAAAAATAATTCCCCCCCGCAAAATTACTTCGTTTCGCAAACGCTACCGATTAAATTTTACTCAAAACTTCCTTTCCCAAACTCCAAATTCTGAAAAAAAAAAAAAAAAAAAAAAAAAAGATCTCTAACAAATTTTCTGATACATCGCATTTCGAAATCCCTCGAAAGAGTTCCAAACTTTCCACGTTGTCGATATCCCCGAAATCGATTAATATCTCGCCATCATAAATTCCATCCAGCTTCAAGGAACAACAAACGTTCTGGAATTTATCATGGAGAGAGAGAAAAAGAGAGAGAGAGAGAGAGAGAGAGGGGAGAGTTCGCGGGTTCATTGGTCAGGGGTTCGGAGAGAGAGAGAGGGGAGAGTTCGCGGGTTCATTGGTCAGGGGTTCGGAGAAAGGACGGTTTGGAAAGAAGGGAATACGGGGTTGGAAATGGCCGCAAGCACGGCCGCTTATTGCGTCGCACCTGCTCGCGTGCGGATTCCGGATTTGCCGCGTGCAAACACGCAGCGTCGCCCCTGAATTATGTGCTCGATTAACCTCGAATCGATCTCGCCCTCGTTGGAGGCCGCGTTGATTCGAAAATAATTGTTTTCCGGCGTATGAGCACGTTGGAAGGAGGGGGAAGGAGGGTTTCCGATTCTTTCTTCACGGTTTTTCGCGCGGTTTGATCGGGTTGCTTCGCGTTTGAAATCGTTGGATCGCGGTTTGAAGGGATTAGAGATGGGGATGTGAGAGAGATTTTGCGATTAGGGATGTTAGGGATCGGTTCGAAGACGTTTGACGAAGTTTGAAGAAGTTTGATCAAGTTTGATGAATATTTTTCCATTTCTTTTTTCTCGACGAAGTCGAGATCGAGATTTTATTAATTACACGGGGAAAGTGTAAGTCGAGTATTGTTGTTCTTTGTACGTTTATCAAATTGTATCAAACAATTGTTTTTAAGTTGAATAGTTAATTGATGTGTTTGATACGAAATCGTATTGTAAATTTAATACATTTTGAAATTATTGAAACCGGGAAGTTGAATTCGGCGTTGAAAGATATTGCGATATTATTGATTGAAAAGGACGATTTATTTTAATTAAATTCTACGATTTCGGATCTTTATATTTGGATAATCGAGGGAATAAAAGTTTAAACGCTACAAAGATGATGTATATCTGATGCTTAATTATTTATAAATGTGTATGCATGGATTTAACAACGAATGGCCGTGAATTAAAATATGTATAGTTTCGAAGTGATTTAAAAAGCATTATTTCGAGTCATTGTGATTTTATGGTCGGTTCGTGAAAGACCATTTGTAATATTTCTATTAATTTTCTCTTTGCTTTTCACGTTCAATTTTGTTTATGTGTAATACGACAAAGGGAATGAATCCTCTTTGTTACAATAGAATCCACTTTTTCGATTTAGATTAAGCTTTCCCTCATTGGGGTTTATGTAGAGAAATCGATGAATTTTATTATATCCGACACGTTATCAATAGCTTCAATTGAAACGAAATAAAATGCCTTTCTTCGAAACGATTCATTCACGATGAATATTACACGACAACATTTTATGTTATGGAAAAATCGTTGCCCTATATTTTTCTCTAAATTATATACAAGGAAAAATTATATACTCCCTTTTTTTTTTTTTTTCTTAAAATATAAAATTACGATATAACCGTTTTATTTATCTGACAACGATTTCCTTAATGATGAAATAAAGTAAATAAAGTAAGTAAAAGGTATATAAAAATCAAATCCAATTTTGGGCAGAGAGGAATTCGAATCGAAGCTCGAACGAATATCGAGGAATTTTTAGGGTGAGTCATTTAATCTCTCGCGACTTTCATTGGAATTTCCACGATAATCCGATATTGATTTCATCAAATGGTCGAGCGAGTTGCATCAAGCATCGCTAGTATGTTAATTAATATCCTTTTTTCGAGTGTAACGTTGATCAATTTTACAGATATTAATTGCATCGAACAATTTCTCAATATCAATAAAAAAAAAATCAATCGACAAACAGAAGAATCTTCTTCACACTTTCACAAAAAAAAAAAAAAAAAAAAAAAAAAAAAAAAAAGAAAAATTTACGCGTTTACAATTTTCTTTCCCATATCCAATGCACAATTGTGAACGACACCTCTATTTCTATCCACCCATTTCTCTCTCTCTCTCTCTCTCTCTCTTTCTTTTTCTCTCTTCTCTCATAATTCTCTAAAAGTTGTTCTCTTATCCCAGTTCTCGACCCAAAAAGTCGAAAATAATTTTCCAAGGGGGAGAGGAGGAGGAGGGGACATTTTATTCTTTTCACCGCTCTTTTCGACGAAATTCACGGAGACGAGGCGTGTTGCTTTCGACACTAATTAAAAAAATCGGGGAAAATCGTGGAGGACGAGGCGCAACGCGATATTCTCTCGCGGGCCGTCGACCGTCCAGGGGATAACTGGGTCGCACATGGAGAGGGTCTGGTTGCCGGAAGGATGAGCAGGTCGCGGTTAATTGGGTCATCGTCACGTCGCGTTTAACGAATGTTTAATTTGTCTCGTTACGAAGCCGGCCCCGTGATTAATTTCGATTAACTACGCCGTCAGCTTCCCTCGTCCCGGTTTTATCATCTTAACCTTGTCCACTGATTCGCTGATGAGCCCCGACGGAACAGGGATTTTTCCAGATTATACGCGTAATTTCCGCGTTATTCTTCCAGACTTCGTGTCTTCGTTAAAGATTTCAATCTTTTCTTCTCCTTTTCCTTCTTTATTCAGACACGAAAAAATGAACTTTTGAATAACGAATGTTATTAGCACTGTCGAAAAGAACATGTGTTTTATATATATTTTTGTATTTTTGCATTCCCTTGAAAAAGAAGGAATAACGATGTCTTCGTTAAGGATTCGAATCTTTTCTTCTTTAAATATGGAGGATGGAATTTTGAATAACGAATGTTATTAGCACTGTCGAAAAGAACATTTGTTTTATATATATTTTTGTATTTTTGCATTCCCTTGAAAAAGAAGGAATAACGATGTCTTCGTTAAGGATTCGAATCTTTTCTTCTTTAAATATGGAGGATGGAATTTTGAATAACGAATGTTATTAGCACTGTCGAAAAGAACATATGTTTTATATATATTTTTGTATTTTTGCATTCCCTTGAAAAAGAAGGAATAACGATGTCTTCGTTAAGGATTCGAATCTTTTCTTCTTTAAATATGAAAGGATGGAATTTTGAATAATGAACTTGAAGGAATATATTCATTTATATTTCATTTATATATTTTTTCTTTTCTTTTCCCTTGAAAAAGAAGGAATTAGAAGAGATAGGAAATGACGAAACATGAGGCGAAAATTGTCCATCTGACGCAACTTTACGATTCGAAGGTTGAATGAAAATAGAAGCAAGTTGAATTTATTTTTCAACGAGGAATGAGGATAGAGGTATCGTTTCGTTTCGAAGATTTCGATTTCGGCGTCGAAACGAGGACTAGCGGTAATGCATAATTAAAAGCAGAAACTCTAGCGAATTTTCAACGAGAATGGTCAAATATCGATCCGATGAAAGATTCAAGAACTTTAAAATTCCCGCTCGTCCAATAATCTTCCACGGTATGCTAAACGCGCTATCGCTAATTCCGTCCGTTTATTTCCCTTTCTTTCACCCTTTCCTTTTATTTTTCTATGCCGCTTCCTATGGAATAAAACAGTGATATTGTTTGAAAGTAGATTCGTTTCTATATAAACGCTTAAAAGCGATATGAAATCGTTCTTTCTTTCTTTCTTTCTTTTTCCCCTTCGTTTCTATTTTGTCATCCTTTTGTCAATTTCACGGTTGAATTTTATCAGGTTTCACCAGACCAAGAATATTAAATTTTGCGTGCGACCGAAGTGTCTAAAATTTCAATTTTTCACCGGCCTGCTTTTAAATCGTTGATAAATTTTTCTTTGCTCTCCTCTCCGATTTTTTTTTTTTTTGCGAGATAAAAATAGTTTTTCAAAATCTTTAAAAAAAAATGTACGTATGTTTATTTATCACAAAATTTGGAATATAAAATTAAATTCTTCTTCTTCTTCTTTTTTAATTTACGCGCAACGTATCCCAGTTAAAGTTTCGCCATTAAACAATCTCAATTATTACGCGATTACCTATTCGTATCAACCTATTACAAAATTGAAAAAAGATTTTTTTAAATTTAGAAAAATTCAAAGTATAATTACAGTTGTCTCGTTGTTTAATCTAAATACTGAAAAAAAAAAAAAAACAAATTAGAAATAATATTGCCGGAAAAATCTTAAACGAAAATCAATACCGCGTTTCTCCAACGCGGAACGAGTAACTCCAACGTTTTCACGGAAGTGGAGAGAAAGAAAAAAAAAAAAAATCCGGTATCGAGTTTCACTCACCTCGGCGGGGAAAGCGTAGTTATTAATGCGATGCTCCGATCCATGATCGTTATCCATCCCATAGTGTATGTAGATCTCCTCGAATTGATAGTGATAAGCCAACGGCCCACCCGTTATATTGACCCGCACCTTCGCCTCCCGATCGGCTCTGAACACCAGGAACTGGCCGGTGTTGTACAAATGGCCGGAAACCTGAAAAACGAAATAGAATCGAAACCTTTCTCGTAACATCTCGATTTCTAAATACGTGAGGCGAAAGTATATTCGTTTAAAAAAAAAAAAAAAAAAAAAGAAAGAAATCGAAAAAAAGAGAGTAATACTTTTCGATCACAAAATATTTAGAATTCCATTATTTTAACATTGCCGAAATTTTGATCTCTCCTTGTGAATGAAAGTTTTCAATTTTTTTTATATACACGAATGTTTAAATACAATCGAATAAATCAATTTCTCCGGGGAGAAAAAGGGGATTCGAATAAATTTCTCTCTCCCCCTCCTGGATTGATATTCCACCGTTTGAGAGACGCGAACCAACTTGGCTTCACCGGCCCTTCATCAATCCGTAATTAACGAGTACATACCCGTTTCCTCTCCAACGGGAACGAATAAAAGTCGCGATGAAAAATCGGCGCTCGAAGGATGCAAGGAGACACGAGAGAGAAAAACGCTGATCCGGGAGGAGGGGGAGGGAGTATAATTAAAATCGCGTAACTCCATTAAGTCCCGTACGAAACGCAATTATCCCCGTATTACGCGTGACGCGCGTAATCATTCTCACTTAAATTCTCACCGTTATACACGGGTGAAAATTTTAATCCGGGCCAGGATCCATTGATTTCCAACCGAATTTTGTAACACGTCCTCCCTGTAATTCAACGATTAACGACCCGTCTTCGATAATAAACTTTCTTTCGATCACGATTCCATAACTAGAAGATACTACACGTCGATAATTTTGTTGCAAATATATGTTGATAATTCGCGATAAACGATAATTTCGTTTATGCTGTTATCATTAGAATTATTTTCTTTGGCGTCATTTTTTTAACGTTCGATTATAAGTCGTGTTTATAACTAATGATGTTGATATAATTAAGTTGTAACAACGATAATTGCCGTTCGATGAATTTTAATTTTCTTAATTTTAATTTCGAGGTATTAGAAGAATTATTTTGTCTTGGACGGGAGAATTTATTCTTTGTATGGTTAAATCCGTTTATAGATCGCGTTTATTATTGGATATAAACCAGTAGATAGTTTTTCCTATTTGCCGTTTAATGAAGACAGATTATTAACCGATATTGCAATATTAAAAATAGATAATTTTATTTTATCTATTCCTTATATTTTCAATGTATATTCTCGAGATTTTCCAGAAATATATTAACGTTGTGCCCAACGAAATGAATAAATATTCGAAGAATTTCATAAAACGAAAAATAACAGAAGCAGTTCTTGTTTTCACATTTCTCCCTAACGTTGGCAAATTAATTTCCCATAAAAACGTCCTCCCTTTCAAAATTCTCTAAAACATTATCATTCCTCCCCGATAATTCTCGATTCTCCCTCTCCCATTCTCGAGAGACCTTTTCAAGGCCCGGCCACCTCCACTCCCAAGAAGGAGAGGAAAAGCTTTAAAGGGTGGTTGGCCAAGAATACAAGGGGAGGAAAGAGGAGGGGAGCGTGGAAAAAAAGGGGAGGGGGAGGGGGAAGAGTTCTTTGTAACGAGGTTAATGAAGCGGCCAGTACACACAGGCGTTACCGCGCGGTGTTTCGCAGTTTCGAGGTCGCGTACAAAGCGTTAATTTCGGGTCTGAACGACGGAAAGAGCGGGCAGATGAGCACGGTCAAGGCTTTACTAAATTTCTCCCTACCACCCACGATACCTAAATTACCTCCCACGCCATCTCTATCTTCAACTATGGGGCTCTCATCTTCGGGCCTTTCCCATCGCGGGAACCGGTTTCCTTTCCCAGACCGTTCTAATTAGTATCCGCCATCATCAATGGAACCAACGTTGGCAACGTTGGAATTGCCAGATTTGTTGAGATCGCGCGTAATCCTCGCATCTCCAACTTCGAAACGTTTCGAAAATGTTCGTTGATGAAACATTGTTAACGAGCATTCTGCAAAATGTTAATTTTCACTTTAATTAATCATACGTATCGAAGTACGTAGATTTTAAGATTTCGAGAAAAATATCTTATACACAAATCACTTATTAGTAAAGTAGAAGAGAAAGAAGGTTGCAATGAAGCTCGAATAAGATGAATTTTTTAAAAAAATTTGTCCTCTTTAGTTGTCTCCACGAGTGACTCTTCATAAAGCTTCTTTAATGATAATGATAGAAGATGATAGAACAAGTTTTTACTCACAACAATTTCAACATTATCCCCGTATACCGATCCATCCAAAATTAATTGAACTCGCCAAATCCACGAAGACCGGCTCAACTATTTCCTACAAAACACCACCACTCACTCTCTCCAAACTCTCTTCACCCACACCCTCTGCAACAGGAACAACGTCGTTTCACAGGTTGGCGACACGAGTCCTCCGCGAATTCTCCTCCCCTCCCTGCCCAACTTAGGGCTAATTATCGAGGCGGTGGAAACACGTTGGCCAGGGTGATCCCTTGACACCTCCGCTAATTTCTTCGCGGCATAACGAGGACGAGGAAGAGTAGGACGAGGAGGAGGAGGAGGACGGATGTTTCGAGAGGTAGGAGCAAGAAAGGGCGCCAACTCTCCCTCTTCTCTTCACCCCCTTCGCCAGATAATTGATTAGGCATTTAATTGGACGGAATAGGGGGGCCAGACACCCCCAGTTGTCGCTGTTACTACCCTCGAAGAACGAAGGGTGGTGGTGATGGTGGTGGTGGAACAGCCACGAGTCGTCGACGAGGGGAAGTCCATTTTCTTGTACGTCGCGTGAAGCTGAATTATGGCGTCATCAGTTAGAAATAATGAGGTAACCCGAGGGGGTGGAAGGAAAGCGGTGGAGGAGGACACGTCGGCAAAAGTCGCCGGCAGATAACTTATTATTTTGCAATAGATTCCAGATCTCTGTTCCGGCCGACTTCCGGTTAAATACGTCCACGTTTCTGCATCGTCGCTTCCGGTTTTGCTTCGTTCACATTTTTTTTTTATTGTTCGCTTTAATCCCGACCTTTTTTGGCGATTGGACATTTTTTGAAATTGGAAGAATGTTTAGATCGTAGAGGAGTACGAGGTGTATTTTAAAAATTTTAATATTGTTCGAGATCGAGGATAATTATTAATAATTTATGGCTGCAGAAATACTATACTGTGTGCTCGGCATTAATTCAAAAATTTTGATAATAGGTGAACAATTATTATCTAAATTGTCTATTTTAGATTTTTTGTAATTCTACTAATATCATTTAAATCACATCAATTTTACCGAAACCAGTTTCCAATTCTTAATCAATTACTAATCTTGTTTAAATAATTCCGATGTTATCATGATCTAATTTTAAAAAAATCCTGCACTATTAGATCATTTATTGCCAATCCTCCTTAAAACAATTTTCTTGAAAAAAAAAAAAAAAGGAAAAAGGAATCCCAATTTCATCTTTACAGATTCATCCACATTCCTCGTCGAACAATTCTCCCCAGACTTGCTTCAGAGAAGGTCGTCTTCCCCGACCCTGTTCCTCTCCCCCCTCCATCGGAATATAAATCCAAAGACGACGCCAAGAAGTAGCATAACTCATCGAAAGAGCATAACTCATTATCCCCCCGGACGGATCCCTCCACCTTTTCGACTCTAATTCGCGGATAATCCTCTCCTTTTTCACCCTTCCCCCTCCCCTCAACTTCGAACTCGGATCAATGAGGCCGCCGGAAGAAGAAGAAGAAGAAGAAGAAGAAGAAGAAGAAGAAGAAGAAGAAGAAGAAGAAGAGAGAGAGGAAGTCTGCAAGGCCGAATCCTCACAAAGGCCTCTCCCTCTTTCCTTCACCCTCCTGCTCTTCCCCTCCCTCCACACTCGCGAGAGAAGAAGGAGGCGGGGTAGGGAACAATCGTCATCGCGAGTTTTGTTCCGTTTCCGACGGATGGAAAATTCAACGGGTGAACCGCGGTGTAATTCGCTTCCCCCCCTCTCTCCCTCCCCGGCGAGAAGTTCATCGGCGCATCGGTGATTAATGGGGGCCGCCATTAGTTTCTTTCGGCCGAGTTTTCGAGGGAGGAATCAAAGGGAAGTTTCGCGGAAGGAAGGGAAGTGGGTTTTTCGCGGGTTGGAGAAAGGATTCCCCCCCCTCCTCGCAAACTTTGACGGGAATCGATTGTCTCGCGGGGCTTTCGGGCGAAGGGCGAACGTCGGTTTTGTCCTTGAAACTTGCAATTAATCGCGTTTCTTGGTTGAATGAGGGGGGAAGGGGAGGCTTGATACGGCTTATTCTCGGGGCTGATCTGATAATAATTAGGTTCGTATAATATCTTAATGAGTTTTACATATACAATTTAGGTATTTTCGTATCTTCTACATTTTGTAGGTTAAGTTTATTTACTGTTGTAGAAAAATTACGTGTTCGAGGAAACGAATAAAAAATTGGTAAATGCAAAGAAGGCACATTGAACATTCTCGATCGATCATCGATCAATCAATGCGTATCAATTTGATTCAGTTGTCAAAAAATAATAACGTGGCACGTTCCGTGGATGTTAACATGGGTTATCGTAAAAATCACTGTAATATAAAAATTTTAACAAAATTCCTATCGAAATAAAAGTAAAACGATTTGATAATTTCAAAGACGTTACATTTCCTACTCTGTATTATTTTATTACGAAAAAATTTGGGATTTGGGAATCAACAGGGCTCGAAAATCTGCACGAGAATCCCTTTGAACCGTCGTTCGAAACGGAAATGTTATTTTAATCGGTATTTCACAGTTCCGGGGGAACGTGAACGATCACGATGGTTATCGCGTCGACTGGAAAGGAGCCGGCGTCACAGGCGTTCCAATTCTCGTGGAACAATGGCCTGGACACGGAGAGTTAACTAACAACCATCCCCTATTTATGCGACAGTTACGACGATTTATATACGCGGCGGTGGCCGTCCTCTCTTTGGCCACCGTTTATCGGAAACGAGATACCTGTTCGATTACCTCGATCCTCGATGGACGAAGAAAATTGCCAAGGGATGTTTGTCTCTCCTGATTCGAAACTAGTAACGAATTTTAGATTTTATTAGCAATTTAAAATCTTGTTATACTTTCGACGTGTCATAAGACGCATCTAAGCACAGTCTAATTTTAACACAAGAAAGAGCAAAACTCTATTTCTTCCAAAAGCTATTACACTTCAACCAAGAAGAAGAAGAAGAAGAAGAAGAAGAAGAAAGCTACATAATAATTTACAAAGCGATCAATTCTTCCAATTAACTCTTCCCGCGCTTTCTCTGAGAGAGAAAAAGAGAAAAAGAGAGACAGAATATTTGCCTGGCCGCGATACCAGTTACGGATATTCGGTTTATCCTCGAACAATGGCGGTTCCGATTCGGATTCTCTTTCGCGAGGAAAAAGTAAGAGGCGGAACAATGGGCCGCCCTTTATTCAGAATCGCGTTGCCCCGAGTAAACGAGCCCCAGTTCTCCATACCAAACGTTTAGAAAGTCACGGCTATTATCTCCTCGAGTACATTCAAACATCTTTCTTTCTCCCTCCTCCCCCCGTAAACCGAATATCGAAACAGGACGAAAAGGATGACGTACCATTTTCTCCCCTTCTTCTTCTCCATTTTATCTTCCTATCTTTATTATCTCTTCTTTCCTTTTTTCGACAACAAGGAAGAGGAATGTTCACGTATGCATATCCATCGTGCACGGTATCGATAGGGTTAGAGGGAGGGTAAGTTGAAACGGATGCCCGGTGAGGGGAATAATAGGACGGGGCCGTGCATTTCCACGCGAGCGGGTGGAATGGATCCGTGGCACGGTTGGACGGGGACCGAAATAGAATAGGACGGGGCCATAACCGCGGACAAGGATACAAAAGGATATGGATAGAGCTTTCAAATAAATTGTAAGTAACAATTCCGGCAAATATTACTCCTTCCCCCTTCCCATTATTATCGATCATCCCGCGGATACACCCCCTCCTCCCTATGAAAATATAGTTAAAATTGCACGGCTCTCCCACGCGGTCACGCGAGTAACGTGAGTCGGAGAAATTAACCCGGAGAAGATTTCTCACCGTGTTTCTGTTTCCGTTCTGCTCGTTCTGTCGTTTACTCGCCCGGTAAGTGGGATTTTAATCGATTCGTGAGAATGATCGTTGCTGCGCGGGATTGGAGAAATTTCTCGCTTTCGCAATGGGGCAAGAAACGAAGAGTGAATTGTAACACTTTCGAATCATTAGTCGTATTCTTTTCGAGTTTAACACGTTGAATAATACGTGATTTCCTTTAATCATCTCTCAAAGAAACAACGATATTATATAATAATTCGAAAAATACATAAACTCCTATAATTTTCAATATTTTAGTTATTATCCAGATAATTAATATTGCCAAGGATATCCCTATATCTCTGTAATATAACAACATGAGAAAAATAAATCGTCAAACAGAACGCTAACATTTCCTTCATTTAATTTAATATATCCCGATCTTCCCAAATCTCCCCCTCCTCTCCTCAAACATTTCAAAAAAAACGTCCCTCTCTCCATTCTCTTCATCCCGAACAGAAACGGAGCCGATTCGAGACGCTCACGTGGCCTCTGGCGGGGAATCAGGCTACCCTTCGAAACGATTTCTATGGCGATCTCGCGACAAAAGTCTCGCGAAATTACGCTTGTCCGACAATGTCAGGATCGTCGGTGGAGGGGAGGGTGGGGAATCGAGGCTCGAATCGAGCTGAGAGCGGAGAAATCGGCGGGGGAGGGGGGGCAGGGGGGCATCGGTCGAAGACGTACGCCCCAAGTCGGCGGTTCGTTCTATTGTTTAATTTAAGTGCCAAAGTTTGAACCGGGTTAAACGGCGTATAAATTCACGGTGGGTACGCGAAGCGTCCACCCTCCCCTCCCCTTTGCTTGCTTCCCCTTCTTCGCCGAGTTGGCTTCGAGGCTTGGCTCGGGGGATGAATCGTGTCGATGGTATCGGTGGATAGGATCGAGGAGGATGAGGAGAGAATACGAAATGGATCGGGGGGAGGGAGGGACCTCAGCAGATGTGACGTCACTGCGGCTTCCGGTTTAGGAAGCTGACGACGCTTCCGCTTTGGTTTTTCACTTTGCCCCGTCCGTCCGTCCGTTCGTTATCTGGATTATCTCGTGGAGAGATTTCTGAATGATTCAGATTCTGGAGAGGGGATTTTGGAAATTTTGGAAATTGCCGGTTTCGATAATTCTTCACCAGTCGAGATGAAAGCTTGGTTTTTTTCCATTATTGATTCATAAGGTCGTTCTCGATACGAATTTTGTAATTTCTTTCTATATTTTCGAACGTTTATCGATTACGTTGATTTGAACGAACTTTGAATTTTTATCAAACGAGATTGAAAATTTAAGTTCGATCATTTCTCGAGGGAATTAACATTATCCAACGAATCCAAGTTAATTTTTCCTACTAACGTTTAATCTCACTCCATCCTAAAAGTTTTTCGATACCCCAATCTATTTCGATTGCCCGATCTATTTGAATTTTCAACTATTAACCGCTACTTTCTCGACTTTCGGTGTCGAATCCCCCGCTCAACATATCGCCATACACGAATCTCTAGTTAATATAGTTAAACGAAAAAATAGATAGAAATCCTGAAAATTCGATAATTTTGTCCGACGAGAAAAGAATTCCAAGCTATTCGAAGAAACGTGCGCGTCTTTCCTTCGAATATAAAGGGGGGGGTATAAGCTACGATAAATCTTAAGAAAGGAAACAAAACTCTCGCAGCTTCGACAGGATTATCTCCAAGCTGTAATTCACCTGAGTGTACCGAAACGTGTAACAGGCGGGAAGCGAGGGTTGAAGAGGGAGGGGCACGTGAGCCGAAACAGAAACGAGGCGAAACACAAGTTATGGGTATCAAGGTTTTGCCCTTTGTCAAGCGGCACCCACGCGCGCACTTGCGCGCTCCTGGGGGGTACAAGATTAATAGTTACATTAGGGGAGATGCGTCAGGCCAGATCCATTTGGGCCTGTGTATCGCGCCACTTCCTTAGAAATTAATATTCTAAACAGCCCATTAATTCCGCGGACACGCGAGACTTGTCGCATTAATAATCCAAGGATAATTTGCGCGGATAACGGTACACCGTGTTGCGTTTGGAAAATTTCGAACTCGAGCCTATTACGAGAATCTTAATTCGAGTTGCCATTTGATTGTTTCTTTCTTTTTACGGAGGGGAATATTGAATTTTGGAAAAAATTTGTTTTCTTAGGATCAGTTCGAATCTTGTAAAAATTTTTTTTTTTAAAGAAAGTAATTTTAAAGTCAGGCGAAGAAGAGACAATCGTTCGAATCGAAAAGATAACGAATTTCAGGACAATTTCAACTCGAACAGTTTCGAAGTAGAGGTATAATAAAAGATTCCTCCTTTCAAAATTCTCCAAACAAACTTGAAAAGCATCGCGACTATTTTCGAAAAAAGCTTCGAAGACAGCTATCGTCATAATCGAAGAAAAACGATTATTTTCCTCCACTCGAGAACTCGAAACACCGCGAATAGAATTTTCAAATGGGTAATTTCGACTCCAGTTTCGACCTTATATACCTTATATAAGAATTTCTTTTCCCTTGAACTTGCGCAACTGTTGCTCTCAAAGTGCTCGAAGAAGATTAAGAAAAAGAAAGGAAAAAAGAAGAAAGAAATAATCAAAACGATCTCGACCCCAATCTCGATACAAAAGCTTCCAAGATCGAAATAGCAACAGTTTAGAAAAATTCGTCCAACGTTTTTTAAAACTTCTTCTACGAGGCGACGAGATTCCCGCGGAATTTCCAAGGAGGAACGTTTCACCTTTATGCAGAGTGTTTTGGACGGGGAGGGTGGTCGAAAGAAACGCGCATAGTTCGAATTTGTAGGGCAGGGCACAAAGTGCCTTCCACGGAAATGCCCGTGAAAAGGTTTAAAACGCGCATCCAGGGGATCGTTTGCTCTTCATCCCCCTTTCACTCTTCCTCCGTTTCCTTCCCTTCTTTTTCCCTCAACCTTTCGCCCTTCTTCCAACCAAGTGGCAACTTCTTGGGGCACAAGTCAATCTTTCGAAAATGGCCGCGTTCTCATCGGATGCGCTTTGAGACGTGGTTTCACGCTGTCATTGTTTGGCTCTCGAAAGGGTCCATCACAACGAGGGAACGATCTTGGCCTTTTTTTCTCGATTCGTATCGGTTAGAAGATAATTTTTAGCTTCTTTGGCGATAAAGAAATATCTGTATTTCGTGCGTGAATTTATTTATCTTTACGAGAGTGATTCGATGAAATTTAAAAAAAGCTTTTAAAATTTCGTTTGAACGATCTTAAAAATGAATCGCGCCTTTACAATTTTTCTTTGTTTCTTGGAATGAAATAATGTAACTCAATTATTTTATCTTCGATAATTCGATATATTATTCGATATCCAAATTCCTAAAGTTTGTATCGTATAACTTTATAAAGAATATTTTATTATTCATTTATGAAGCCTCGTTCTTCGAACTTTTTGTCGGAATGGAAACGCGTTTCTTAACGCAATCGAAGTTTCATCAGTTGAAGAAAATAAACGTGAGGGGCCACGAAACAGGCGCGAAAGGAGAACGAAAAATAAAAGAGGAAGGAAAAAAGTTTTCTTACATAAACAGGGAGCAGCAGCCAATAAAAATAACAGCGAGACGGCTCGATGATTAAACGACTTGGTTGGTTTCCTTTTTTGCGTGGCACCTCATTGTTCCGGCCAGTTCGCGGAACCGTGCCAGACTTCAAACGAGCCAGAGGCGCCGCCATTTTTGAGTTTATCAAACAATAACACTTGGCGAAGTAGCTTTCAACACTCGTCGAACCTGGTCCACGGGTCGTTTCTATTTCCTCTTTCCTTTCTTTCTTCCCTTCCCCTTCCTCTTCTCACCCACTCCATCATCGTGCACGGTGTTGCGAATCCTCCGTCTTAGAATTCTTCATTCGTACAAAGAGTTTGCACTACTTTTTCCCTCGATGATGAAACAATCGATGAAACAATTGTTCCTCGAGAAATTTTCTACAAATATGGAATTTTTCTTTTTTCTTTTTTTTTGAAGATTCCATGCCATGAAACTTGATTTACTAATAATACAACAAGGCGAAACGAACGTTGAGTATTCTCCGAGGATAGGCTATTTGATTCGAGGGTAGAAAGCTCGAGCGTTGCTTTCGACGATTATTCTTTTTTTCTTTTTTCTTTTTATCGTAAGATCACTTTTTTAAATAACATCTACTTGCGAAAAAATGTATTTTTAGTCGGTGTTCAACGGATATCATGTACGGAGCGTTCTCGGTTTAAAATAAAATATGGAATTTAGGAGGGAATATTTTTTCCTTCCCTCCCCCCCGGGAATATTCTCGCAAATTTTTAATATCATCCAACGTTTCAATATTCGCATTATCGATATTAAAACACACGCCTCTCCGTTACATTACCAAGAGCAATTAACATAGACGATATTAAATATATTTCGCATTTTTTAATTATGATCGACAATTTCGGGCGAACGGAACGCGGAAATAAAATCAAACCGAATTTGCATTAACATGTAAATGGCTCCTCGTATGTAATACGATATATATATATATATATATATATATATATATATATGTACACGCGGCGATCTCGTCGAAGAAAAATATCGATTTTTCGTTGATTACAACGAAGCTGGGAACGTTAACCAAACTTCGATCGAGAGAATCGCGAAATCGAACAGTAGCAAACAACTAAAGACCCAACGCTTTTCAATTATTAAACAACTATTCCACGATAAACTGTGTATCGCAATTACCATAAATTGCCAACAAAACTCAACCTAAAAATTCGAACTTCACCTGTTACCACGTCTAAACACGCGCCCGAATACAACTTTTCCCCTCGCGATATTCGCAAATTTCGAGGAAATTTCAATTTGCCTTTACAAAGAAAGAGAAAGAGAGCGCGAATTTTTCATAAGATTCGAAACAAAGGATTTTTCCATTTTTCATCGACGCGGAAAGGAAATCGCGGCGCAGTGGGGGAGGGAAGACGACGTTTCGTCTTTTCTTCTCTAAACCGCGAAACACCGGCCACGCGTGTGCTTTGTCCGATTTTCAGACGAAAGTAGGAGGGGAGGAATCCCTCAAAGGCGAAACCTTTTCGTTTCCTTTTCGTACGCGAAACGTGCTGCTAACTCGAATACGATAGAAACGAATCACGTGGCCGTCTCAGCTGACACCGATGATTGCAGACACGTGAGCAGAAGCCCCGATTCCAACTTGAACGGGTATCCCTGTCTGTTTCGAGAACGAGAAATAGCCTTCCCTCCTCTCGGACTGGATCAATCCCAACGAGACGTTATTGCTTCAGATTCCCCTTTCTTTTCGATTCCTTCGATCGATATATCCTTCGTTGGTTACTTTTCAACGACGACGATGATTATTATTCTTTTCTTACGAGACAAGTGTTTAGAGAAGAGAAGGCGAAACCGTCGTCTTCGACCTCCCCCACTACGCCGCGATTTCCTTTGCACGTCAATGAAAAATGGTCGATGTTATTTATGGAACGAGATTACGTTTAAAAAATCTAAATCTAAAAATCAGGGATAAAGAAGAATATCTCTCGTGAAAATTCGATAATAAAGCCGCTGAAATGGTGAAATTTGTCCACAAAGGATTGAATTGTAAAGATGTTACAACGTACGGTTTTATCAGTGAAATTTTCTCGATTGAATTACGAATTTGTCAATAAAAAAAAAATGTTATTCTCGATCGTAAGGAAATCCCTCTCTCTCTCTCTTTTGGAGAATTCTCTATTTTCTCCAACAGATTTTCTTTCATTCGGCCCTTTCATCGGGGAAATCGGTAATGGCGCACGTCAGTCCCTCCTAAATATTCTCGAGCTGTTGTCGAACTGTATCGACGTTTATTCCACAAGCGGTTACAAGCGGCCCTCGATTTCCATAAAACAATTTCCGCAACTGCACTTTCGAGTAGACGTAGAAATTCTCGTGTCGCGTTACGTCACGCGAATACGCGATAAAGCCACGCATCCGAGACGAGACGCGTGTATGCAACGTTGGAATAAGCTTGTTCCACGAAAAGAACATTAATCGATCGATATAGAAATAGAAGAAGAAGAAGAAGAAGAAGACGAAAGAGAAAGAGGAAGAGAAATAATAACAATGAAGAAAACTCCACCTTCCCTCGATGGATACGTTTTTATTTCGAATTACGATTCCTCCGAGGATTAACCTCGAAGTTTATCACGACGACGTGTGAGATGGATAGGAAGAATTATAAATTTCACTCGCAATAATTATACTATTTCCCTTTATTAATGAATAATTAATAATTAATGATTATTGGAATTAATTAAGTTAAGATGCACGTTCAATCGCACTAATGTCTATATAGGCAGAAGTTACAATTCAAATCTGACTCTCTTAAAAATATCTCTCTAGAAAGAATGGATTAGGAAGAATTCAAAATTCAAGATTTTTTAATCTTTTGAAAAGAAAAAAAAAAAATTATTATCGAATCGTTAAAAAATAAATTCTTCGAATTCCAAAAAGAGTGCGAGACGAAATTTTCAAAGACACCCGCCTACTTAGAAAATTTCCAAGCGAATTCTATCCTTGCGTTTGAAAAGTAGAATTTCAATCTCCTCCTTCGAATGAATATTCAAAGACCTGGGCAAAGCGAATCTATTCCCTTTTCCTTTCCCATATATACACGTATACATTCTTTTATTTAACTCTTCCACGAATATGAAAATATTTCGAGAGAGAGAAAAAAAAAAAGAAGAAGAAGGAAAAAAGATAAAATCGCACATCCCTTCGAGCCAGGCCTGACTGCCGATTAATTAACAGTTCGATGATTAATCAAACTGCGTTGTTCGCAAGTCGCATCGACGAGATTTACAATATTTATTCGTGGCTCGTCACGAGGCGGCGAGACGCATCAATCGCACGAGGGGAGGGGAGGGGAGGGGAGGAGGGAAATGGAGGCCCGCGTAAATCGGGCGCCGCGTTAATTTCCACGGGCGAGATCCACACACGCTCGATAAAACAAGACCGACGAAAGAGAGGGAGGGAAACGAATGATCGGTGAAACCGAGAGACTCGTATATTTTTTCTTTTCCTTCCTTTCTCCCCTCCCCCGTTATTCGTGCGTGGAAAGAGTTAAGATTAATCGAAGGATTAATCTATAAATATTGATTTAAATTGCGGTATAGAAAATTTCAAGTAACTTGATCAATCACGAAATTAATCGCGATTAATCTAGAAGAACTATTATTATTTCGAAAAAACGTGTTACAAATTGTGATCGAGCTGTACTATTTGCTCACCCCTACTTCTTTGTTCGATTTGTGATTATTTTATTTTACCGAAAACGATATTTCTCAGTGAACTTCGTAATATACGTGATTATTTTATCGATCAAGAAAATTGAAACGAACGATCCTCGATGAATCTAGACTTGGATTGCGATTAATAAATTGTGCAACAAGATACGATTTAAGAGAAATTCGTATCCTTGTACCCTGATGGAACCGATATAATTTTCTCAATATTTTGCAAAGAAACTCTACTCTACGTTTAAAAGAAAAGAAAAGAAAAAAAAATATTTTAAGTTTTTGATGTTCGAAAATTATGCGAAGAAAGATTATTTGTATCCACGCTTACTCACGAGATATGTATGGGGGTACACGAATAAGAAGAATGTTAAACAGGGAGATATATAATTAATGGATTTATCATCGAACTAACGAATTCTCTCTTTCCCTATTTCTCTTTTCTCTCGGTGAAAAATGGATAGAGAGAAAGTGGAGAACGGTCCAGAGTGAATTCAAAATCCATTACTAGCCGGCGACAGCCCTGGGAATAGCGCACCTACTCGCGTGCAACCGTCTCACCGCGATACCCGATATATCTAAGTAAAATAAATCATCCGAAAAAATGTTAATTTTCGCTTCGAACCAACCGATTCCAACCAATCGAAAGTGTCCGCGTTTTATTTTTCGTTTTCACCCCTGAAATCTTCCCCCGTCTTTCTTTTTAATCGATATAAATTTTATTTTCCCTCGCTTCGATTCGTTTAAAAATTGTTGGTTATGTTGGACATATAATTTCGAAAAATATATGTCGCGGGATAATTATTTAAGAAAATAAAATACACGGTAAAAAAATAACTACATTTATTTACCTATCTATCCGTCGTCTCTTATTCGATTCGTCTTTATTTCGTTCGAAATTTTTCAAATATTAAAATTATTGAAAGAATAAAGGAAATTACGTTAAAATAAATTTAAAAGCGCTAGTAGCGAACAAACTAAGGTATTTTAAAGGATCTTTGTTGAAACAAAGCCGCGAGAATCAAAACTTTCGAGTCATTTCAAGTCGAATCCTTCTTTACTTCTGAATGCGGTTCTGGATCGTTTCAGTAGTTAAAGTACCGCAACGAGAGTTAAAAGAAAAAGAAAAAAAAAAAAGAGGAGAGTGGGAGAAAAAAGGGGAAGAAAGGGGAAGGAACAGGGTGGATAAATTACCTTGTGTTTGTCGACCAACACGGGTCTCAAGTGGCGGTCGAAGAGAAGCTTGTCAGGCTCGATGTTGATAGGGCTCTGTCTCCTTCCTTTGCTGCACAAAGACCATTGGGGGTTTATCAGTCCCCAAAACGCAGGTCCTGTAAGCAAAACGTAAAAAACACGATATGACGATTAATTTGTTTATCGGTCGATCGATTTCTTATAAATGGCGTATTAATTTTCAAAATAATTCTCTTTCGAATCGAGGTTGTGTTTTAGTTTCAAGATTGGACGCAATCCGTGTGTTATTTTATCAAATATCTTCTGTTATTCGAGAAATTTTTACAAATCGTTCTGTTATAAAATTTCACGAAAAAGGTGCGCGGGATGGAATCACGTTTCGTTTGTGTTTAATTAAAAATTTATAAAAATTCCAATTTAAAATATTTCAAATTATTTTAGTCGGGGAAAAAGTTAGAATTTAAATTATCGAATAATGCGACATTTGTGTTAACTTTTAAAAATAGACAAAAAAAAAAAAAAAAGGAAAAGAGAAGAAAAAGAAAAAGAGAATATTAGAAAGGGATAATTTAAGTTCAACTTACTTGTTTATTTATTGCAAGATCGCAAAAATTTAATTATATTGGACGAAAATAAATTTATTAGAAAGGAGAGAAATCGATATACACGTTCGTATCGTTCGACGGCCACGTGTCGACTAAATTTATTTCGTCGTACTTTCACCTCTGCTCGTTTCGACTTTGTTTATATTTCGATACGGCTTCGGTCATTCTTCGAATTTCTTACTCTTATCATATAAACATACGCAATTTATTCACATTTATGTTTTTGTATTCGATATATTCCAGGAATAGGATTTCTATACATTGTGTGTTTTCAACTCGAACCACAACTTTTGTATATAAAACCAAGTCAAAAGTAATCGTATAGAGAAATAAAATTATTTCAATTTATAATATAAATTAAATCTATTAAGTTAACTTTTTCCAATTTTTATACGATTCTTTACGATTACAAAAACGCATAATTTCCACATAACAATAAAATATTCAAATATTATACAATTATTATTTAAATCGACAAATATTATATCTTGCAACGATACATGCATTTTTACTTACATTCCTCCATATTCGGTAATTCAAACGATTTCCAAATCTTCTTCTCTCACCGAAAAAAAAAAAAAAAAAAGAGAGAAAAAAAGAACAGAATCACGAAAACCTTTCAAAAGACCGCAACCACGAGCACGAGCACGTAACCAAGCCAACGTCGAATGATCGTAGGAAAGGAAGTTATTTTTCGGTGACGCTACCAGGCATCAAAGAGGAAACAATTTTTCCTTTTTTTCTTTTTTTTCAACGGTTTCCAATTTTCCAAGTTCGAAGTTGGGGCGAAGTTCACACGCTCGATAGGGAAACCGCGACAGTGGCCATCCCAGGCGGCCGAATCGTACGTCTTCTGTACGTCGTCTGTCACCCGTTTGGAAATTTGAAATTTTTATAATTTCAACTTTTCCGGATGGGATGATGCCACATCGCGGCGCGGCCGGCCGGAACCTTGAACCGCGTCAACTTTTATTCGATGAAAAAAAAAAAAAGAAAAGAAAAAGAAAAAGGGTTTCGCCGTGCCAACCCACCCCCGCCGCCATTTTCTCGACGTCTCCTCTGAGAAATTTAACTTTACCCGCGTGGTGGTCCGCGAGAATCGATACCAAGAACGTAACGAATCCTTCCTTCGCTCTGTATCGGTTGAACTTGCGGCGAGAAGAAGGAATGGAAATGCGAACTTTTTCTTTCACAGTTAATAGAGAGTATAAGCTTCGTTGTGAAATTTTTTTTTTTTTTTTGAATTTAATTCCACTCCAATTCCAACGAGAGGGGTTAACGAATATCGAGAGTATCGAGTTCCCATTGTTGTGAAATTTGGTATTAATTCACCTTTTGAATTTAATTCCATCCCAATTCCCAAGTGAAATATCGAACGTTGAGAGTACTTTAACCCTTTGTTGTGAAATTCAGTAGCCTTTGAATTCCACTCCACAATTCCATCCAGCGAAGTATCGAATATTAAATTATAACCCCTTATTGTGAAACTTGATATATATTAACTCGAATTCGTAACTCGACATATATATCGTATAATTTAACATTCGACGAGAAGAGGGATCGAACATCACAAAAATCGATCTTCCTTCTTACAGAAAAAAAAAAAAAAAAAAAATCTCAAACATTGCAAAGGAAAATGATCATTACACCCATTAAACCCAAAATCGAGGGGTCCCTCCTCTCTCTCCTCTCTTTAAAACGCGATACAATTCCCCCCCGCATTCCCCGTCTTCCATCGTACTGACGTCTATGATATTAACGATCCTTGCTTGTCGTGGGCGAGGGCAAGTAATAAATTATTGCCCCGTATATAAACAACTCGTACAACAGACGCGGCGGCAGCCAACGTCAACGCGGAAATTTGCCACCGTGACGGCACGCGACGTTGCACACAAAGAGGACCCTTGTACCAACGATCCATGCAAGCCGGCCGGCGGTTTTCCGCCAAACCGGTGTTCCGCGCGATACTTTCTCATCTTCATTTAATGCATAATAATTCAGAATATATCCGCGATATATGGATGGACGATAAAATTTCCAACCCCCTCTCCTGCTGCTTACCGATGTTCACCAATACTCGTGATGGTTAATATTTGCGATAATTATATATATATATATATAAACGTACGATAATAACGATGTAATTATGTTACTTTATGCATAATATTGTTACTTATAGATGTAATTAACATTTAATTGGCTAGTAATATAATCCATAGACGCGTTAACGATAATCGGGGGAATTGGAAATTGATCCAGTGATTTAAAAAAGAAGGTGAAATTTGGATGGATAGATATTAGAGTTATTATTATTGGTGAGGATAAATTGGTCCTTTTTCCAATCTCTATTCATTTAATAGAAATCAATTCAATGTTGATTCATTCGCTTCGAAGGCATCGATATTTTCATGGAATTGGAAACAAATTTCTTTTCTTTATTTCAAGATATTTTATTCCTTCACACGCGGTCAAAGGATTCACAGTTCCATTAATAGCCTCCAAGTAGCACGTCAATTCTTTCGAACTCGATCCCAATCCACTTACTATCATCCATCGAATCGTATTTTCCACGTTAAAGAAACACAAATTTCCAGTATTCTCAACGTTTTTCCGTGCAACTTTCGCACGATTCTTTCGCACGTGTCGACGATAAGAGTTGTAATAACGACACGCAATTAAAAATTACGGGGGTCAATGCCGATGCTCGCACACACACTCGTGTTCGCATTGCGCGATTGTTCAATGGTGTGTTCTCGCCTTTATCGTCGCCATATCGACGTAATTAACCCCGTTTGTTCCGCGATTCTCACCCTCAATTGCTCTCGATTACGTGTTGCTTCCCTCTCCTTGCGATTGCCAATTAAAAAAAATAAATAAAAAACGTTGGAAATATTTTTGATACGAAACAGAGTCGTAAATTTTTATTTTATCACCGAAATGACGACAAATGATTTTTTTTCACGTTTCCACGTGTTACAGTTCGTCGCAGAAAAATATGCCTTTAACGATTCTGTCGACGGAATGCTTGCAAACGCTCCAAACATTTTAACCATTCCATGGAACTATTTTTTTTTTATTGTTCTTTTTTTTTTTTTTGTAGAAAGAGGATTTTCCACTAATTTAATGGCACTTCTGAACTCGTTTCCAGCTTTTGAAAGTTTTATCTGAATTTCGTGTTCGTATTAAATTTTATTGTTATTAAGATGGCGCAAGGAAAATTATATCGCAACCTCTTTAAAACGTAAATGTTAATGGTCGATTTTAAAAAATCAACCCAAGGATTTTTAGTTCCTCTTATACGATCCTTAAGTCGATTATATTAAGAGAACTTTTAACAATGATTTAATCGACTAGAGATGATTGTTATTATTAAATTACTTTGTCAACAATTTTGTCGATACTTTTTCCTTTCTAAAGATCCACATGAGGTGATTGATAAAGATGATAAAGATCCACAGGTTCTCAAAATGAGGGGAGAAAAAACCGTCGAACTTTCTCCAATAACGCACCGTACGTTCGAATACGAAAATTAATGTAATTGTTTAGAAACTTGGTCTCAACGTTATATCGAAAATGCACTCGAATTACAACGAAACGTCACACGGGGTACGCGTGAAAATCGACAATACGAACCAGTTTCCTGCGAAAGGGACGTTTGCTCGAACGGAATGGCAAGCTCGCCAAAACCCGATCGTCGATACGTTACCAAATATTTTTTCGTAACTACGAAAATTTCTATGTTTCTTCTTCCATTTCTATGTTTTAGCAAAACGTACAATGTCGATTTCCCTCCTCGTATCGATACGCATTGTACACGTATACACATCTACCCTTTACAAGCTGTGTACAAGCTGGAAAAAAAATGCAAACGTTATAATTTTGAATTTAAGCGCTTTCGTTTCGTTCATTTTGACCACGTACGTAAAATATATTCGTTTTATTTTCTTAGAATTTCTTTAAACGGTCAACCAGACGGCAATAGCGTAATAACATCTACTCCTATCCCACCGATTCCTAAAAATGAGAATTTCCAAATGAAATAAATTGACGTTCGTTACTTAAAAAGGAATATGCATAAACAGAACAAATAGATAAGTCAACGACGAATTACATTCAAAATTTTCCAAGATGATTCCGATTCTGTTCGAGTGAAAAAATGATACGATCCGTGGATATTGAAAAGGAAACGCGTATCCACGTTCCAATGTACACGGGGTAAAACTCCATTCGAACGTGGTGGAATTTCAAACCGGATCAACATTTCCTATCGCAAATTACTTGGTTACTTCCTATTTCGTTTATGTCTATTTACTTACTTATGAATACGATATTTGTGGCGATATATCTTTTCTCTGTACGAAGAATATAAAGGATTAATATTTTTCCTCCTATTTTCATCAGTTTTTGTGGTAAACAAACGCTGCTGACTCTAGCACTGAATCGCCTTTCGTGGTAAAAACCTTGATGAAGATCATTTCCAATTCATTTTGCGGTTACTTCCTTTTTAAAACATTTGTTCGTGAGACAAATTATAATCTCACGAAATCCTTAGAATCCTTCTCGTTTCTTGAAGTCTTTTTTACATTCTACAGTGTTCCGTAAATCCCTGCACGATTTTAAAATCTTTCCATTAACACAGAATAACAATTTTCCTTCCAAGTTTAAAACATTCCAGCTTAAATAACATCTAAAACTGGAGGATCGTAATCCTTAGATCGAAATCCTTCGATTTATTAATATTCCGCTTGAGCGTATCGCATTCGATTATTCGTCAAGGAACCCAACATTAACATTAACCCCCTGATATTTGCACAACGTCGTCTTCCCGTCAGGAATTTAATTTTCAGAACAGCCTCGCCGGCTAACCAACGATATAATTGCATAATTAGCATTCTGACGAATCCAACCGTTCTCTCCCCCCAATCCCCCAAGGTTCAATCTTTTCCCGCAAAACGGAGGGGGCGAGGTCGTGGAAGGGGTTGGCCAGCGGAGGGAACCTTCGAGTTAATGGAATAACGGCGGCCAGATGGAATGATTACTTTCTTATCACCTCGAGGCAGGTAGACTATTATGGCATTCATCAGCTACCTGGAAGAAGGGGGAGGGGGGCGGAAGGGGGCACAAGGTAGAAAGCGAGGCGAGAGAGGGAGAGAGGGTGGCGAGAGGGTAGATGGGTAGATAACAGGAGAGAGGCCGTGGTGTTACAACACCGGTTACGAGACTCTCTCAGGGGGGAGGAAGGGAGGCAAGGAGGGGGAGTGTAACAACCCCATTATTGAAACTTCAAGCGCGGAGCAATCATTCTGCAATTAGCAAAAGTGATTAAGTGTAGAAGGCAACACAGCCTCGCGGAACTCTCTGCGTTTTCCATCCCCCTATCTTCGTCCCCATCCTTCTAACTCGCTTCCTCTAAGCGGTTAGCGATGGGAACGAGCGAGAATCGCGGATAGGGAGGCAAAAGTGAAATTTCAAAACGGATTATCTTGGAACTTTTCTTCCGATCGAAAATTGTGAAATAATATATTTTATATATTAATAAATAAATAATATATTATAATATATTTTATAAATTATATATTATAATATATAAATAATATACTTTTATATACATGTTACAGTATCGTTACGTTTTACAATTAGAAACAATGTGAGATTTGGTGTAAACGATTCGAATCGAAATACAGAGATCTTCGTTAGGAAATTATCGTTTCAAAATATTAAAATATTGAAAAAAAAAAAAAAAAAAAAGAAAAAGGAAAAAATGAAAATTGCGATCAAACTCGAACTTGCACTCGATCCCATCGCTGCCATCCATCTTCCTCCAACCCTCTCGTCCCTAGACTACCACGTAACGAGAAGAAGCAAGCTACGTAGTTGCATCATGCTCGTTGTTGGGCCCCTTTGCGGACTGGGTTTCCACCCTTATCCGCCCCTATTCCGCTTCCTCTTCCGTCAACCGCCTCAATGACACCTGTTTTAATTATCCACCTTTCCTTCCCGCGGCTCCTAATAATTCTTAACGAGCGGACAAGGCCAAGTGGATGGATACACACCCCCTTCCCCCTCCCTCGACTTGTTCGCCCTCGTTAAACGGCGTAATTACAGGTTAGATGCCGAATAATTGTCGAGGATTTTTTCTCTGTCTGTCTCTCTCTCTCTCTCTCTCTTTCATCGAGGAGAATAAAATCAACCCCTCGGATTCGCAAAGTTCGCAAAGTGAGTTTCCCTTGCAACGGTTCCATCGGCTAGGTTGAAATACGTAGGCAAAGGAAGAGAGGGTTCGCCAGATTCCACTCGATAAGGAGGAACGACTTGGTTGGATGGAATTAATCAAGGGCGGATTAGCCCCGACGGGATTTCTCGATAAAAACAATTAATCGGTGGATGGGACGGGCTTGAAAAATGCCCGAGGGGTTGTTCTTCCTCGATAAATCGAAGAGAGAGGGAAGAAGGATCGGGCAAAGGTTTCGGAAGATTCTTTCTCTGGGCTCCCCTCCCTTCCCGCGTTGTCAAGGAATTGATTTATTTCGCCTGGAATTTACTCTCCTTGACTTGGGAATTGTTGAGGTTTAAATCTGTTAAGGATCGAATAATTGTGAAGCGAATAGGAACAATATGAATCGATCTTTTTCTTTTTCAAAGTATTTAAAAAAAAAAAAAAAAAAATTTGTCGTACGAAAAATTCTTTTTTCCTCGTGGCCAACAATTTTTAAAATCAAAACTTCAGATTTTTCTCACGCTCTTTTCGATACATTTTGCCGATAGAAGCAAGCTGCACGATCGAATTTCTCGCAACACGCGGACGATTCGAAGAGATCTTTCGAAACGGTATGGTATACCAAGACGTATGTCCCCCGAGATTGTCACCGGTCGGAGAATTCGAACAATATATCCATTTCGAAGATTTCCTAACCATCCCTGCAGGCATTTCCTGTTCATAAATCTTCGCCACCTCCGCCGCGCTTAAACCATTGCTCCGGCTACAATGAAATGTCAATCCTTGGCCGACAGAGGCATTCCTCTGACCGACCAATGAAATTCTTCCCCTTGTGCTCGTCGCGTGACTTGCAAAAATTCAACAAAAATCAAGATTCAATCGCTACAGATATCCACCTCCGTATAATTATATTTTAAACTCGACGAAAAATTCATCAAACATTTTTTTGAAATTATTTTCCGCAGAAAAAGAAAATGGAAAAAAATTGAATAAAGTATCCCTATTATTTTCTTAAAATATATTTTGTGAAAGAAAAAAAAAAGGATGACGTTAAAAATTCTCGAAGACAAGGGAGAATACAAATTTCTTTAAAATTTCGAAATCGAATAAATTGCACAGAAAATTAATGAACCTTCGTATACATCTATCAAAGGTGCAAAGGTGATGCTTATCGTGCCATTTAAACGAAATGGATATTTCCTTCGAAAAGAATCTCGACCCTCGCCTCAATAACAATGATAAATGAAACGAATGCACGGATGTATCGGCCTTAACCCAACCCATATTCCAACCCAGCTCATATATCGTGCGCTAAGAAAATCAGGGGCAAATTGCATACAATTATCAAGCCTATCAACTATCGAACCCCATCCACCCCCCATCCCCAATACGAAAAATCAACGAAATGCCAAAAGGATTCCGAGAAAGCGTTAATCCATCGATCAAGCAACCGACGTGGGAACAACTTTTCCAACAACTCCTTCTTTCGCGCCTTCCGATCTTCCCCTCATTTCCACGGAATGATGTCTCCAATTTCGTCCAAAAAAAAAAAAAAAAAANAAAAAAAATAGGAAAAACAACTCACCCGACACTTCCATCCCCATACCATCCACTCCAATTCGAAGCTGGGCCCCTATCAGCCTATAAACACCCCCCATCCATCAACCCTGTCAGCCTCGAGTCGCGGTATCTCGGCCAAAGTTTGAGCTGGAAAAAGAGGGTTGATCCTGGAAAAAGCCTAATTACAGTAGCGTGGATTAAAGGGAGAAAGAGGAAGAAAGAGAGAGAGAGAGAGAGAGAGAGAAAGGAGGATAGGCGTTCATTAGCGTGTGGATTTTCCACCTTCTAAAAACCCTGCCAAGCCAAAACCCCATACGCGCAGGAAAGGATAGTTGATTGGGCGAAATGTATTCATGTATGCATATGAATTCAGGGAGTGGAGGAGAGGGGGTGGGCCAGGAGGCGTCGCGACGCCTCGGTGTCTGCCGCGGGCTAAAAGCTTGCCTGCTTGAAAAACATCTTAATTGGACTTGGCGCGTTGTCGCGATGCCAATGGACCCCCGCCCATCCCTTAAGGGCGAACGCCTTCCCAACCCCTCCTCCGCTCCTACACCCTCCTCCCCCTATTTCTCGACGTTTTGGAATCGAGATCGGCGCCGATAGAGGCTTCCTTCCTCCCTCCTCCCCCGGCCGGGGCGAATGTAAAACGAGAGAACCTCTTTTCCGCGGCGTAAGAGGATCTTGTTACGAGTGAGGACCTTTCCAAGGGCCCTTTTCTCTCCTACCTTTTCCCCACCGTTTTCCGTTTTCTCTTCCGTTTTTAGAGGGTGAGTTCCGTCCTAGAGGAGGGGCAATGTCGCGACGACTGTCTTGTGAATTGTGACTATGGAATATGGGGTGCGATAATTGACGAGAGGGAGGCGAGGGGTGAGAATAGCGAGGAGATCTTTGTCGACTTTTCTTTCCTTTTTTTTTTCTTTTCTTTCTTTAAATCCTTCAAATTTTATCCATTTTGTCACCAATGGTATTTATAATACGTGAAGATGAAGTAGTATTGGGAAGATAATTAGATACGTTGGAATCTGAAACAGTCGTAGATTTGAATCGATACGAATCTGTCCCTGTTAAGTTTGGATACGAAATTAAATCACGATATTGAAGCGAATTTCACTCGATTTATAGAGCGTTAGGAAGGAAAGAAGATGTATATTATTTTATATCGATAATTGTACGTAAATATATAGGGAAGAACTGCACGACTCTTTTTTGTTTGATTCCAAAATAAAAGCGTATCGATGGCCAGGCAGACAGCGGCCAATATCTCTCTGGATGAGATGGGGGCCACGAATATCGAAGGGAAGGAAAATACTTTTCTTAAAGCAGACCAGAAACCAGTGAACTTCCTTCTTCGATATCCCCTCGGTCAAACTCTTACGATCCGTCCATTGTGATAACAAAAATTGCCAATGAGAAAGATAAATAATAACCCGTACGTGACGCAGCATATGGGAAAACACGGTATATTAAATTCCGAGAAAATAAAAGTTTCCTCGCTGAAGTTAAGATTTGTCAGGATCACGATAATTGAACGCAAGATTTGGAGGAACAGGTTTAAAAATTTAATAAAATATCTGGAACGGTACAAAAGATTAACATTATTATATACATAAAAATTATTATATACATAATTATATGTATATATTATATACATAAGAATTAATTTATCAAAAAGATTAATCAATCTTATCAAATTACAATTAAAAAGTACCAAACAAAAATAATCCTAAAAATATTAAAAAATCGCGCAAAATATCGAATCATAAAAAAGAAAAACTATCCTTAGAAATAAAAAAAATATTACAACCCCTCGTACAAAGTTCCACACCCGTATCTCTTACGGATCCCGATTTTTGCATCTGCAGATTGAGTTTTATCAAGCGTGGAGAAAGGAAAAGGTCGGGAACGCGTGGCGGCATTCCGGAAACGCACACGGTCACGTATGCAAATACGAAAGGCGGGTGGGATTACTTACGTTAAAGCAGGACGGAACGATAAAGAAGAGGGGAGGATAAAAGGAGAAGGCATTTCCATAAAAATTCCCGATCCCTATTCCGGATCAATCTCTCGATATGCATGAAATATTCAAAAACAAAATGATTACAGCCTTAAAAGCGGCAGCCGGAAGTATGGAATGGGGACGCGGGACGAGAATAACGAGGAGGAAGAGGAGGAGGAGGAGGAGGAGGAGGAGGAGAAAGGGGAGGAAGGGGGAAGGTAGACGCGAAATAAAAGCATGAATATAAGACGAAGAAGAAGGTTGAAAGGAAAAATGTTTTCTCGGATAATATTTCACGGTGGTGGACGATGATGGAGGGAACGATTTGGCTTCGTGCCCGTCGAATCGACTTTACGATCGTAATTAGTGATTCCTCTACGTACGATATTCATTGTACGACACATTTTCCTTTTTTTTTTCATTTACCAGATAAAAAGAAAATATTAAATTTAACAGGATTAAAATGTTAACAGGGTAAATGAAATTGCGATAATGACAATAATATATCGTAGAAACTGTTAAAAAATTATCAATTGGTTGTTATTTATATTTTATGAAGTCGAGCATGAATTATAATTGGAATTGATGAGAGATAAAGCAATTTATTGTACGATACGTACGTGATCTCATTCTGTGGACTAATTGAAATATTTTCCAGTGACGATTACGTGTCAGATCATGATCTATTTCGTTGATCTCTGGCTGCAATCTGATATATTCTACTTGCCCAACCAACACTGAATTTATTCCACTTGTTCGATTCTAATTTTATTTCCAATTTCATAGATCCAATTAATTCTCGACGACGAGTTATATACCGTGCAAAACAAACCTTGTTTCTTTCCCTCCAGAACACGACGAAAACTCACGGCTAAAGTCAAGAGATGAAGAAAAAAAAAAAAAAAAAAGGAAGCCGCCGAAAAAGGCGAAAAATAGAGAAACACTCGATATTTTCCCGATAACAAAGAAAAGTTTCCCTTAATTGTTTCAATAATAAATAAACTATATTAAATCAACCTTCGCCCTCTTCTCGCAACTCTTTTAATTAAATTACCTCGTCTGTTAATAAATTTACCCCCCTCCACTTCTCTCTCTCTTCTTTCCTCATTAATATCCCCGATTAATTTGTTTTGACGGGAGAGCTCGCTGCAACAAACAGCAATCTTAGAAGATGAGTGGGTGTCCCCCCATCGCGAAAAAGAGATAACCTCGTTCGCCGATCGATGAGTTTCCACGCTTCAGAAAAGTCTTTCAACCCCCTCCTCCCTCTCTCTCTCTCTCTCTCTCTCTCTCTCTCTCTCTCTCTCTTTTTCTTTCTGTCTGTCGTTCATCCACGGTGAACCAGAAGCTCGTTGGTTGGCTGCGACACTTTTCGTGTTCTCACGGAGCCGATAAATCTCTTTCTCTCACCCTCGTGAAAACGAGAGTTCCTCCTCGTGGAATTGGGGGGGAGCGACCAATGAAAGCCGCGAACGTACGCTCCTCTTCTTTCTTTCTTTCTTTCCACACTCTTCCCTTTGTTCGATCAGGTTTGTTTCGTTTCTGTACCGCTCGTGTATACTCGAAGGGATGGTTTCAGGGGTGGTTTCACAGGGATGGATTGTCGAAGATTGATTCGAAAAGGGGGAGTTTGATCATTTTCGTTCATCGGTATATATTTGGTATATTTTAACGATAATTGAGTTGAATTATCTTTCTTTCTTTCTTTCTTTTTTTTTATCTATTGAAAGAAAGGAACCATCCGATCGTCTTTCTCGATTGAGGATGAACGATTTTCTTTTTTGGAATGGAAACTGTAAAGTTGGAAGAGTTGTTAGAAAAAATCGGGATAGAGTAACAGGAAAACGATTACACGGGATTCGAGGACGGGCCGAAAGTTTGAAAATCATTCGGATTCCGTTCGAAAATTTTCGAGACGGTCAAAAGCCGCGAAAGTTGGGGCTAACGCATTCAAAGCTTTCAAGATTTGCACCACTCCCGAGACTTTCCAGCTTTCCGTGCCCATCACGGTTCGGATAACATTCGAAATAATTTTAAACTTCACGTCTGCCCCGATCTGGACCAAAGTTTCCGCCAAACTTGTCACCCCCCTCTTAGAAACGTGTCCACGGGATAAAACTCCATTCCAAAGAAGGGAGAGGGGGAGGGAGGGGAAAATGTTTTCGACTGTGAGAAACCTGAATCCCTCCTCCGTTTACGCCTCGATTCCGTTATACTTCACAGTGGTTAAACGCCACTCTATCCAAAACTCCTCTTCGAAAAATTAATAAAACAATGTCGTTTGTGAATTTTTTAAACGTAAAACTCACTTGGTAAAAATTTAGAAACGATTTATACGAATTATATTTATTATATTGGCCGAGATGAATAGGTTTGAAAAATTAAAAGTAAGATAGAAAGATAGAAGAGTTCATAAATAATACATCTGTCTGCGGTGTTTTCCGTCAGAATTTCTACAGTCCACTTCGAACTTCTCTTGACAATGAATTCATAAGAAGAAGTAATTCCATTTTTTTTTTAATCCACTCTTCGACCAAATACGTTTATTTAACCATTATCAAAATAGCTTTCAATCCATCACTCACGTTTTCAAAATATCTTCAAATTAATTGCCAATTTTCTCTCTCTTTCTCTCTCTCTCTCTCCCTTTTTATTTCGTTCCAATTTTCTAAAAATATTAATTCTTCCATCATTTCCTTCGCTTCTAAAAAAAAAAAAAAAAAAAAAAAAAACCACAATCCAATAAATTTCCAACAATACCGTATTTCCCGAAATAAACCGTGGGATCACGAGCGATTTTACCGCTCGATAGAACGGCGGATTTTTGTCGAGCGGAAGCGACGCATCCGTGGAAAACTTCCGACATTCGTAAGTAACGGGTAACGAGTGACAACTCGAACCGATCGGCCCTTCCTCCTCCTTCTCTCTTCTTCTGCTGGATGGGGGAGAGGGGAGGAGCAAGAAGAGATAAAGAAAAAGTTTGGAAACAGGAAGGAAAAATCCCATTCGTCTCGGGAGTACCGAGAGTACGGAAAAATTCCGGAGATTCTAATAAAACTTTCACGGGTGCTCGAACCAGGCGAATGGAGTCCTGTCCCCCTCCCATAGTTAAATTCGAGATTATCAGCGATAGATAGAACAGGAATGAAATGGAATGAAACAGCGTTCGAGTATAGCGCGAGTGGATTCACGTCTCGGGGTTTACGGGATGCCATCTTAGGGACGTCGAGGCTCGAATTAATTACCGTTGGTTCGATTAATCAACGTCGCTTCAACGGGTGCGTTTGAATCCTGCCCTCCGATATTCTCGAACGACGATGACATCATTGAAGAGTATACGATGAATTCTCGGATGGAATTTTAGAAATGTTCTGGATTCTTCTTTTTTAGAATTTCTCCTCCTCCTTTCGACGATTGACGAGAGAATTGTTATTCGAATTTGCTAGAATTCTCACGAGGTTTTATCCAACAACATTGGTAATAATATTACCATTGAATAAAAAGTTGGAACTGTTGTTAAGCCAGATGGAGAGGAGCGATAAGTGATAAATTTATCTGATCGATTCGAAGATTAAAATCCCCGCGTGCAATACAAACCATGCCAATAAATGATCCTCCTTCAAAAAAAAAAAAAATTCGAAACGAAATCTTTTCACTCGAGGAACAGCATCGACGAGACACGCGTAACCCTTCTAAATTGAAATTGCCATACGAAAGCCGGGATACAAGTTGACCAATATCTACTGAAAAAAAGAAAGAAAATATATTCGTTTCGAGAATTAGGTACACGTCGAAAACAAAAGAGGAAAAGGAAAAAAAAAAGAAAAGAAGGAAAAGAGAAGAAAAGTGGAGAAGGGAGGGGGAGAAAAGCGCGAAAAGGGATAAGAGAGAGGCAATTGCGAGTAACGGGAGGAATTACGAGCGATTCGAAAAGCTTGTATACAAACAAGCGGAACGAGCTTTTCGAAGCTTACACGGGCCGCGGCCGATAACGATATCGCCTCGCCAATTCGCGACGGTGGACCAGCACAGTGGGCCGGTACACGCCGATTTACACACCGTCGCTCGCGCAGTTGTAAATTCGTTAATTAACTAAGGTAATTGCGCCTGTAGCCGAGGTAATGCATTCGCCCAGGAAGCCATGAATGGGCTCGAACACGCGTCACACGGCCGCCGAGAGTTCAATTTGAATATAAGTAGCCTGCTTCGTGAGGTTTCGACGTGACGAGTTACGAGTTTTTGAAGGAAACAGTTTTTCGAGAGGGAAGCAAGGTGGTAGTGAAGGATGAATAACAAGGGTTTGTCGATCGAGAAAATTATGGATATAATCAATCGTGAAATTGTAAACTTGATAAATTTGATAAATTTTATATTTACACTTTGAGGTATTATTAAAAGATTATTCATTCGGATGGAAAAGATATATCCGTACTTTTTTCTTTTTAAAAGAAATAAATCCGTTTGTAAATATATTGTAATCAAAATAAAATCCTGATTACCATAAACGATACAAATATTTCACAATTTCACGATCGTAAAGAAGATTCATTTGCAATGCAAATAATTATATATATATGTATACACATCACGATAAAATAACTTTTCCAATAAACAAATAAACGAAACATTATAAAAATCAATAATCCCTCCGAATGGCCTTGAATCTTTCGCAACCACTATTCGTCTAATTACCCCCTCCCATCCTCCTAAAAAAAAAAAATAAATAAATAAATAAATACACGAACGAACGATAAGACAGAGATTATACAGAAGTAAAAGAGTTTTTCGAGCTTAAGGGGGGAGGAGGGTTCTAATTGCTTCTACTTTAGTCCTCAAAAGAACGGAAAATTCCATCCCCCCGTTAAAGGGAGAATTAAATAGAATTCACGTTCCCTGGCCAAAGCGTGGCGCGCTCTTTTCCACTTATCAACCGACTCTCTCTCTCTCTCCCTCTCGTCCGACTAAACACGAAAACAGTGGAGAAAAAGGTGGTACAACTGTCGAACGAATCAACGTGGCCAACGTTCCAACGCGAATTAAATTACTCCACTTCAAGGGATCCCCCTCCCCCTCTACCCGCCATTTCGAGTCCAATTAAACGCGAAAACTTGGGCGAGGGGTGAGACAGATGTCTCTAACTAAATTCCACTTTTCTTTCCTTTCAAAAGGAGAAAACTCGCACGATCCTCCCCCTCCATTCACTTTCCATTCCGCCGGTCCTTCCCTCCCCCCTCCATCCCCCTCATTTTCTCGATCGAAAGAGGAGGGAGGCCAAGGAGACCGCGTGGGCCATAAAAGAAAATTTACAACGGCGGCGTTAGAGGTTGGAGGAGGGGTGGAAATATCGATCGAGGGGGAGGGTGGTGGCGAGGCCGAAACGGTGGGTCGTGAATTATTAATTAATAGAGGGACGCCAAGAAACGCGGAGGAAGTTTCAGAAGGAGGAAGAGGAGGAGGAGGAAGGAAGGAAGGAAGAACAGGATGGGAATCGGTTTTTCGTCCCAACTTCTCGATGAAAAATAAACTCGCAGGGGCGATTAATCCTCGGATTGATCGAGCCAAACTACTACCTCTTCCAACCTTTCCAAGCCCCTATATTGAATTCCTCGGCCTCGAATTTCCGGCCCCCAACTTTTATATAACCTCGAAATGGCGGTGGATCACGGAACGAAACGAAAATCGCCCGTTCCGGGGAGCCTCGTCTCGTTTCAGATTCGTTAGGGTGTGTGTTCGAAAGCGTTTAGCCGCCGATTGTTGCATCGGGGTTAATGGGCGGTTTAGGAAATAGAGGTTGAAAAACGATTTTTGTTGCTTCGTGGTTGATACTGGCGAGTACTCTCTCTCTTTATATATATATAACTTTAAATTAAATAGACGAGATATATGCAAACGTATTCCGATAGAGATACGATATAAACATCAATGAATTGCATCGATTATATACCTTAAATCTACCTTGAATAAATGGTAAAATTTCCTAATTATCTTCACCATATCGAACAATATCAAGCAATTGTTTCTTTCAACAATCTGAATCAATGATCTATCTCTTCAAGCATCGTCAAAATTTCACCTGATTTATCAGCTTCCTCTCAAACCCCCTCCGTCATTAACTCTTCCAATTCCTTCCTAACACGTTAACAACTTCGTTAACACGTTTTCGAGAGAAAAAAGGAAAAAAGGAAAAAAATATCCAGCGACGGAAAATTATAAAACTCGTCCCCCATCCGTACGGATTTTCGGTTTCGGAAATCCGTACCGCGCCATATTTGCCCTCTCGAGCTGTGTGGTAATGCATGCGCGCAATCCAACCGGCTGCTGGATGAACTGGAGACCAGAGAAAGAGAGACAGAGAGAGAGAGAGAGAAAGTTGGTTTTCCGGAAACGTACTCTATGCATACATGCATGTTCAACACCTGCGAACCACGGTCCAGGCCCGGCCAGGATGTTAAATTACGGCATTTAAATAATTTCATTTAATCTTTGCGCCGCGGCACCGGCGCACGTCCCTCCGCCACGTTCTTCTCGATTCTCGCCCTCCCCCATGCTTCGACGCCCGAAATATTTTCCCCGTGTAATTTCGCGGGGACCGGCGAGATGAGCGCGCGGCAAACTGGCGACGCGCCTTTTCCACACTCGTTCTCGTTACGTCCTGTTTCGTTCCAAGGGGAGGGGAGGGGATCAGAGATGAAACGATGAAACGATTTCAACACCGGGAAACCGTTGGCCACCTTCTCACCAAAGCCATCGTCTTCCTTCTCCTCGCCTCTTCTCTCGTGATTTTTCGGAAATTTCGAGAGGGATGACATTTTCGTTTTTCTTTTTTCGCTTTCTCGGTCGAAGGCTTTTCTTTCTTCGCGAGTTTCTTCGATCGAGTTTAAGTTAATTATAATCGGGGCGATTACAGGAAATTTTCAAAGATCGATCGATTAATCTTTTTAGTCTCGATCGCTTTGACGATTTTTCGGTTATTATTATTATTTTTTTGGGAATTGGAGGTGGAAAATTTTCAAGAATTCGGGGATGATGATTAAATCTTTGTTGATATCATCAAGGTTTCGAGTGAATAAAATTGAAATAATTGGAGAAAAATAATAAAGATTCTCACTTCAATCAATCAACCCCGTATTATTATTATTATTCATGGACCAAGTTGCAAAACTAGGGATGTTAATTAAAATTTCCTTGCTGGCCAAAAACAAACTACCCATTTCCTCGAAGTCAACAACAAACGGATCGAGAAAATCGCATCTATGCAAAAATTTCATTTTCTCGATACACGGATCATCTTTTAATCTTCCCCTTTCCATAATCTTTCATCCATTTCACGATAGCTCGAAAAAATAGCGAGCATTTTAAAAAAATCCAAGCTTTGTTCCAAGTTTCCTCTTCGAGAATTGTGATTGTGTTTTAAGTCAACGTTGATCCTATTCGCTAACCGTAAGATAAAGATGGAAATGGACCGGCCATTTACATGTTTATTTCCTTCTTTTCTTTCTTTCTTCATCCAACATCTTCTTTTGCAAAGAGTACACTGCCTTCTCGCTTCCTCCTCCTCGTGAAAATTAATGAATTTGCCATGGAAGTAGAAAAAAAAAGAAAAAAAAAAAAAGAAACGATAAAGCAGAATTTCAGCGAACATTTATTATTTAAAGATCGAGCTATCTTACGATCAAGCAAATACGATTCACACGAAATTTCTTTCATAAGCTTCTGAATAATTTTTCTTAATAATGGAAGAATTAATAAAAATTACCAATCGATATCGAACGAAGGGAGCGTCTCGACTTTTATGCGAATACTCGTAGAATAACGCAGAGAATCGAGAAATACCTGGGCCAAACGTTCGTAATAAACCAAATACTCGAAAAATCTGTTTTCTTTTTTTTTTTTTTTCCATTTTCCTTGTTTCTTGGAAAAGGATTTATGACGCGGTCGTATGTGTCATCCCCCATGGAAGAGAAAATCCCTGTGACACGTGTACGTTCACGTCATTCGCACCGACCGTGTCGAAAGAATTTTTTTCTAAATTTCAAAACCGATATTTTCCGACGATGGAACGTGTATAAACTTTCAATTTCAATACAAAGTCGCTACTTCGATCGCAGATCGATGAAAAAAAAAAAAGAAAAAAAGAAAAAAATCATCGAGATACGATTATTCATTCGCTCGTAAAGAGAATCGTTTCAAGCTTATTAGATGTTTCGCCTTATGGATGCAAGAGTTTTATATTTCGTTTGATAAAATATAAAATTTAACGAACGGCAAGCATAGGAGGAATGTTTTATGGAGAGGGAGGGGGGTGAAACGTGCGTGCACTGCAAACAGGTACGAAAGTAAAGCGTGTTCTTCGGGATCGCGTAAGGAAATTCAGCAATTTCGCGTTATTTTCTTCGAGATCCTTGAATATAACTTTGAATATAAATATTCGCGTCTTCTTACTTTTTTTCTTTTTCTTCCAATGATCTATATATTTATTCTGCGATAAATCTCTAAGTATATTTTTGACGAAACACTTGATATCACCATCTTCCAATATTACCTCCCTAGAATTATAAATATTTTTATAACAAGGAATCGTGATGGAAAAAACTCATCAGTATTCTTCTACTTTGTATTTTTTATAACTTCGAATTTTCACGAAAAAAGAAATTCTTTAAAACGTTCTCTTCTTGCAAATTCCAAAAAATATTTTGGAAAAGATAAAAAAAACTCATCCATCAAATTCGTATCTGCTGAATTTTCGTGGATATTATTATTTCGTTCATCGGCGTGTTTTTAATTTCATTCTGCGAAAATAATATTCTGGACAGAGAATGGGAATCGAATTAGAAATTGCGTCCCGTTCAGATTCTCGAGATCATTCGGGAGCGGTCGCCTTATTTCATACGTACCGGCTACGAATAATATTCCCCGGCTGTTCGAATATTCATTCCCTTCTATTTTATTCACGGACACGTCCTACTTTCGTGTTTTTCTCTTTTTCTCTTTTTCTTTTTTTTTTTTTTTTCGAAACTTTTGTTGCATCTCGCCGTCGAAAAAATATTATACCAAGACAAGAGACGTTCCTCCCTCCTCCCTTTCATTTTTCAACAGGTGAAAGCGATTGAAAAAATCCAATTCGCAAATACTCGTCGATATTGCTCTCGTGAAAGAGAGAGATTATTGGTAATATAAAAAGAATTGGGTAGAAAATTTAATAATAATTAAATCTACAATTTCAACAACGATTTTCTAAATTTCTCTTTTATCAATGAAATAAATCAAATCGTAGTAATAATATCTGAATACCTGTCGCGATATCACGGTTACTTTACTTTACGTCCAACTATAATCCCTGGATTGGGCTTGCTTGGTTCAGCTGTGGAGAGACCGCGTTAAAGACACAGCGATAAATTCAATTATTTATCCACGGAACATTGGTGAAACTAGGCGGAATTGTGGTCAGTTCTCGGTTCGTTTGTTGAATTAGAGACATTCTTGACATTCTGTCCTGAAACGATGTTTGGATGCGCGATTTCAGTATAAAATTTTATCTAGATAATTTACGTTTGTGGCGTTCAACAATAATCTGATTTCTGAAGAATGTTTATATTATTATTCACATAAATGAATAATTACGTATATACGATTAGAAATGGAGATAATTTATTCTTCCAATGTATAAATATATATAGTTGCCCACGAAAGAATTGTTTGAATTTTGAAATATTTGAATTTTGAATTTTGAATTTTGAAATATTTCCTAATCTGGAAGAAGAAAAAGAAAAAATTATCGTGGTGCGCTTAATTATAAAGTTTTAGAAATTAAGAAATAGATCTAAAAACAGGAAATTCCGTGCTCCCCCATTTCTGGCTTGTGACGAGACGAAAGGTCTAATGTCATACGGATGGAATCCGCGACATTAAATATTCATAACGCCGCGATCACGAGAGTGAAGAGAATAGACGTTGTTCCACAACCGCTATCAAATGTCATAGAAATGTTAACGTCGAAAGGAAAATTTTTACTCTTCCCACTCCTGTGGAATACGCATTATAGCCGTACATTTATACTCCTGGCATTCCGCGGTCCCCATTATTTTCACTATGAAAATTCCCAACAAATTTCAAGCCACGTTATCTTTCGTATTAACACTCGCGTATTACATATAATTGAAATAAATATCGAATATTTGTATCTATTTGTACGCGGGAAATCGTGTATTAAAATATTTTCATTTTGTAAAAAATATATCTATTTTAATAAATTCTTAAAACTTAACGTAAAATAAATAAAATTCTTTGGAATTAAAATATCTTCCATCTCGTCTCGATTTTTATATTTTCATATAAAATATTCACGGTATTTTAAAATCTCAAAATTTCCTTTTATTTATCCAAATACGAGTTCGAACTTTTTTCATCGATCAAAAAAATTCGATTTTCGATTCGATGCCAAGTATTCTAAGTATTCTCTCTTCTGGTAGAAGAAACAGGAAAGAGATACGATTAAAATCCATTAATCTTCAGCGAGATGGCGGCACTATGGAGTCGCAGCTCGGTCAATCTTGACCCCTAAATCGGGCCAACGCGCATTTATATTTGTTTCGTCGAATAACAGTGGCGTGATTGTTGCCTTTTATTCGAATTTTTATGAAATAAACCTGGTTCCAGCATTGAATAAGAGGTCCGCTTAATAAATTTCAAAAGAACCCTTTACAGCCTTAATATTCACTGTTCGTCGCTTTGGAATATCTCGAAAGGATAAAAAAATAAAGAAATATTCATATTCGATGAATAAGGGTAGTGACACGAGAGCCAAACGATGCCATTGTGATGAGAGAATTCTTTTGCTCCAGAAACTTCTTATTATATGTGATAAGAATTGAATATTGTTCGTTTCTTATATATAAATTGTACCAAATACGATTCCGCTTTACTGTAAAAAAAATAAAACTTAAAATATAAAATAAAACCATTTGTTATTATTCTGTCGATAGATTTTCAAGTTTACGAAACATTGTTATTTCCCAAATTCAAAAATTTATCGACAGTAATCGTAATTCGAATGATATTGCAAATTTTTTCCCATAAATATCAATCACTTGTACGTTTGATTGAAAAGATTACTGAGAAAATGTCAATCGAATATTTTACACGTATTTTCAATACAAAATAATTATTCGTAAAATCATTTAGTTTCACATTTTAAAATTTTTCGAATAAATACATAGTGCGTTCTTTTTACTTTCTTTCTTTCTTTCTTTCATATAGGAAGGAAAGAAAGTATCGAAGAAGAAAGTATCTAATTGTCGCGTTGAATCTCGACATTTTCCACCCGGTAAAAAACGAAATGAAATCGTCCAACAGGGAACGTATGATGCGTCCTGGTGAATTACCACACGACAATATTGGAAAAGGTAAAATTACGAGGCATTACGATGTTATTTATGTGCAATTATTTTTAATTACTCCGCGATACTCGCCCATTGTTCGTTTGATTAAATGAAGGGAGTTTTATTTTTCTTTCTCTCTCCCCTTCTCTTCTTTTTATTCCGTCCTCCGGATATTTATCGTCGATTGTGATATTCATCATGATGGGAAATAGATAAATATTTTCCTTGAATATAATCGAGGAATTTGCGTTTCCATTCAACCATGAACTACTCTTTTCACCATAATTCTCTTTCAAAAATAATAATACAGAATCCTGAAACATTTAATCTTTGTCATTGCAAATTCGTATCAACACGTATCTTGTCCTTACTTACGAATTACAAAAGTCAAAGTTTAAAAATTACCTTCTTTAGTAGCACTAACGAGAAGATGGAATTTTAATCAACCAAAAAAAAAAAAAAAAAAAAAGAAAACGACAGTTAAACCAGAAGCAGGAAATTTACGTTTTATTCGTCCACGATACTCGACACGTAGGTACGATTGTTCCAACAAGATTCGTCAAGGTCAACTGTACACTCCACGTCAAGTGGCCAGGGGAGAATCCAATGAAAGGAATCCCGACCCCTTTGTGTCAGATTGCCTTCCCCAGTGCATTGTCGAACGCACGAGTCTGGGTCAAAGGGCAGCAGCTCTGTTGGCCTTGCACGACCCTCGCAGGGCGAAGCCAGGAGCAGAGATTCGAAACGACAGCGGATTCGGGCACAATGGGTGGGATGGATACCTTGTTTTCTCTCGGGGGACGTAGACGTAACAAACGAGGGGGGAATGTAGATTCGTTTTCTATTTTAACGCGGTATCTTCCTCGACCCTCGACCTCTCTCATCGGAATGAATGAATGAATGAATGAATGAATGCGAAGCAAACGAGGTGACTGATTTCGAATCTCTCGAAATCGTTATTTCGTGTATTTTCGCAATCGTAATTGTGAAATTTTGTTTCGTTTTGTATACGTGTATTTTAATTAGAAATAATTTCATCGAAATATATTCAAAGGGGGTGTACGTATTTATCAAAGCTTAAAATATATTTTAGTAAATATCGATATAAACGAGATATGGGGAATACATATTTTCATATCTTTGACACGACCTAACACTATTTAATTTACACGTTAATATTAAATAGTATTTCTTAGAAAAAATAAATTGAATCGTTAAACTTATTAGAAATCAATTTCACGAGAGGAAAAATATTATATAATAGTTTCTGTAAAAATTTTCTATTTTTTGAAGGAAAAAAAAAAAAATGAAGAAAATTCCAAGATACCATTTTTGAATCGTAATTGAACAAGTTCGCAAATTAAAAATTCTCTCTCGTGAAAACGACAAACAACAACTTTTTCACCTCGAAGTAGCACTCGTTCAAGTTATTTGCTCTGAAACAAGAACGTTCCTCGAGATAAACGTCCCTCGAAATCATCGGTGTCGTTCAACGAGAGATTCTTAATTAACTCCCTTGTACTCGTGGGATAAGCAAGATACACCCTCCTCGCTCTCGTTGTAACGAGTGTATCATTAAGTCTCTGGTGGATACGTCACGGTGTAAAAGGGAGAGCCGGCAGAAATTTCATTTTCACTTCGAAATAGTACTTGCACGGGAGTGGAAAAGTGCTCTTCAAGTGTTGTACGAGGCAAGGCGACGGTAACCAGTTGCGTACCGGCGAGGAAGAACACGAACGCGAACCACTTTGGGGGACGACTTAATCCCCTGGACGAGTTTTCCCTCGCATCGGGGATTTTTCATTCATCGTGAATATACTTTCGAAACTATCTTTTCCTTTTCTTCTGTCATAGAATATATACAGAATATTCCTTATTTAATTTAAAAATAATTCTATCCAACATTTATTTTAATCCCTTCGTGGATATTCAAAATCGTTATTCGATGGAAATTTGAAAAGATAAAATTTTGATTTATATTCACCTAACGAGGTATTAATCCAACAATCTTATTCAAAATATTCCTCGAAAACGGGTTTGAGAATTCGTCGAATATATTAAAACGTCACAATGCCTCGACTAATTTCAATAATTTGATTCCCATCAACACAGCCCAGCCACTTCTCCATCAATTCTTCGCCCGTCGTATTTGCCCGGTACAATATTGACTCTGCAACAAATTATACAACACCGCCCGCGTCTCCGTCTATCCACTGCGTTTCCTATCCAACGTTAGGAGGGGAGGAGCCTGGAGACGATATTTTTCCTCCGGTACCGGCCTCGAGACGAAATCAAGGATACGTCGTCGTCGTGGCGTATGGATAGACGAGGATACGATGTATATATATATATATATCTACGAAGGGTGAGTCCGTTATTGGTTGTAAAAACGGGTCGAAGCATCTGTACGCGATATGAGGCCTCGATGCACCCTAAAAATCCACTCCTGAGCCCCATCGACGACTGTAATAAGTCACACTGGCTCCCTGATCTTATATACCCGTGGCTGTTCGGTGAAATTCAACTACAGATGGAGGGATCAGGGACGTGGATTTTCCTTCTCTCCGTTGAGTTTTGCTTAGCTTCCTTTTTCATCCGTGGCGCGCCACTTTTAGAATCTTTTTTTTTTTTTGGAAATTTGAGCAACGTAGAAATATTAAGTAAAAAATGTTTCTAAATGTTCGAACCTGAAAATAAATTCGAGTGAAATTCCTTTAAAATTCCGATTTCCAAGATAAATTTTAAATACACAAATTTTCATCAAAATAATAATAAAGCAGATCGAGATACAAAATCTACGATATTCCAACACGAGAAGGGGTACTTAGAGATATAAATTGGAATTTTGTTCTTAAATCATTCCACATCATGTTTCCACGTATTCAGCTTCGAGCCTCTGAACAGTATACATCAGCACGAGACAGAAGATTCTTCGTGGAAAAAGTTCGCTCGATAGAAAAGAAATTCGAAAAATTTTCCCGAGAGAAAAATTCTTCTACACACGGATGGCGCCTCAAAGCCCCCTCCCCTTTATACGGCACTGTTTCTCTTGTGGCAGCTGGCTCGCATGGCGGAACAACACTAAACTCGAGCGATCGTATCGGGTGGCCGTTCTTATTTTTAATAAAAACTCCACGGTGTGGCGAGATTAAAAAATTCGTGCCGACGCCACGATGGCCTCGTAACTTAAAATTAAGAAAATTAGGCGACCTTCTCTCGCCCCCTCATCGCGGAAGGCGATCACGGTTTCCGATCCTTCCTAAATCCCGAAACTTGTTCGCTTCGAAGACGATAGGAATTGGATACAATGCGCTTCTCGATATTTTTCCAATCATAATTTTCTTTTTTTTTTCTTTTTTAAGGTAAATAATCAAACGATCTATTGAGGAGAAGAAGTTGAAGAATTTTGAATAAGGTAAAGTAGATATAAAATTCTATTTTATAGAAGAGAGAATTATTTATATATATATATATTTTTTATATATGTGATCATAATTATAGTTTATAATGAAAAATTGATATATTACATTCTTTTACTTTTGAATTTCTTTTAAATCTCAAACCAAAGAGAATTGAAGTTAAACAAATTTCCTCGATTAGAAAGAAATTGGAAAGAAATTAAGAATTGCCAATGATTATAAGTCGAGTATCGATAATATTGGAAAATACCTATGATTTGAAATTTACCCATTTGTCAGAGGGTTAAAATAATAAGATACAATGTTAATATCTTTTTTTGAAAGAAATAGATAATAGAGAAAAAAAGAAGGATTATAGAAAAGTCTCCAGCCACGATTTATCGTTATCGAAAATCTTCTTAATATGGTCCGAGCGTATCAGCTCGTCAGGGAACTTTTTCAATATTAGCCATACCGTAGACAACCGGAGAAAGAGCGATTTTTAACGCGGAATCTTTCCGATATCTCATTATTCCGTCGAGTTCTCGAAAGAACGGAACGTTGCCGAACGACGAACTTGACGCAATCGATTGTGAAATCCTCGAATATTAATGGAAATTAATTCGTCCCGATTAATTTCTCTTTCTGAGCAGGCCGGTATCGGTATCGATTCGCAATTACACACCCGATTACTTTATCCGGCAACACGGAAAATTGATGGAGAATTCCTTTCGAGATCAGTTCTTGCCAGAAATCAGCGAAAATAAAAATTATTCACAGGGAGGAAATTTAATTTAATTTAATTTTCTCGTTAAAAAATCATCTTACTTGTTTTTCTTTCTTTCTTTTTTCTTTTTTTTTTTTGTGTGTGTATCGAGAAGAATTCGATAAGAATCGCGTGTATAAATATTCGTCGAATCTGGATTCTTGATGCTTGGTGATTTCGCGAGTTGACACACTGAAAATCTTCCCCTGTTAGTTGAATTACCGAAGGATTTACGTGGATTAAGGACTTACCTGAAATTCCGTCGTAGGTCCACCATTCGTCCCAACTGGCCTCGGATTCTGTAAAGCAACGAAACAAACTATTATCGAAGTGTTTGGAACTCGATTACACGTTTCATTAACGCTTACGATCTGTTTATCAACGATAAATATCGAAATAAAAATATCGTGGGAAAGTAACAATTGCAAATACAATTATCCCTAATAATTTCCCCAATAAATATATATATATATGTTTTATTTTTATATATATATATATGTTATATTTTTTCGATTAAAATTATTTTCTTTTCTTAAGAAATTTGAGAATAAAAATTATCGTTTCTTTTTTCTTTCTCGATATCGAAATTAATTCGAAAGTAAAGATACGTGTAAACGTAGGTTTAACCGAGGTGTAAAAAGCGAAATATCTTTCTTGCGCCGCAGAAGTGAATTAACGCGTGGTATTTGCCAGTTTCTTAGAGGCCGCATATCTTTAGAAAGTTTGGATGGAAACTTTAAAGCGCTACGAGGAAGTAGCGAGGAACATCGATCAATCGAACTTCTTGGCATCGAGAAATGATCGATCAATCGATTGAGGCCCGGAATCGAAATTGAACGCGTTCAATGGAGTAATTGTAACTTTCGAAACGCGAAGAGAGCGAGGAAATATTTCTCTCGAAATATTCGATAATTCGCGAAACAGTAAGTACGTTTAATTTAAATAAAAAAAAAAACGATGGATCGATATTTATCCCTTCCTTTTACATTTAATTAGGAACAATGATTATGTAAAACTGTACATAATTATGCGATAGAATTGTACATAATTAACCTGTTAATTAAAAATAGTATTATAAGAATCACTGATTAATTATTATTATAATTATTCTAACTGAATAAAAACCAACGTCAAATCATTATACACTTTAAATAATTGTAAATACAAACAAATCTGAAATAATTTGACTAATTTGCACCAATATTGTATTTTTTACAAAATAAAATAAACAGAATCCTTTTAAAAATACTTCGGTTTTTATTTTTAATTAGCCCATTAATAACTCACGAAATCATCGCCTTTTTCAAAAAAAAAAAAAAATGGAGCCTAGCACATTCCTAGCACTCCTTCTCTTCTAAAAAAGAAAAAAGAAAAAAAAGAAGAGGAGAAAAAGGAAGGGATAAAAATTCCAGGGAAATCTGGAAACGCGATGAGATATCGGATCGGAAACGGTAATCGTTAAATCGCTTAAAATTCAGCGAGCGAGAGTGTCTCGTCTCGGAGCACTCAACGTCCTCATAATTGAATTCTCATTCCACGAGGAACACTTTATCTTCCGCATTACCGCGTCCCTTTCCATATTCATTACTTTTTCCGCCTCGAAACAGCCGGCCGGCACCGAGAGACCACTCGTCCTTTTTATTTTTTCCTCCCCTCCCTTTTTTTCCCTATATGCAAATCATCCCGCGTTCCATCCGTGGCGAACGTTTTAATGCCCTGAACGTATCGAACAGTTCGAGATTCCAGCTCGAACAATTATTGCTTCGAACCTAGCTTTCTGTGGTCGGCCCTCGTCCACGTGTGAAATACGGCAAACCTTTTTCCATCTCTGTTTAACCCGCGTATATAGCAAGAGTCAAACAGTATAGAAAAAGAGTCGAGTATACAGTGGAGAATTATTTATTAAATTCCTCTTCCTAATCGAAATAATATACTATTTATTTTTTCAATATCTTTTTTTCAATTAATTTCCTACATTAAGAAAAATGTATTAACAATGATTTGAAAATCGGATCAAGATCTCAACAGATCCGAGGATGTAGAATGAAGAAATGAAATTTCTAAAGGCAAACAAAATTTGTAGATATATCTTTCGAGTTGTAAACTCGAAATTGAAATAATTATTGGATAAATGAAAGAAGGATAGAACGAGACGATTCGTCCAGCCTTTTCCACTTATTTCGAACATATATATATATATATATATATATATATATATATATATATATATACATACACGCATACTCTTTCGCTCTAGGTTTACGGTGTAACCACGATAGGTAGTCCGGACCGAGGGTCTGACCAAAGCGCGGCCCATTCCACTTCAGGTGACCCATATTCGATTATCTGGATGCATGCCATCCAAACCCCCGCGTTGTGCAAACTAATTGCCTCAAATTGGAAAACTTTCTCGGCCTCCCCTGATCCCCACACTCTTCTCCTCCTACCCCCATTGTCAATCCCAAACGCTTATCCCATGTCCTGCGCTCGCCACGATCATCGTTCAGAATTCGCCATTCTCATTTCTTTGTTTCTCCGTCCAGGGATATTAAATTGTTTTCCGATTAATGTTTACCTTGTTACTTCCGAGGAGGAATTTCGAACGATTGATCGATAGACACTGGAAAGCAATATTATAAATCATCAGATTTGAAGATAGAGATGGATGATGCAAATGATTGAATACTGCGAATAGTTTACTCTCTGTTTCATTTTCAAAGAAGTGAAAAATTTTCCACGCGAAATGAATTCCAAAAACGAAAATATTTTCGTCCATTTCGGTAAGAAATTTACATTTTTATTTTTCCAAGAGGCTTTTGCTTTTGGAAAAAAGTAAAAGTGTTCTCCAACGATCGAAGGGTCGAAAATAAGGAGAAAATAGTTATTTAATTGTATTGTTATTTAATTAGGTAGATTTACCATCGCGTTAAACATCGAACGAGAATCGCGTTTCACGATGGAAGAAGGAAAGGCTCGTCGATGAACATTTCCGGCCAATGCGCGGATGGTTGACGCGTGCACGTCGAGAGCACGCGAGGGAAAGGAACGAGATATAAAGAATGAAGAGGAATAAAAGGAATGGAAGAAGTCAAACGAGGGAACAGTGATTTTCTGTTTCTCTTTAATTTCACCCTTTTTACTTGTATTTTTACGAAACCCATTTTCTCGTTTCTCGTAGTCCAAGTCTCGAAAGTATTTCCTTTTTTTTTTTTTTTTTTTTTACACGCGCGCACGAAGAATGTTTTCATTTACCTTTATTTTTTTTATTGTTTTTTATCGCATTGTTAAAGTGAATTCTTGGACGTTCAATTTTTTCGTGATTTTATTTTCACCCGAGAAACAAGTTTAATTTCAGGTGGAATTAATTTTTTCTTCACTAATATGTGTAAGTATTGCAAAAAAGCTTAATCCATGCGATATTGCAATGTGAAACAATACTTTGAAGAATTCGAAATATATATATATATGTATGAATTTCAACAATTTCTAAGATCGATTATTATCAATTTAAATTCTGCAAAAATCAGAGCGATCTATTTTTAACTACAATTTTATGATTACAAATTAAATAAAAATTCGAAATATCCATTTTTATAGGATTTATTTCGATATAGTAGTGCTATATTGAATAAAGAGAAATAATCTCACGATATTTTGAAAAAGCTAGAATAATACTAGTAATTCAATATAATAGTTGAAAGTAAATTCAATATTTTCAAAAAAAAAAAAAAAAAAA